>NC_088884.1:156756283-157066379 GCF_037157495.1 Lathamus discolor | reverse complement strand
ATACAATTCAGAGCAGAACATTGACTAATGGAATGAGAAGAGACCTTTGGAGCACTAAGCACAGCAGCAGTTTACAGATAGCAGACTATGCCATGTTTGCACCAAAGTGTTTTAATTACAGAAGGAATAAATCTACTCAGACAGCATTTCTTTGGGCTCTTCAAAGACGGGCTTGACTGTTGTGTCAAAGCACTTCCCCTTTTCACCTTCATATGCATTATTACGTGTGAAAAATAAGGAGTCAATTAAGAGAGAATACAAGGTATGAAATAATTCCCCATGCGTAAGCTTGCAAATCTCATTGAAATTCTGTTGCGCTGCATTGCCCACACAACTTGCAATCTTAGCAAAAGCCACACAAAAGGCTTCCCTCCCCATTGTTTACATGAGCATTTTGGAAGTGGGGCTTAGATTGCTATGCAGAAAGGGAAGTAGAGACAGGAGTGAACTGTAGTTTGTTGGGCTAATAAAACAGCAAGCCTTCCATTTGTTTCTTTAGTCCTATAGAGCCATTGCTGTTTAAGACTTACACGCTGTTAGCAGAGCCAGTGACAAGCATTTCCATTGCAGATTGTTAAAGCTTGTGGGCTAGTCTAGTTCTAACTATGAGAATGTTTCCCAGCCATTATTAATGGTAGTGGCTTGATTCATGATTCAAGAGGTTGATATATAACAAAAAAGGGACAGAAAGCCCTGAAGAGACTGGCTGCATCATCAACCATCAACCTAACTAGCTAAACTCATCTAAAGACTACAGCACCCTAGCAAACCATGAAATCATTCTGGATTCAGGGGTTTGTGATGTTGGCAATGAGCTCGGCTGAAAGCAACCTAATTATTTTCATATTCCTTTACATAAAGTTACCAGTACTGCCTAATTATGTGAGTGAAAACAGACAACAAAGCCTCCTTCTCACACATTCTGAGCCGTGGAAACACTCTTTCGTGCAGCAAGGAGCAGTATATATCAAATAATTAAGATGGACATCAATGAAAGCAAGAAGGGGCATGAGCTTCAGGAAGCCTGCCAAACCACTGGGGCTTCTGGCAGAACATCCTGGATGTCTGTGATCTACTCATTCGAATACAGGCATTGAACGTCTCAGTGGAGACACCCCATGCATGTCAGTGGTCACACAAGAAGACACAGGCAGATATAGATGGGAAGAGAAGCTCAGGTGTCCATCAGCTTCTTGTTTCCCCCTACCCCAAGTATTCAGATGAAATGAAGGAATTAAAATCCAGCTTTACTTTGCATGTACCCTTAGACCATCACGGCTGCTCCATACATGTGCAATGACAACCTTTTCACTACTTTAAAAGCTATTGAAGGCAAAGGATGGCTGTGGGCCAGCTCCAAACTGCTTCTCTTGCCTCTTGGAAATCCCAGTTTATCCCCTCACTGTTGAGGATGGAAAGGGATTCAATCTAAATCTTCAGTCGATTCCAATAGGATAGTGGTAAATTACAAGAGGTGATAATGCCACCAACAGGTGAATTAGTGCTTTCCCTGATTTATACCAAACAGGGGTGTGATTCACCATCACCATCACCAGGCAAGCCGTCAGGGTGCAGATGAGACCTCCTCAGCAGCCAGGTGACTTCAGTGTGCTTTACTTATGAACTACACCAGAGTAACAGAAGAGATGCTACTTGGCAAAACCTCACCTTCACATGGTTGGATGTGCTGGGCGGTCGGGTGCAGTACACTGAAGGTTTTGAGAACTGAGCACAGATCCCTTCTACAAGAAAGCTCCTTTCCACAGGAGCAGGGCTTTGAGCACAGACCCAAACAAGTGGAAAGTGTGTTCAAGTCTGCAGCTGAGCTGTTGAAGGTCACTGGAGGTAACCAGGCAACTACTTTTTGGTTGTGCAATCCCTTCCCTAAGCACTCACACACCACTGTGCTCTTCCAATCCAGCCTGAGCAGGAACACCTCCCATGGAGCAGCACTCAGAGCTGGGCATCTGAACCAACTGAACTCATTCCTTGCTCAGCCCTTGACTCAGAGTCAAACCCCCCGTCCCATGCCTTCTCCTTGCACATTTACACGGCATTCCCAGCCAGTTCGGCCTTGGGTGGGCGGCCACCTCCCGGCTGCAGCAGCGGTTTGCTCCTGTATGAGCTCTGTCAGCTCGGTAGCAATCGGGGAATCAGCAAACCGGAGCGATGAACTGCAGGGACTCTCCTGGGAAAGCGCTTCTGGCACATGCACGCTCACACGGCTGGAGTCACAATCAGGTTTCCTTTCCCTCTGTGTGTCAAACGGAGTAAATCATCGCTTGCCTCGTAAGCAAAGAGCCTGGGACAGCAGCTTCCTCAGCAATAAGCCTCAGCGACAGAAATACCTACCAGTAATGAAAGACCTTCCACTTACAGTGTAAGGTTTTTTAACCCGGCCCTTCTTCCCCCACCCCTGCATGTTTTCTGCTTACAACAATTAATTGCTTCATAGCTGAGGGCAGGGTTTAATCCTGTGAGCATAAATTCACACGTACAACGATGTGATCAAATGAGATTTGTGGGATTAAGTCCTTGGGTCCACCAGAAGTATTCACAGGAGTGTAATTATGAGACATGCAGCTACACGAGTGTTCAAAGGTAAAGCACATCTGCAGTTGCTTGCATTTGCTTCAGTTTTTAGACTCAGAAGACTGCTCAGCATCAAACCAGTGTGAGCTGCCTGGGCAGACATGTACAGAATAGAACGGATTAGGAAAAAATCACTATTTAAGTATCCTCCTGTTGGGTTTTTATTTAGTCCCTCCCCAACCCTTAAATCCTTTCTGAAGAAGTGGCTTTTCTCCAGGAAAGAAAAGCACATCAAAATAAGTCCTGAATGCATAAGTGCACCTTATTTGCACTTAGACAACTCCTAAGCATTCACCTACCACACCAGCCAGACTCGGAAAGGAAACTCATTCACAGTGCGAGGTTCATATGCTGGGATTCTTTCCAGTTCCTTTCCGAAGAATAAGGTTGAAGAATATCACAAAAAATGCAAAGCCTTTGTCATCTTTCAACTAAGCCGTTTGTCCTGCTTCAAGAATCAACAGGACTCCGCATGGAAACCAGAAGCTTGGTGATAAGAAGCTGTTCTTTCATCAGGATCCCACAATGAGCATTTGGAGGGATCCTGGGGCTGCTGCATCCACTGGGCTGTCCTTCACAAACTACTCCAAGTGCGCTTTGCTTTGTTCTGAAGCCCTCCCTCAGAAGACAGCAATTTCCTTCATTTAAATGACCGCCACGATACTTTCACATTCTTAATTGAATCCCCATTGCAAATAAATCTCGTATTCATACAAAACAAAAAGCAAACAGAAAACCACACCACGACAACCAGGATTTACACGGGTGCTCCCCTGACCTGAGCCCCTCCTGCCACCTCTCCGTTAGTCCCAAACCTGGTTTCAACAAAGATGCTGAAGGTTTTGCCCGCACATCTCACTGCTTTTTGCCTTGTAGCCCGAAGCACAAATAAGCATGAGCGTGAATGCAAGGTTTTGTTAATGATATGGCTGTCCGCCTGAGCCTCTCGCGTTAACCCAGAAACTGGGAAGAGGAGATCTCCATGCCATCACCACACCAACCTGCCTGGTACAGTGGTTCCTGTGGCTCAGGAAACAGCATCTTGCCTTCTACTGAGCACACACATCTCCCCGGCTTTGCTCAGCCATGTCCCGTTCCCTTTGTAGCTCAGGTGAAACCGCAGCCAGAAGCAGCTCACTACTAACCACAGGTCACAAACCAAACAACAAGCAGGCACAGCACGAGGAAATGCACAGGAGGAATTCCTACCGGGAAACTGCGGCTTTTCATGCCGAGACTATCACAGAAACACATAAAAGATGCGTTCCTCAATGCACCTCCTTTTGCAAAACCTCATCACTCAGACACTCTCTTGTCACCTGATGCTGCATCCCCAGCAGCTCCTTCTGATCTGCTCCCCAGGCCCATCACCAAATCCACCTTTCACCTCTTAAACTCCCCACATCTCTGTCACAGCTCCTGGACTTACAAGACTTCAGCATGCTCCCCTTGGCCTTACACCAGTGCCATCTCCCACATCTGATCCCCATTTTCAGCCACTTTAGAGCTGCTGCTGAGAGCTGTAGCTTGTTGAACACTGAGACCTGCGGCTATTGCTCTGGACTTTTCTCCAGCTCCACAGCAGGAAGCAGATCACTGGGGCTGCATTTGCACCCTAACCTTGGCTTTGGACCATCAGATGTAAGCCATTGACTATACAGCTCATGTTCTGGTTCCCTTCATATCTAAAAACACACCCAGCTGCACCAAATGATGAGAAATTCTCCCTAACTGATGAGCTACTGCAAGAGGTGAGAGCCAGGTAGATAAAGTGAGTAAAAGGCACCACAGCTGTGCCATAAACAGTTATTCTATAGCATCGGTGAGGTCTAAAAACACTGGGAATATACCTGCGCTTCCCCCTTGCAGGGTCTCTGCTGGCTTCTGCCCTCTTTGAGTTCTGGGCTTCGAGGCAGCAGGACAGAAATGCAGCTCTCACACCCTGTGCCCCAAATACCCATGTACGAACTAACCTGAGCCGGTGTGTGCAGCATCCCACTGATGGACTGAGACTATTGTGGGCATAAGGAAAAACCTCACTTCATCGTACATGTCTTGCCTCCTTCTGCTGGCACCAAACATCAGCCTGTTTCATGGGTTACAGGTAAAGTCATTAAATGACAGAAGGAGCAAAATAAGCTTGATTTAGTAGCAAGCAGTTTGCTTAATGAAACAGAGTGCTAAACAGGGAAATATTCACTCCCCTTACTGGAAACACAATGATAACGAAAGCAATGGAAATGAAGGAGGAAAACACGTATTTAACATTTCTCCATCAGGCTGAAAATCAGACTTCTTATTCTAGACCCTTTTAAAAATATTTGCTCCTTTCAGATCGCATGTGCTTGGTTTTGAATGAAAAGGGACTGAGATAATCAGTATTTAAACCTCTACATAGAATTCCAATACCACAAACCAGCCTTAAACATTACCTCTCCAGTTATGCACTGCATAAACACTTTGCTTTCTTAGAACTGGGATTATTAATTTCCGTACTAAGAGGCAGCTGCTCGCACAGTTGTTCCTAGTGGGAATTTATGCCTTGTCTAGGCAGAAGAAAGGAGCCTGGAGTTAACCTCTTGCTCTTTGCTACCGGTAATTACCTTTGCCATGGAGTAGAGTGCAGCAGATGCAGAGCATCCAGACAGGGCCCTGCCATCAGCAGCAATGGCATAAATCAAGATGTGACAGCATGAAGGGACAAATAAATTACCTGGGGAGAGATGATGTGGGGAAGGATAAGAGCTATGAGCAATACAAGCAGATGAGTACATGGCCAGCACCAGCTGTGCTGGAGGAGTTCTGGTTGGCCTCAGTTGAACACCTGGCGTTGAGCTGGGTTTGTGGTACAACCTCTGCTTTGGAGAGAGGAGCAATGAGACACAGGGAAGTTAAGCTTGAGTTTTCCAAGAGCTTCAGGGGCGGAGGACCCTCTTCTGATACAGGGTCTCCCGGAAGCAAGACTCCCATGGAGAGTTAGTACCAGCGCTAAAGAAAGCATAAAGGCATCCCAGATCCTCCTCTTCTGACACTGGCCTGGGGAATTTATTTCATCCTTTACTATTCAAGTATAGCAGAAGTTCTTCTACAGGAACTACTGATCTTTTTGAAGAGAAAAAGAAATCTGTGTTGAGATGCATTAGAGGTATTGATAAAGAAGTCTCCTAACAGAAACTAGTTTCTCGGAAAATAATATACAGGAGGAGCCATTCCTCTAAAAGTATACATTGGAAATAGGAAAATAAAGAGGAAATATGCTTTTTGAGGCTTATGTTTTATTTGGATATTTTTTAAAGGAAGGGAGACTGGGATTTGGCTGTGGAGGGTACCTCATGACAGGAGGTGGCGAAGATGCCTCAGCGCTCCCCTGTGACATTGTGGTGAGATAATGTGGTTGGGAGGAAAGCAGAATGAACGCAGCAGCTTCCAGAAACCATCTCCCAAGGCTTTATCTTTAATCTCTTTCCCTCTGTACTCTGATAGAAACTATATTGAGAAACCCCTGAGATCAGCAAAGCAGCCTGTGCTGAGGCCAAAGCACGTAACCGCGTCCCAGCGATAGCAAACATCTCAATTCCTATAGGTGCTGGAGCAGGCCCTGGCTTTGGCGACATCTCCTTTGCCACCAAGTCACAGACATTGCATGGAAGTACCCACTTTGGTCTGCGGGTTCCTCTGGTGGGAAAGGTGCAAGTGCAAATCCAGGATGTTTTAGCAGGAAAAGGCTCTGCCAGCCAGGTTCAGGGTTAGGGTTAGGTTATCTCTTCTTTGCTGGAAAAAGGGAACACGCACAAATAAGCTTGCTCAGCTCCTCTTATCCCAGCGAGGGCACTGACTGGATGGGTTTCATACCATGAAGAGGTTTCTGCTTTGGTTTCTCATCATGAGCTTGAAGACCAGGACCCACTTACATGTGGAGAACAGCAAATACCAAAGATCATTACATGGATAGAAGCCATCTAATGGGGGGGGGGGGGGGGGTAGGGTGGTGGGTGGGGAAGAAGAAAGAAAGCAATGAGTGAGTGAAGAGAAACCATTAAACACCTGGAGGATAACAGAACCAGTACCCATCAGAAGGCCCAGAGGCAGCCAACATGACATAGATTGGGAGGGGTGGGAAGAAGATACAGCGTTTGATGCAAGATTCTCCCTTTGGTTTGTGTCCAACAGCACTATTGAGGTCAACAGCTTTCAAAGTCCTGAAAAGCACCCAGTGGTTTTGTCGGTATTAGGTCCTCAGAAGCTTTTGTTAATGAGGAATGAGAGGGTATTTTTAATTATTATTACTTTCTGCACTTAACTACTTCAAAAAACCCAGCCCTGAGGAACAGAAGTCCCCCTGGAAGCTGACAGCAGCTAAGAACATAACATCCCAAACCATAAGATGCTTCAAGAAAGTTTTTTACAAGCCATAAAGGACACAAATACCTGCACTTTGGGGAATACATCATTCCAATTAGGGATGGAAAAGGTGCGCAGAGGTAAAGAAACAAGTCCATGTTATAGCCAAGGAAATCTGCCCCACTGACCTGCCACCCTGCTCCAGGGAAGCGTTTCTTACACTGCCTCCAACTTGCATTTGATTTTGAGGAAGCAAAATCCTGCCAGACTCCGGCTTTCTTTGCCCTTCCCCCTGGATTTTTTGGGCACAGTTACAAGATGATGGGGTTAATAGAGCGCAGAGCAGCTGCAATCCGTTTGGAATTCACTGAAGGACTCGATACAGTCTCCCGAAATCTTACGCTCCAAATTAACTCAAGTTGGCTCAGGCAGGAAAACATTGTCATACCGACAGAAAGCTGCCCGCGCAAACTGCAGGCGCTGGGTAATGACGCACGGTGATGCTCTTGCTGTGGGGCTGAGCTGCGCGCTGTGGTTTAACCTCACTGGCCATCCAGGGAGACAATAAAGGGAATCCAAGGAGCACTGGCAAAAAGTCCCAGATGCAGTTAGAATAAAAGGGGGTTTCATCCATTTGGATCCATTGATAAAACATCACCTTTTCAGTGGGATGGGAGGGAGAGAAGGGTCAAGCAACCCCATGTACCTGCGCTGAGATAGATGAGTGCATAATGCTTAACAGAGGGGGGAAATCCAGGAGATGACAGTGTTAACAGAGATGTTTCTCACTCGAAGTCAAGCACAGTAATAACACTATTGAATTCATCAGCTCACCATAAAGCCAGAGGCTGCGTGCGCTGGGTGCATTCCCACCCGTGCTGCAGCAGGGATTCATGGCTTGCCGACACAAGGAACTTGACCAGAAAAGCTATTGCAGAATAACCTATTCCACAATCACTGCTTTGGAACATATCCCTGTTCAGACCACTGTCTCCCATGGTAAGAGTCATTTTACAGTGGAATAACTGATACTCTCTTCCAGAGCAAAATAACTGCTCTGGAATACACTCCCTCAATGGGGTTCAGACGAGCAGCAGCTCCAGAACAGCTCTTGCAAAATAGCTTATCTGGGACAATTGTGCCTGGTAGACAAGCCTCAAAATCCAAATACTCCCAATCCACAGCAGAAAAATCAATGCAGTGCCCAGAGATGGAGGTTTCATAGCTGATGCAATCAGGAGCCTGCTGCCCTTGTCGGTGCCAAAACCTGGTGCCCACCCTGCCACTCCTGAGCTCTGTTGCTGCTTTGACAGGAGAGGATTTGATCAGAGTCATTTCAAGGCAGAAGCAGGGGGGTTACATTAAAACGTTTTAATCACTTTCAGGTTTAGTTGGGGGTTTCTTTTTCCATTTAATTTCAATACAGTGAAACCGTTTCAGCTTTGGAAGGGAAGGAAATTTGGACAGAGAGATAACTGAGAGGAGTTTGGGAAAACTTAGGGAGGGAGACACATTTAAAGATACATGGGCAGGGAAAGACAGCTTGCATTTTCCGAACCACAGTTGGTAATTGCTTTCTCGGACAGCCCTGCTTCTTCACATGTGTGGTTTCCAAACGCTCCAGGAGAAAACAGAACTACAAGAACCACCCTGGAGTCTTCTTCCCAGCGCTCTCCAGGTTACGCACAAGGAGCTCACCTTTGGATTTCATGGCATTGAAGTTTTACAGCATCCCACATGGAACTCTCCATCCTCCTCCCTGTCCTCTAGGAAAGAACAACTGCTGCTCTGGAAGAGCTGGTACCTTTTCCTGCTCCTGGTTTTAAATACCCACCCAGGGCAGTGATGGGCATTCCTGAAGCACCCAGGTGGCTGGGGAAGCCAATCGCTCGAAGTGCTTTAGCAACTGGTTTGGTCACTCGGCTGTTGGTGCTCTTCCGGTAACTAGGATTTTGCACTCATAAGAGACAACTCTCAGCTCCATCACTTCCCTGGAGCAGGCTGCATGTCCTGGGAAGGGGTTAGGGCACCTGGTACAGGACACTGCTGTCATCAGTAGTTCGAAGCCCAGGCTCAAGCCTAATCGAATGCACTGCAGGGGCAATCCCAGCTTCTCTTTCCAAATCTAGGCGTCTATTTCCAGTTTCTGCCCACACCAAGGTTTGGAATTTGGATGAGGCAGAGCCGGCAATAAAGCAGGATGCAGGGCAGCATGGATCACCCCGGCTCACAGGAGAATGGGGTCCTTTGTAGGTGAGTCCCCTGTGCTGCATGATGCCCTTTATCATTGCTGGTATTCACCATTGCTCAGTCCTCGGTACACAGACGTGTCCAGGGTGGGGAAAAAAGCAACCATAAAAAAGCCAGATTCCTGGATTAATGCAGACTCCATAAACAGCCAGTCACTGGGGACACGGGATTCAGGCTTTTTCACCTCTCCCTGCCTGATGTGAAGCAGATACCTTCTATTAATGAACTAACTGCTAATTAGTAGCCACTTCATTTCTCTTCCATCAGTTTTCTTCTCTAGCTCAGGCTCAGAGAGGGCAGGATGTGTAATCAGCCGGTCCCCATAGAAACTGCACATAGAGCAGTTCAAAGGCAGCAAGATGGGTGAGCAAGGCAGTGCCTCTTACCAAATGGAACACTTGACAGAGACATGGGGCACTTCATTTGCCGCTTTGCAAGTCTTTTGACCAGGTTGCTTAACCCTTGCGTATGTTGGTCTCAATCCCTTGCTCATGCCTTGCCCACATCATAAACGCTAAACAAGGGGCACATCTGTGATTTCAGTGCTTAGCAGAAAGGGGCTGTGGTATTTCCTGCCATCCTGGGAGACTGCAACAGGGCAAGACATTGGAGCAACATCTCCCTGCTTGTCTGTAGAGCAGAGCTGAGCTGAGTGATGTCAAGGCACAGCCAAATTCCCATGCCCATAAGCAGAAACTCATACAAAGGCAGTGAGAATGGGCTTTGAAAGGCAATGAGGGCAAAGCCAGACTCTAAGCCACAGGGACATGCAAGTCAATCTGATGTGGCATGAAGCAGCAGGCGAACAGATTCTCCAGGCTTCAGAAGCATAGACCACTGAGGCCTTACTCCATCATCCCACCACCTGTGGGACAGCATGTAAGGCATCGTGACAGTGATACATGAGTGACTTGGAGCGCACAGTGACTGAGCACCACGTAAGTGTCCCAGACACAGAGCAGCGTTACTCCTGAAAGCCAGATAGGATGTGCCCTCTTTTGTCCACCCTGAATTCCCACAGGAAACGCCAACATTTGCCCCAAAAGCTTTCTTTCTGTCCAAGTTGCATCACTTGGAGCTGACACAGACACAACCTGGGGGCTTTGGATCTGGGTGGTAAACGCTCCACTCATGGTCCAGAGATGAAAAATCATTCATGGTAAACACCCCATTTTCCCAGTGGGGGTTGCAGTACATCTGGGATAACCCCCAAAGCAAGAGGCTGCAGCCCTCTGGTCTGTTTCTGCTGCAGCATCCTCATACTTTTGCTCTTGAGATGTTCGAGTGGAATAGGAGATCACCCAGCAGCTGGGACACACTGCTTGGGACCCCTGAACTTGGGATCTCTGAATTCCAGTCCAAAGTGTTCTATCCCAGTTTAATCAGGAGAGATTATTTCCCTCTGGACACTGCATTAAAAATCTGATGATGTGTATATATTATTTATAGAAAAGGCATGACATTCAAATTCTGCCTGGGTCCCAGCCACCACATTGCATCTTTCTAATGGTTTCCCAATAGAGACAGATTCCCGTTCTGGCTGCCTGACTGTCCTTTCCCCTTTCTCCCTGATACTGAGGGATCTTAAAGCTTACAGAGCTATAGCCATGCTAATTTTGTAATACACTGGAACTCTCCTTTTGCATCATCCTAAGGGGGGACTTACTCTAACACGGTTCTTGGAAATAATTTCTCCCTTCATAAAACACCCCAAATTGTAAGCCTTCCAAGGAACTCCTTACATTAAAACATCGTACAGTTTTATTTCAGTAATCATCATCATAAACAATTCTGGTCTTTACAGGGCTTTTCATCCCCAAGGATTTCAGAGTGGTTTCAATTGCACCAACTATAGACAGGAATGAATTCTTCACCCTGTGCACAAGCAGCTGTTCCAGGGCCACAGCTGGGGCTGTGCAGGGGAAGAGCAGCATCTCCACAGCTTAGTCACTGCAGCCACCCTGTTCTGATGCTCAGACCTGGATGAAGAGGGAATGGTGTGTGTCCTCGGCTCCTGCATCAGGAACTTAGAGCTCAGTAGGCAGTTACCATGAACCATGCTATTAATTGAGGGATTTATTAAGTCGTAACTAACATTATTGATGATTGCACAATGATAGGGGACACACAATGGGCACAAGTTGCAACACAGGAAATGATAATAAAATATTAAGGGGAAAACAAAAAATCACTCCAAAGGTGGTCGGAGCAATCCCAGGCACAGCTACAGGTTGGGCAGAGAAGAGATTCAGAGCGGCCCTGCAAAGAAGGACTTGGGGGTGCTGGTCGATGAGAAAATGAGCATGAGCTGGCTTCAGTGTGCGCTCGCAGCCCAGAAAGCCAACCGTATCCTGGGCTGCATCAAAAGGAGTGTGACCAGCAGGTCAAAGGAGGTGATCCTGCCCCTCTACTCTGCTCTTGTGAGACCTCACCTGGAGCATTGTGTGCAGTTCTGGTGTCCTCAACATAAAAAGGACATGGAACTGCTGGAACAAGTCCAGAGGAGGCCATGAGGATGATCAGGGGACTGGAGCACCTCCCGTATGAAGACAGGCTGAGAAAGTTGGGGCTGTTCAGCCTGGAGAAGAGAAGGCTGCGTGGGGACCTCATAGCAGCCTTCAAGTACTTGAAGAGGGCCTATAGGGATGCTGGGGAGGGACTCTTTGCCAGGGACTGTAGTGACAGGACAAGGGGTAACGGGTTCAAACTTAAACAGGGGAAGTTTAGATTGGATATAAGGAGGAAATTCTTTCCTGTTAGGGTGGTGAGGCACTGGAATGTGTTGCCCAGGGAGGTTGTGAGTGCTCCATCCCTGGCGGTGTTCAAGGCCAGGTTGGATGAAGCCTTGTGTGGGATGGTTTAGTGTGAGGTGTCCTTGTCCATGGCAGGGGGGTTGGAACTGGATGATCTTGAGGTCCTTTCCAACCCTAACTATTCTATGATTCTATGAAATATCACAAATAGGGGTTGTGGAATCTCTGATCGGGATCGAAGTCCTTGAATTCAGCTGAACGAAGCCCTTGTTGGGACCTGCTTTGTGCAGGGCGTTGGATGAGAGGCATTCCGCGGTCCTGCCCCTAACTCTTCAATGTCATAGCCTCATGCAATAACTTAAAGCTCGAGTGGTGTTGGTTTAAATTAACACATCAACTGCTGAGCTGCGGCATCTGTCACAGCTGTCAGCCCCAGGCCCAGCAGCCTCCAGCTGACACCAGGAACTGCAGTGCCTTGGGCTGTGCTAGTGAGAGTCTGCCGAAACCCCACTGCTGTCATTTCACCGAGAATCAAGCTGGTTGCTCTTGTCTGTGGAAAAGAACACAGCACCGGGCCCCATGCAGCAAGCATCTCTGAACTGTGCGTTCCCTGCCTTCAGACCCGTGTTTTCTAGCTGAAAGCCATGCAGTGCTGTTAACTGCTCCTCACCGCAACCAATTGCTCGTTAATCTCTGGACCCACTCTAGTTCATCAGTATTAGCGGTGAAGAGCAAGACCCAAACCTGGCTTCAGTATACTGCACTTCAGACCCCATCGACACCCGGTGTGAGCACCTCCCTTATCTCACACACAGCTTCCCTACAGAGCTGGCCCAGAAAGCTCTTACGAGGCAGACACACAGCGTCACGCTGTCCCGCCTGGATTAAAGACTCCCATGGCTTCCAGATGTTTCTCCGTCATGCTGCAGCCTCACCAGCTGTTGCGTCCTCCTCTTTAGGAATGTGTGCCCTGGATCACACCTTCCTGCTTACGTCTTTGCTGAAATTTGTCTTGCTGGCGGCAGGTTTGTGGTTAACTCCTCCTGAAAAGTAATTCCCCCCCCCGCTCCAAGGGGCTGCGCATGCTATGCAAGGAATGACAAATAGGCTTTGGTTGGAACGCAGGGAGGCAGGGGGACTCCAGCACTGCCTGGGGACTTGTTTCAATAGTTAACTTCCAGTTAACCACTTTTCAGCTCACACTCAATACTCCCGAGGTTTCTATGTGGGCAAGGCTGCAGCATGACGTAAAGACTTGGTAGCCAGACAGCAGCTACAGGCAAAGCCATTGCATAAACCAAGTCTCCTGGGGCTGGGAGCCAGGGAGTGTGGATCTCAGTGTGGAAGATGTCACTGTATTTTTTGTTGATAACAGTATATTTTATATCCTGTTCCATCACAATCTGAAAATACTTTGTAACCCGCTGCTCTCACTGTGATCTGCAGTCACCCAATTGCCTTGTGATGCTGATCCCAAAGGAATCACCATCTGGATTCAGGCTCTGCCTGGACTTGGAAATGGACATTCAGGGTTTCAGTCTATTTTGTTATAGCCCTTAGAAACTGCTCAGAAACAAACAACCCAACAGTCCCTATGGCTGTGGAGCACTTCTTAGTGAACAGTAGCTTTGAAATCTGGAGGCATCATTTTTATCCCTGCTGTAGGGCAGGGAGACCTGAGGCAAACGGTGTAGATCTCTATAGATGAAACAAAACCCCATTACCCACTGACCTTGGACAAAGGTCTGGTGAATTCCACCTCTGCTGCACAGCAGCTTCTGAACTACAGCTACCAGCTCTGCTAAATAAGTTGAAAAGTTCTGTACTGTTATAGTCCACATCTAGAAAACATTTAGGCCCAAAAACATGCAATTTGAAGGTGAATTGAAGAACAACTTTCTGTTAAAAGTTTTCCCCCACATAGCATAAATAATGAACGGGTCATTTATAACTTTAACACCAGAATGTAAGAAACTCACATCAGCTTTTCAACTTAGACCATTTTGTGGCGATGGGAATGCCATTATTCTCATCATCGTAGCAACTGAACACACAGCAGAGCTTAGCAGAAATGGGGAAAAGAGAAAACTTCCCACCAGAAAGCAATGAAAAGAAAGTTAATTACAGGACTTACAAACCCAGTGGTTGGACATCAGCCAGAAAGCTTTCTCTTTAGTCCCGGTTAAGTCTTCCTAAGGGAGGACAGAAGCTCAAGTCTCTATTTTTAGTGCACATCACAGCCGATGAGTTTTTCACTTTCACATTTGCTCCAACAGCCTATTAATGGGGTTTTCTTCAGATCTCCTCTAACACCACGTGGTAGTTTTCTCACTTAATAACGATTGCATAAATTGTCATCAATTTCATGCTTGTCATTAAACTGGTTTTACCCTGAATAACCTCTTGGATTTGGCAAGTGAGACCCGAGTATCCCATAGCGTGCATTAACTGTGTGACCTCCTTGTTCCCATTTCGACCCTTCAGTGATGCATTCAGTAGTGTAATCATAGTGGGCCTTACACTGGAGGGGAAGGAGGGCTGCATGCAGAGGAGCTCAATGGTCTGGAGAAACCAGCTGATGGGAACATCATGGAGTGGCACAAAGACTAATGCAAAGTCCTGCACCCAGAAGGAGTAACCACACGCACCAGCACAGGACGGTCACTGACCAGTTGTACAGCATCTTTGCAGAAAAGGTGGTGGTGGAGAAGCTGACCATGAGTTAGCAATGAGCCCTTGCAGCAAGGAAGGCCAGAAGCCAACAGCTTCATTAAGAAGGACGTTGCCTGCAAGCTGAGGGACATGGTCCTTTCCCTCTGCTCAGCACTGGTGAGACAGACCGTCAGTAGCATAGATAGAATCACAGGATGGTTTGGGTTGGAAGGGGCCTTAAAGCTCCTCCAGTTCAACCCCTGCCATGGGCAGGGACCCCTTCCCCTGGACCAGGTTGCTCCAAGCCCCATCCAGCCTCGCCTTGAACACTGCCAAGGATGGGGCAGCCACAGCTTCTCTGGGCACGCTGTTCTTGTCTTGTGCTGGGTCCAGTTCTGGGCTCCTCAGAACAGGACAGACAGGAACATACTGGAGTGGAATGAGCAGAGGCCACCATGATGGCCAGAGGCTGGAGCATGTAGAGTATGAGGAGAGGCTGAGCCAGCCTGCTGAGCCTGGAGACGGGAAGGCTTTGGGGAGATCCTACTGCAACCTTCCACTACCTAAGCAGAAGGTGCAGAGGAGATGGAGCCAAACTATTCCTGCAGGATAAGAGGCTGAAGACACTAGCTGTGACATAGGACATAGCCAGCAGACTTTAGGAAAAGGTGATCAGACACAGAGCCCAGGAATTTGTGTAATCTCCATCCCTAGAGACAAGTATAACATGACTGAACAAGGAGAGCAACCTGATCTGAGTTTGGCCCTGCTCTGAGCAGAAGTCGAATGACCCCGGGGGCCCCTTCCAGCCTGAATTATTCTGATTCTCTGATTCATACCTTTTCACCAAACTGCATTCTTTTAAGACACGGCTGAGTCACTTGAAGCATCACATTCAAACTGCTGAATCACATGTGTGTAACCCGCCCTAAACCGACCTGGCATCCGATCCTGAAAATGCCTCACACCAAAGAAATGAGAGTGGACTTTCAGTTTTTGTTAACTAAGTGTTTATAGCACTGAGTAATACATTTGTTAAGCCCTTGAGGCAAGAGCTGAACCTGCCTTTGCACAGGAGAGCACACCGGCACCGCTGTTGTTATAGCAAGGGGAAAGTGCAGGGCTCTGCAGGAAGACGTGAACCCCGGCTGGTGATTTAAACCATCACAAAAGGACCATATCTTCATAGAATCATAGAATCAGCTGGGTTGGAAAAGACCTTTAAGATCATCAAGTCCAGAAGTACCCACATTAGTGCAGCCCGTCAACAGCCCCACAAAGAAAACCTTGTTGGGAGCTTTTCCACGGAGCCAGATGAAGTCAAATGAATCACTGTCTACTCTCTACAATCGCTTTGCTCTGTACAACTGCCTGACGGGAGGTTGTAGTGAGGTGGGGTCGGTCTCTTCTCCCAAGTAACAAGCGATAGGACAAGAGGTAACGGCCCCAAGCTGCGCCAGGGCAGGTTTAGGTTGGATATGAGGAGCAATTCCTTCCCCAGAGGGTGCTCATGCATTGGAACAGGCTGCCCAGGGCAGCGCTGGAGTCACCGTCCCTGCAAGTGTTCACTCCCCGTGCAGGTGAGGCCCTCAGCACCATGGGTCAGTGGTGGCCTTGGCAGTGCTGGGCAATGGCTGGAGTGGATGAGCTTAAAGGTCTTTTCCAACCTAAATGGTTCTCTATTTCTATGAATAGAAACCAGACAACTCCACTGGAGAGTTTGGCTTTTTGCTACCGGATATTCCAAGGGTGGGAAGTTAGTTTATTTATCTGTTTTTAAAGCTTCTTTCCCCCCTCCCTCCCTCCCTCTGCAAGAGAACCCCCCAACCACAGCGATGGCAACAACCGAGAGCAGCAGCTCAGTGAATGCTTGTGGTGGATTCTTTCCCACTGTCCAATTGTGAACCACGACTGGAGCACATCCGATAAATGATGCTGTGTTTCAAAGAGGGGTCAGTTTCAGGAAGTCCAGTGCCTGATTGCACCGGGTCATTTGACCGGGAAGCAAAGGTTTATTCCGGCTGGCAGCGAGGGTGGATAAACAGGGACACGGGAGAAGAGAGCTTGAGGGGCCTGGGCTCAGGGACAGCCCCGCGGTAACAGCAGCCTGAGGAGGAAAAGAGAGCTTTAAGAAGCAAGCGGCTGTGGAGCAGCGCCTGGGGCTGCGGAGCAAGGAGCTGGACACGGGCAAGGTGGGGATGCAGGGAGCGGGATGGAGACCGGGAGCGGAGGAGCGCAGCTCGGCCCCCGGGAGGACGGGACCGGGCGAGCCGCGCTGGGCGGTCGGGGCGCGCCACCTTGCGGATCATCGAGCGCCGGGCTGGAAGGGACCTCGGGATCAGCCGGTCCAAGCTTCGCTCCGGGGCCGTGTTATTCCATTGTCCTCACTGTGTCCAACGGGAATCTCCCGAGGAGTAACTTGAGCACATCACCCCTCGTCTTTTCCATGTGGTTCCTTCTGAAAAGGGAGTCTCCGTCTTCTTTGCAGCCACCCTGGAGCACGGTGATAAGGTCTCCCCTGAGCCTTGTTTTCTGATGGATGAACAGACCCAGTTCTCTCAATCTCAGTGGAGATTGTTCCACTGGAATAATCTCCCCAGGGAAGCGGTGGGCTCCTCAGTACTGGACACTTTTAAGATTTGGTTGGCCAGGGTGCTGGGACATCTAGTCTGGGTCTTGCTTTGCCTATAAAGGTTGGACCAGATGACCCTCAAGGTCATCAACCGGATGTTCTATGATTCAGGATTCCCAGTCCACTGATCATCTTTGCAGACCCTTGTTCAAGGGGGTGACAACAGTCTTCTTCCTGTCTTCTGGAACATCCCTCAACCTCCACATCAGCAGCACAGTGCTGGGCACCCCTAGCAGCGACCCATCCTGCTGGGGCTACAGCTCTGGGCCTAAATCAACTCAAGGATGGGAAGGTTTTAGGCGCGACTAAGGGTCTTGTTTTCCAGCATAGATGCCATTCCTGGGGTGGGAACCTTGGAGTAATGCTGTGCTTGGACAGGCAAATTCACTTTCCCTCTAATCTTCACAAAATGCAGGTGACATGTTTCTGTTTTATCAGGCACTGTATAATTTCTTAATAATAAAGACAGGTAGGTAGGTAGGTAGATAGATGATAGATAGAGAGATAGAGAGATTTAGAAGACTTTACCCTGCTTCCTTGAAGAGCCCAAGTTCCACCAAGGACTTCAGTAAGAGTATTGAGTGTGGTGGTACACCATGCTATACTTCTCCTGACTCAGAGTGTGCTTGTATTCACGAAACTAAACCACTAGAGTATCCTGTTCACTCAAGGGCAAATAACAGGAAAGAAAGTACAGCCAAAATGCTAACACCATCAGATCTCCCTGTTCTATTATTTCCATTCACTGCTACGCATCCTGTAGGAGCCTGACTGGACAAGCTATTCTCCACATCAGATTTCTGTTGAGCACAAAGGTATTAAGGAGATACAAATAAGGTTTTTTTGTTAATGCTTCCTCCTCCATGATTCATTTGATGAGGGTTTTTGGGTTGACATCAGTCAATTCTTGAATTTGCAAGCCCAAAACCTATATACCCTTAAGGATCTCATTTTCAGCGTGAGTACAAAGGATTCTGTATCCACCCATTCTGGGGAAAAGGGTGACCCATGCGGTTTAGGTACATCTCAAATGAAATCGTACTGAGTCACTAAGGGACCACAGTGCTAGTTTAACCACAGGATTTGGACGGGTAACTGGTTGCAGAACATAGGTTAAAAAATAAGTATGTGCATCCCTTTTTCTCAATGTCACTGGATTTTGAAGACTCATTCTAAGAACATATTTTCCTCTGAAATGTAGCTTATGGAAGGGCACAAACAGATCCGCCTGATAAGGGCACACAGGATTCGAAGAGAAGGATAAAAGCATTCTGCTCTTAGGAGCACTGCATTCAGAGGTTGCACAGGGACCACAGTGAGCTGCTGTGGTAATAGAGAGGAAGGTGAGAGTTGAGCTTGATGAAGGCTGCTAATGGCTGAGTTTACATAGACCGAGCACTGAAAACCATCTAGTGAAGAGACATTCATTAGAAAGATGAGTCACTGTATTTCAACTCTACATCCACCAATGCAAAGCAAGGCACCAAGAAACTAAAGTGCAGCAAGGACCCCATAAATCTTTCCTACTTAGTCCTGCATGTTAAGTTGGGGATAGAGAAAAGGGAAAGGCTGGGGGACAGGAAGGATGGAGAAGAAAAACCTGCTGATTTGCTTACTACTTTGGTATATATTCCCTGATTAAACTGAGATGGGGAGGGGGAACAGAAATCTTGCATTTACAAATCTGGAGTAACTGCAGAGATCCCCAGGTTTTCTGCATAACAGGTTGTTAATTCCCATCTTCATTTAGTAAGACCCTTCAGAGGCTTCTATTATTATCATTATTAGTATTATTACTCATGTCCCAGTTGCTCTTCAGCTCCTTGCAGCAGCTTTCCTTAGGATGAAGTCTGAAGATCTTACTCAACCAAGGATCTGAAATCACAGAAAACACTAGGAAGGAACTTGGATGGGTCTGGGGCTGGAGCTAAGACAAAAGGAGGGGGAGGGAGAATCCACAGCACGCATGGGAGACCTGACATCTTGAACTGCTGGCTGCAGCATTCCCTGAGACATAAATCAGGCCATTCATGAAGGGGTCTGCTCTGCCAATATACATAAAGAGAAATACTAGACGGAAAGAGGCAAATCTGAGTTAGATCCATCTCTTGCACAGCAGAAATCCTTTACGCCAGTGAGATGAGAGAAACTGATGTTTGAAAACCACAGAAGGTTTGGCAAGGGTAAAATTTTACATGCTAATGAGCCTCCAAAGATTTTTGATCTGTGAAGGATATTTAACTACTGAGAAAGATTTATATGCAATAATACACAAAAATGGAAGTGAGCAGAGAGTTGGGGGAATTAGAAACACACTACAAACATCCTGCTCGCATCAGCATTGAGAAATAACTCAGGAAAATGCCAGAAACACTTTTTGATATATAAGCAGTGAGAAAGTGTTCGGTATGGTTGTGTCACTGTCTCCACTCAGTATTTCAAAGCCTTATCACTAACGAAATGCTATATTCGGTCCTTGCATGGAGAGACTCTGTTCTGGAGAACTTGTCATCCACCCAGCCACTGTCAAGGAGGTTTTATGTTACAGTGGCCCAAGAGCCAAGCAAAGTATCACTGAAAGAATAGGCACTAACTGAACAGACTTATCAAGCCTAGGGTCAATGAAACAACCACAAGGCTATCCATCTCTCCCCCCGCCGCTGTGCATAGGTATTCACTCTTTAAATGACATCGTACTAAAATAGTTTACAACAAAACTCCATCTATATTAATACTTCTAAGATCATAATTTCATAAAGGCAAAGGCTTTTCCAACCAGCTTTCTGCACATTTGTATTACCAGTCTGATGTAAAAGAATCATAGAAGCCTAGGAAGGTTTGGGCTCGAAGGTACCTTAAACTCATCCCGTTCCAACCCCCTGCCACAGGCAGGGACACCTTCCACTAGAGCAGGTTGCTCCAAGCCCATCCAACCTGGCCTTGAACACTGCCACAGTTCTTCCCTTTGAGGGTGCTGAGGCGCTGGCACAGGGTGCCCAAAGAAACTGTGGCTGCCCCATCCCTGGCAGTGTTCAAGGCCAGGTTGGACATGGCTTGAAGCAACCTGCTGTAAGGGAAAGTGCAGGAGAAATAAGCAGCACACTGCTCCCCACTTTCATACCTACAATAGCTACTAAGAACATTTTAGCACAACTCATGACACCAGGCAAGCAGTCCCACATCAAGGGAATTTCAGCAAGATTAACATCTAATTCCCACACAACACACCCCACCCCAGTTTAAAGACCTGTCATTCACTTGCTCTCTTCTACCCCAAACATTTCAGTTTCAGCAGTCCATCTCTGTGACTGGCATCTCATCTGAACAGCAGTAAATTCATGCTGAATAATCAAAAGCAACAGAAAAATAATGGAGAGATTAGGTTTCAAAATGATACATTTATTGTAACTAAACAAAGGACACAAGCTCCAAATTAACTTAAAAATTTTATAGTGCATTATGGCAAACACAGGACCAGTATGCTCAGAGCACAGACAAATGATTTTCAACTTAAATCTGTAACACAGGCTGAAATTCTTCAACTGAAAGGCAGAATTTGGATTACGTATCAAGAACAGAATATGGGATTATTATTTTAAATATACCCAATAATCTGATATAAACAGTTTAAAAGTATTTAAATACACGCTGAAGTAGCTGAAGTTTAAATGGCTAGCAAGGTAGGTAGATAGAAAGTTACAAGAAGTATTTTGGAGTTGTATAAAAGGTGTAACTCTTTCCCCCAGACAAAGCCTATGTAAGTGCAAGGAACCAACTATCCTGTCAAAAGATTAATCTCTACCTGCATGCACTCCTGCTGACAAACACCACCTCTTGATTTAGCTTCCTGGTACTTAACCTGCAGGCAGATTCACTCTTCCAGCACGCAGTGATGAAAATCTCAGTAAAAACCATGTTTTCAGCTTACATGAAATGGAAACAAGTTTTACAATAAAATAAATCCTACATCCTCCTTGTTTGAAGGGGGAAAATAAATTACATCATTTTTTACTTCTCTTCCCTGTTGCTAAAGAGTTTTTAAAAAGCTTTTTATATATTCTATATTTTTACCCCCAAATAATTTATAATCAAAATCTCATCTTATTGAATCCGACACAACCCCAACACTGGTCCTACCACCTACCTCACTCTGAGCTTAGAGGCTTTGCCTGTGTAAGTCACAAGGTCGCCGAAATCTCTCACATCCTTTTAATTATTTAAACAAATATTTACATCTCCCAATTAAATATTCCTTCAAGAAACAAGTTCTGACCAGTTACTGTACACTCGGAGGTCATCCCTTGTCTGAAAGTACTGCAGGTTCTGGGCTTTTGGTCAACACAAGGGATGACAAAGCATGTTAGGTGCAGCTAGTCCTCAAGCTGGAGCTGTCTTGTAGCACCTGGACAGAGCTTCTCGGGACGGTTCAAACCTAGGGAAGCATGAATCACTGCTTTAAGCTTGCAGAATGTGTTGAAGCTCAAGTCCAGCTGTCATGGGTTTGCCTGCTTTCAGCATCAGCAGGAAGATATTTGCTATGGTTGTTGTGTACATGCCTCTAAACGCTTTGGGCATCAGGGGAAAACTGCCACCTGCGATTGACATTTAAATGCATTTCGTGTCACCTGTTAAAATTGCCCAAGATGCAAAACTGCAAACAAGTCTGAAAGCTAAAAATGTGTAACAAATGAATTACAATTACTTTAATGAGGACATTCTCAATTTAAAAAGAAAAAAAAATAGCTATTTTCCGCTCCCTTCTTATTTAATCCACAGGAAATTTAAATGAACATTAAACGCAGAAAAAGAGCAGCAGAAAAAATGTCTTGAACTCCCAAATCCTAAAATCAAGTAATTTACTGTAAGGACAGTTAAAGCTCTGCAAAACCTTTAATCAAAAAAAAAAAAAAGAAAATCTCTGAAAACAGCTTTTTCTGCTACTTCCCTATTCAAATTTGCATGAGTTCAAGTGCATACGACTCTTAGGTTTCTGATATTCCACAGAAGGTAGCAGACACTCTTAGAGTAGTTTTACTGTGTTGCAGGAATGTCAAGTAAGGTTTTTATGCGTTGTTTTGAAATTGAAGACACACAACAGCAGAATTTAACATGCTTCAAAGCCCACGAATTCTAATGACAAATTATACAATATAAAATTAGGTTTTAAATCCTGTTCTTGTGAAATTAGCTTTCCTCTTTTCGCCTAAGCAAAGTTGTGTTTTTCACACAGCACCTAGTGAAGTCCTGTCTTCACAATCTACAAACTGTCTTTCATGCTGAAATCTCCAAGTTAATCTCAATTTGCAAGGAAGAGAGCAGCCCCTTGTTTAGGGCTATATTAACTGCAAAGGTTTGTACTGATGTGAAATTTCAGCTTTGTCGCAGCAATTTTACACTTCAGATACAATTACAGTAATTCTCAGGAGGATCTTACTTATTGCAAGCAGCTTCCTCTGCAAACTGTACAGAATATTAACTCAATACTTGAACTAAACACTGACCTTTTTTCTACTGTACTGTACATCTTACTGTACATCTTGCTTTGGAAACAACTAAATACAGTGGTCCATCATGCAAGCCATGAGACTGTCAAAACTTCTTTTGTTCCACTAACTTCAAATAAGTTTTTACAAATAATTTAGCCAATCTAGAGAAATACTGAACATAGAATTATGCTGAAAGATGCTTGGGAGTCAACGTTTCCTATCACTATATGCGCCTATGACTAAAAGCACTAAGTACTAACTGCCCACCTCAGTATCACTGTGAACAGCGCCGTTGTAACATGTGCTCTCTATAGTGTCCACAAAATGAAGAATGGTCATATATTTTGTAAATACTGGGTGCAAAATAAAAACAGAACAGAAAACCAAACCACAACCCTGCTGGCTCAAGTCACACTGGGTGTGTTTCATAACAGATTTTAAGGAATAGTGGAAAATTCAGCCTACCAGGTGTCCTGGGTTGAGCAGCAGCAGTCATTTTTGACATCTGGCCCGGTCTGGACAAAACCACGACACCAGGAATTACGGAGCATCCCAGAATTGGCATTTTAAACAACAGAATTTACTATTAAGGACAGACATTAATGAGTAAACCTTTACTTACTGTGAGTATTTAATCACACAGTTAATGACAGTAACTATAACCAATTTGATTTGAAAGCCAATAATGTAATCAAAGCACTGGCAATACCAGACATGACTTGCTGACTGCACAGAAAGCGAGGCCATGAGATGAAAGTATTTATGAACTTTTACTATACCTGGCTAGTTCTTTTATACCTGAGATGAAAACTAAGAGGAAGAGAACTGAAGTAAATAATTATCAGATGAAAAACAAGCACATGTCAAGATAAACGCATTTTAAAAGAATATATGCAAAAAGATCACAACTGACATTTTCCCCTTATGATTATTTTCATTTTGTTATTTAGACAAATGCTTTAACTCACTTTACTGTGTGACAGATTCTGTTCTGGAGTTATCTGAAAGGCTTCTGTGATTCCAATGCTTTAGTAATTCATGGAATTTTGAGCAGAAGTGACATCCTCTACTCCCTAGTCTTAAGAAATTTAAGGCACCCGTAAGAAGCAAACTTCATGGGAAGTTTCCATTCTAGGGAAAAAGAAATCTGATTTCCCCTTCAATAGAAAAAAGAAAACAACATTCATGAATTCATAGAAGTGATCAGAATGCCACATTCTCTGTCAGTGAGGCAACAGCTGAGTGATATTTAGCTTAAACAGAACTCAATCTAAAGAGCTGCTACTGAAGCCACAGACTCTTCACTAACAGATTACAAAGTATGTAATACTGTGACGGAAGGGGAAGTTTGTATTAAATCCTGAAAAAGCTAAAACATAGAGCAAGGCTGGGCCCCATGTAATGATGAAACAAACTAAATGAGAAACATTTTTTCCATGACAGATACACTTAATTTATCCAGCAAACTTGCAAGTTTAATGGATCACTGTACCACAACGAGTGCAAATACATGATTTCTGTGGGCAGGAGCACTGCTAAAGAAGCGTACTTTGTTTTCATCTGTATGGAATGAGAGTGAATCACTTCTCTGATGTACGGAAATTTCATTCCATAGGTCAGAAAACATATCTATGATTTATTACTAGGATCAGCTTAAAACATTTCCCATAATCACAAAGCTCAAGTAATATGTAGCCATTAGACACAGAAAGATATACAAGGTTTTGGTTACAGTTGGGGTTAGCTTCAGATTCTGAAGCTTAATTCTTTACTTCCACAGGTTCTTTATCCTGCTTTTCCTTTGCTTTCACTTTTTCTTCCAGTTTTTCTTCTTTCTGAAGCAGTGTCATAATCTCAGCAACTTGTGCAGTGCCAATATCAATATCTTCTTTGTCAATCAGTTCTACTACCTACAACGAACACAAAACGAAATTGAGAGCACATTTAGTTCTTACATGATTGAGACATTTTGTCATAAATTCTGCTAAGACAAGAAAGCATTCACTTTCCTCATGTTCATGAAATACTGCATTGCTTTCTTACAAGCAACACAAATTTAAACCACAACCAGTGCCTCAAATATCTCCAGTTTTAAAAAGACAAAACTTAAAGCAAATGATCTAGAACTTAGTAGGTGATTCCAAATTCCTTTATAAAGCTTTTTGTACAAATGTATTCTTGACAAAGCTCTTCAAGTTCCTACAATTATTCTGCATTATATGCAGAATTGAGTAGTACCTATGTTGCTAAACATACAATGGCTGTTTAGAGCAACAGAGAAGATAATCACCACTGGGACACCTTCAGCAGAAAGGAAAATTGCGTTTCAAAAGGTTGATACTGTATTTTCTAGCTGGCCATAGTTTAAGTGCTATTTCTGTACTGAATAGGAAAATTATTTTCAAGGACGTAAGTTTTAGGGCATCTCTAAAAAAAGAAACAACAAAATGAAGGAGAAATGCAAAGAAAACCTAAGAATGTTCTGCAAAGTAAGAAAACAGAACAAATCATGCAAAGAACAGAAGTCATTCACAGCCATCCTAAAGGATAACCGACGTCAAGACTGTGGCTAATAGTGATATTCCTAAAGTAGTTCTTCTAAGGCTCCTTCCCATCCTCCCTCTGATTCAAAATTACCATATTTTACAGAACTTGACATAGGCATACAGGAAAACCTACAGCTTTAAAGATAACATGGGTAACACACAAAGCATAAAGATTATTCGTTCCCTCTGCCTCTCCCACCAAATAGCCATATAAATTCTGAAGATGCTGCTATGCATTATAAGATCTATTTGCAGCACATTACCAAAAACCTCATTGGCATCACTCATGCCAAAGACAGCAATATGAATTTCAGTCAAAACAGGTATAACATCTGAAGGATGGCTAGCCTGATTTTCTTTAAGTAGTCCACAGACTTACCTTAACAACATTATTGATATCGATTTTGCCATCCTTGTTTTCATCTAGTGTCTCTGCAATCCTGGTCAGCTTCTCCTCTGGAATCTTCTGAATTTGTTTCATCACATTAATTAGCTCGGCAATACTGACGAGATTCTCCCTGTAGAGCAAGCACAGTCTGTACATGGCAAGCAGTTACTCCAAAGGAGTGAAGTTGACAAAAAACAGTACTGAAAGTCACTACACTGCAGGTGATTAGTAAAAACATTATTTCTTTAGAATCCTGAATACAATGCAAAATAGCAAAAATGAGTTACTGAACAGCAAACAGATTTCCAATGAATCTTTAGCTTACCAGCAAATCTCATGCTTTTGGTTTCCTCAAGCTTTATCGCACAAATAAAGGCATTCAGTAGTCACGTGAAATTAAGTTTAGCACAGTTTCTGTGCATCCAATGTCTTTTCAGCCCCCTGCCCCATCTAACAAAGGTGCAGTGCCATGCACCTGCCATCCTTCTAGATTGAGAGAGGCTGGCCTACAAAAAATAAATGCAAGTCACAGGAAAACAAAAGCTGAGAACTTATTGCTTCAGCAATTCAGCTCTTTTGTTTTATAGACTTCATTTGCTCGTATCAAGGAATAGTCTTTTTAGAAGAAAGGACTAAACCTGACATTGTGAATAGCATATTTCAGACATTTCCACTGTCTGCTTATTGATCTCATGAAGCTAAAACTGTCTGTCTTCTGCAACCTAAAGCCTCTGCTTGCCTATGTAGTTTTGTCAATTTGAAGAACCATCTTCCAGCACAGCTCAAGCTGAAATGCAGTAGACAGTGCATCCAGTAAATACAAAACAAAAGGGCTCCATACTGGGCCCTAACCTTTGGGCACAGACTGACTTTTACACCAGGAGCATTTCTCAAGCTGCCACTAAATGTTCTGGACTTGTGTTGTTTCTATGGCTCTCGATGGCTTGGTGATGCACTAGCTTCAAATTTAAAAACCAAGCCTTCAATAACTAAGCAATCTTTAAACTAATAATCTTCAGTCATCCACAATCACCTAAAAAAAATACCCACAAACCCATCCATTACATAAAGTATAATTACAGGCAGTACAAGCAGATTTTATATTGTATTTTAAATTCACAAACTTGGACAGTTTTGATCAAAACTTCCCTGCAGCACCATTCATATGACTGCCTTAGTCTTAACATTTGAAACAAAAGACCATTTGCTCTGGAGACTGAAAAACACCCCAAAGTTTAAAAGCACCAAAAGCAGAATCCATATTTCCTGTTTAGGAATGCTCTGTGGGAGCTGGGAAGCTCTCCTAAGAAATCACACAAAATGGTGCAAGCGTAAACTAGATGAATATAGCACTCATAAGCACAAACTCTGAGAATTACAGTCACAGTGTTTAAATATTTCAGTGCCTGTAAGATGCAACATATGACCCTTCAACATGACTGCCTGAAAGGCTCTCCAGTAACATTAAATGTTGATAAACGCGTTTTGCAATGAAGCTATCACTCAAGATCTCTCTTCATAAAGCTGCAAGTGTATTAAAGTTGAAATAAAGCAAATTGTCAGAAAGAGACAATGTAAAATTATCTCTTTCCTTCAATTAGACCTATTCCTTTATTTCTCTCCAGATACAGAACAGACTTTATGGCAATAGTTTTTGCCACTGTCACCTTCACTGCTAAAGAACAAACATGAACGTGCTTACCACACTGTTGTGTGCCTTTTCAATCCATCACACAGGGCAAACCTACTGAGTGAGGAGCATGACTAAAGATATGATTTCACCTGCACCACCATTAAGACTAGAGGTGTGAACAGGATAGTAAGGTACTCATCAACACTTTGACATTTAGAACCCCTCAGGACTGGCATCTGGGGCATGACACCTGCTCCTTTCCTTCTTCATTTCAACCGTATTTAACATACCTTAGAAGAGAGAAAATCTACACCACAATTTTGTTAATTTTATTTCTAAAATAAATTAACATTCTAAACAACAACTCACTCGCTAATTCTCTTCTAGTCACACATCTGACAAAACCAAGAATGAACAGTTAGAGACACATTCAGTGCTCTCAAGTCACTTACCCAGCAGGAGGACCATCAGCACCTTGCAGCCGTACATCCACCGTCTTTTGAGCTGTCTCTAATTCATTGATAATTTTGTCTATCTGACCAATCATTCTGTTCACCCTCTTGGTCAATCTCTTGCTTGCCTTTGACTCTTCCACTGCCTCTTCCTGGCCAGTTTTAGAGAGCTCTTTTATCTCTTGTAAATCCTAAAAGAAATGGTCAGGAGAGAGAAACACTTCTGTCAGGGTAAATTCTCAACAGACCCTACTGACTTTGACTAGAATTTCAAGACAGGACCTATTCATAAATGAAATGCAAATGTATAGACCTATAAAGCCAAACTGGAATTAGAACAATGACTTTTAACAATGCTGCCTTTTTCATGTACCCCTTATATGTTATTTTCCACCTCTTTCTTAAGGTTGGGTAAGATTCATCTTACTTAACTTGAGTACCTGTAATACTGATATCTATGTTTGACAAGACAGAACTGCAGCATGCAGCACCTGTTAAGCCTAGCCACCCTGGGAATACAAGCAAGAACAGGATTCTCATCTGGTGGGAACTATTCAAATTACTTTAACTAGGCTTTAAACATGTTATACAAATGAGGTTCTGCACTGTCCCATACAAAGTTCATTCACTCAGCTACTAACTACAGGCTCACAGATATCCAAGCAAGATCATCTTTAAATTTGTAAATCATTTATGCTAAAGCTAAACATGAACAGAAATAACAAAAAAAGAACTTCCACGCCCCGTTCTTCACCTCACTGTATTCCTGGATATCGCCCTTCAATTCCTCAAGCTCCTCTTTTTCCTTTGTTAATGATTTTTTCTGTTCCTGCAGCTTGGCGCAAGCATCATTCAGCATGTCAATCTCTTCCTTAGTGATTTCCTCACCCTGTAACAGAAAATACATACAAATTAGTGAAAGACACATTGGTGATTTTCACAGAATCACTAGGGTTGGAAGGGACCTCTGGAGATCATCGTCCAACCCCCTGCCAAGGCAGGGCCACCCAGAGCCCGTTACACAGGTACATGTCCAGGTGGGTTTTGAATGTCTCCAGAGAGGCAGATTCCACAACCCCCCTGGGCAGCCTTTTCCAGTGGTCTATCACTCTCAATGTAAAGAGGTTCTTCCTCATGTTGAGGTGAAACTTCTTGTGTTTTAGTTTATGGCCATTGCTCCTCATCCTGTAGCTGGGCACCCACTGAAAAGACTCTGGCACCATCCTCCTGGCACCCGTCTTGGAGATATTTATATGCGTTCATGAGATTCCCTCTCTGTTTCCTCTTCTCCAGGCTAAAAAGACCCAGCTCCCACAATCTCTCCTCATAAGAGCAATGCTCCAGACCTCTGATCATCCTTGTGGTCCTCTGCTGGACCCTCTCCATAGCTCCCTGTCTTTCTTGTACTGAGGAGCCCAGAACTGGACACAGGACTTCAGACATGGCTTCACAAGGGTTGAGTACAGGGGGAGGATCATCTCCCTCAACTGCTGCCACACTCCTCCCAGTACACCCCAGGATACTGTTGTCCCTCCTGGTCACAAGGGCACACTGCTGGCTCACAGTCAACTTGTCATCCACCAATACTCCCAGGTCCTTCTTAGCTGAACTGCTCTCCAGCAGGTCATCTCCAACCTGCACTGGTACTTGGGGTTCTTCCTCCCCAGGTGCAGTAGTCTACACTTGCCCTCGTTGAACTTCATTAGGTTTCTCTGCCCAATTCTCCTGCCTATTGAGGTCCAGCTGAATGGCAGCACCTTCTCCAGGTTTATCAGCCATTACCCCCAGCCTCATATCAGCAAACCTGCTGAGGGGACACTCCAGCCCTTTGTCCAGGTCACTGGTAAACAAGTTGTGTAAGACTGGACCCAGTATCTATCCCTGGGGAGCACCAGTGACTACAGGCCTCCAACTTGATTATACTCTCTGATCATGACCCTCTGAACTCTGCCATTCAGCCAGTTTTGGATCCACCTCACTCTCTATTCATCTAACACACATTTCCTAAGCTCATCTATGAAGATGTTACGGGAGACAGTATCAGGAGTGTTAACTATACACAGATTAAACACAGACAGATTTATTACATCTACAGCCAGTACAAATGTCCCCCAGATAGGCATATTATTTTCAGTAACACAGAAAGATAAAGGAGACACCAAGAGATGTTTTGTGCTGACTTCAATTTCTGTACTGGTGGTTAAGAATTTGCAATCTACTCATTACCTGGCTTTCAGTGACAGAGGATTAAAACCGAAAGCAACTTACCACAGCTCTTACAGGGATGTTTTGATTCTTTACATTAAGAAGTATGAAAAAGTACATTTATCCAGATTACCTTAATGCCTTCCAACACTGGTGCTGTATCTTTCAGTGTCTCTGCGTGCATCACCATCTCTGCCTTTGCCAGTTCTTGTTCAGTATCCACAGCTATCTGAGTTTTCTGAACTTGCAGAGTAGCTGCTTCAAAATCTGCTGCTAATTCCACATCTTTCTGAATTTGAAAGACCCATGAAGTTTTAATTAAAATAAAGATAACATTATCTGTATTAGCATCAGTAAAGAACAACTTCTCAAAATAGGAACAGTTGCCAAAGTAGACGGGAGTACTTTCATGAGAATATGTATGATTCTATGAATATGTAACATATTCATAGAATCATAGAATCATAAAATAGTTAGGGTTCAAAAGAACCTTAAGATCATCTAGTTCCAACCCCCCTGCCATGGGCAGGGACACCTCACACTAAACCATCCCACACAAGGCACTGTCCAACCTGGCCTTGAACACTGCCAGGGATGAAGCATTCACCATTTCCCTGGGCAACCCGTTCCAGTGCTTGACCACCCTTACAGTAAAGAACTTCTTCCTTATATCCAATCTAAACTTCCCTGTTGAAGTTTTAACCCATTACCCCCTGTCCTGTCACTACAGTCCCCAGTGAAGAGTGCCTCTCCAGCATTCTTATAGGCCCCCTTCAGACACTGGAAGGCTGCTATGAGGTCTCCATGCAGCCTTCTACAGGCTGAACAGCCCCAACTTTCTCAGCCTATCTACATTGAGTGGTTTCACATTAAAATACCCACTTAATGAACTGTGCCTGTGAGGTCCTGAGGCTTAATTCGCTAGTAAAGCAGGCCAGCAGCTTTTACAGTCAGCTACTATACAATGACATTACCAGGTTAGTGTCAAATAGGAAGGGAAAGCCAAAGATAAGAACATCTGAAGTGGAGGAAATAAACAAAAAACCCCACCATCTTTCCTAGAGGAATAAAAGGCTTCTATTACTCTAATAAAGAGGAAAGAGAAATCCAACATATGTAAGACTGAGATAATCTTTTGTTCCACAGTGAACCCTTCTTGGTCACAATCTATTTTAATATTCTCCCACACCTTTCATATGTGGATTTAAAGTCCAGTTTCATGCAGGTAACACCCAGAACAGAGGCAGTAACTCATAATATACAAGTTTTTGTATCACTGACATACATTTCTCAATAGTCTAGGGCAGAACTTACCACAGCTGCAACTTGAAGCGTTTCTTTGGCTTTCTCTACAGCTTCAGACAATCTTTCCATCTCTTTTTCTTCATTTTCTTTTCTGATGGCTTCCTCCTCCTGAAGCGTTGCTTCCAGACGTGCTTTGTTATCTACTTTTTCACCTTCAACTTCTGCCACTTTGACTTGAGCCTCTCTGGCCTAAAAATAGAAGAAGTCTATTAAAGTCTATATGTGTGTATATACGTGTATGTCAACATTATGTAAGAAGTTTATATATCGTTACTGAGATAGGTAGTGCAGGTATGCTAATGAATACAGCTAATGACCCCCCAAAGTTACCCTATTTCTTTGAAAAAAGAGCTTTCTACCCTGAAATCATTTATGTTCTTCATTCTCTTTCTCTCAAGCCTACCAATTATCTACTCAGATCATTTCTCTCTACACAACATCATCAATATTTTCATGTACTAATGTCTTTATATTGCCCAGAGCATAAATTGTTTATGCCAGTAAAAAGTGTATGCTAAATCTTTTTATGCTATGACTGTCTACAGTCATGCAATCAAATACTGCCTTTATTTGCTTTATTCTCAAAATCCTCCACATATAAGCCAACTTCTGTGTTCAAAAATCGCTCAAATAAACAAACCCATGTTTCAGCTTTCAACAAAAAGACAGGAACCAAGAAGAGCATCTACTTCTCTGAATGGATTTTCAGCAAAGACACTGAAAGCTGGTTACAGACCACGCATGTTAATACTTACAGCACTCTCTGGTAGTGTCTGAAGTGTTGTTTTGAGCTGATCAGCTGGAGAAAGGGTATCAGGAAGATACATGGCTCTGGATAAAATCAGCAACGAAGTAGGAATTTCCTGGTTCAGGTGGAGATCTAACCACTATAAATGCAATACACAAAACAAGTCTTCAATTTTTGGATGTTTTTATTTCTTTACGGCTCAAATAAAGCACACACAAAGTAGTAAATACTTTTTTCTTTCCCACTATGTATCAGTTAGTATCCTGACACCAGAACTACAGGCTCTAAACAGTTAAGAATTGCAGTAATTGCATTTAAATACATGAAGTATTTTGCCTAAAGAAGTATTTCAAAAAGTACTGAATGAATATTCAAAAAAGTGTTTTGTTTTACATGCATCTTCCTCTAAAGCAGACAACACCAAACGACAAAAGAACTGATCTACTTGGAGAAAAGTCCTTACAGGGTAATACAAATAATTAACAAAACCTGCCAAAACTGCCAACATATTTTGGATATGTTGAAGTCTAAGTATCTATTCGCATGATCAGAACATCATGGCCCAGTCAAAAGCCCCCTGCTACTACTTACTTACACAGTACAAATGACAAAGCTTACTAAAAACTGTTTTAGCCAAGCCTTTAATGAGAACAGAAGCAAAAAGAATTCTCAGAATCATCACAAAAATCAAAGCTAGCAACTGAAGTTAGATTGTATATCCAGTCTTACAAAAACATACCTGTTTAAGCTGTTCCTTGAGACGCTCTTGCGTCACACCAAGAGCTCTCATACCTCGCGCACGACAAGCTGCCTGCAGTTCTTTAACAGTCAGACTGTCAACCCCCTCTTCAGCAATAAGCTGCACAAAGAATGAAGTAAACTTTAACATGTAAGAAGAACCATCAGTGAACATCCAGAGTCCATGTTTTTACAACGGCCACTAGAGGCTGCTGTGGTAACACAAAATAGCCTCCACTTTTTAAACGGTGAACATAAAATCACAGAATGGGTTGGGACGGAAAAGACCTTAAGATCATCCACAGTTCCAATCCCCCTGCCATGGGCAGGGACACCTCACACTAAACCATCACACACAAGGCTTCACCCAACCTGGCCTTGAACACCGCCAGCGATGGAGCATTTACCACTTCTCTGGGCAAACCATTCCAGTGCCTTATCACCCCTACAGAAAAGAACTTCTTCCTTATATCCAATCTAAACTTCCCCTGTTTAAGTTTTAACCCATTACCCCTTGTCCTATCACTACAGTCCCTGATGAAGAGTCCCTCCCCAGCATCCTTATAGGCCCCCTTCAGACACTGGAAGGCTGCTATGAGGTCTCCACGCAGCCTTCTCTTCTCCAGGCTGAACACCCCAACTTTCTCAGCATGTCTTCATATGGGAGGGGCTCCAGCCCCCAATCATCCTGGTGGCCTTCTCCGGATGTACTCCAACAGCTCCAACATCCAACTTGCTCAAACATCATACTGTAGTCTTAACAAGCTACATAAAGGTGATGTCAATCTCTAAGTCAGTATTTCTAACAGCTCCCTTACAAATTATCTTTTCAGAGAAACGTTTTTCTTTGTAACATAATTACTTTCATTGTAATTAATGGCAGATTAAAAAAAGGTCACCTTTTTCTTTCCGAATTTACTTCTGATTTTAAGCTCTTCAAGCTTTTCTATTCCAAGTTAGCTCAAAAATACGGCAACTGAGACAAAAAAGGAAATTTCCTAGAAAGAGACATGTATATCCACACACACTCGTTACTCTTAGGCAACAAAATTATTAAGCAGTGCCTCTTTAGAATGACTCACTTTGTCATCTGCTTTTATGCTTCTCAACCTCATAGTCAGTTGGAAGCGGAGAAAGTTGTTTGTCCCAATTGATTGAAGTTCCAGCAATTTACAAAGTGCCACCAACTGAGGCCTGGTTAGATTGTCCAAAGTCAACTCATCTTCAAACAGCTTTGAGAACCTTAAGATCTCCTCATTACTGGGTCGTTCACCAGTTTCCCTGATCTGTAAGAAAAAACAAGCACACACAAAGCTTGTCAAAGCAAATGATGTTGTTGGCATTATTGTGAATAAAGAATAAAGATATTCAACTCATTTGTCAAGTACGTTGCATCAATTTGGGGATAGGAAACAGGACACAAGGAAGACATGGAAGAAATTTTATAACATATATTTATATATATATTATATATAAATATACTTACATATTATAAAAGGCAAAACTATTGATGTCATTGATAAGTATATTATCCAGTGTGGCTGGGAACTAAGATTAAACTAACAGAAGTTAGATGTATCTGTATACTGATGAGCAGGTCTCTGAGTCGCTGCTAACATGAGATACCTTAAAAATAATATGTGAGTGAATAAACAGTTGCTACAGAAGTCTCGCTGGCAAGTACTCTTTTTGGTCACAAACTCACTAATCACAAAAGCACATAAAAAGCAACGCCCTGTGAAGATAAAGTGAGAATTACATCCAAAGGCTAGAATTCTGCAATGCTGGTGTCCCTATGGAGCACAGATCTGGACACTTACCTACCTCCTCTCCAAAACCACGTTTGTTGCAATACTGTTTTGCTTTCAGTTCCTCACTGTTCTGTAGCACCCCAGTGCAAATGCACTTGTAGTTGAAGTTACTCCAAAGTATAAAACACTATTTGGGAAGGACTCTACACATCCTTCTTGATGGAAGGTCTATGAAACTGCTTGTACGAACTCAAAGTTAAGCTTTTAAGTTGTGTGTTGCCAATGACACTTCACAGTTAACTAAATTCAAATACTAGAAGCAGAAATAACTGCTCAAAGTAGAAAAAAAGGTCATTCCTTGGTCTCATCAGATCACCTGTATAAATGTTGATTTCTTCCTATTTTAAGTGTGCCATCAAGTGCTTATTAGTGATATTACCAAATCCAGAAACTATAGAACTTAACAATGAAGTACTTCCAGTCACTTAACCCCTTCAATCTTTGAAGTACGAAGATATCAATCCCCCCACACTTTCCCCAAGCCCTCTTCCTTCTTTAAAGCCCTATAAAGAAAATATAAGCTAAGTGATAGAGTCTGAAAATCTAACATTACCTATACAGTCTTATTTATCTTGTCTACCTGTTTCACTCCCCAACTCTACTGAGTACAGGAAAAGGTAACTATTTGGAAGACAAGACTGAATGAGTGTAAACCTCCATGATACCTGTGTAGCAAAAAAACCAAATCAGAGAAAGAAAGGTCAAAGGCCCTGTTGCACTTCACCAGCTCCTTCGCTACAAGAGCCAAAACCAGAACTTCAAAAACATGGAAAGTATTTTCTTCCTTGTTTAAAACTGAATTTTGGCAGAGACAAGTGTATGTTTCTTGAGATTACAAACAGAAAGTTTCTAGTACATCACTAGCTACAAAGCAACAAAGAAACTTAGCAAACAGGCTAAGCCATCAATGAGAACCAATACAAAGAACTATCAATGGTTCTTGCAGCATCAAATATTTCTGCAGAAGCAGGTATAGAAGAATAGCAAAAAGGTGGGAAACATTTAAGCTTCTTCTGCCTCTGACATTAGCTAGTACAGTGAAATGAGGTCAATAAAGTTTGTTTCGATGAATGAGAAATACATAGTTGTAAAAAGCACACCCACACACTTGAAACTTCTTTTTAGTCAGAGGAACTCAGGCCTTCCTCCAGCAAACGTGGAGCGAGACATCACTTCTTTCCATAGAAATTAACAGCCAAATGTCAATTTTCAGTAGCAGTTCTTTCAGAACAAAATGCAATGTTCCGAACGTGAAGCACGGCTGTGGCATGCTCCCAGCCTCTGCAGTCAGTGCTTCAGCTGCTTACTGCTATCACTAGCCAATTAAAATTTCCTGCAGCTGAAAAAGAACAGAAACAGATGAAGACACAGAAGCTTCAAAGTACATGGACCTTGCAAGCACATACTGACTGCCAGAACCTGCCAATATCATTATCTGCTGTTGACATGACCTTATTACCCCACCCTTTAAAACTCTGTTCTCAGCTCTGCCAAGCAGGAAAAGCCCCAGCTAGCTGATAGAACTTAGAAAATTCAAGTCTGGAAATCCCCTGGCTTATGTGCCTTTTTCTGTGCAAATACATACTCTGTCCAAAGGAGGGGACTACACTCTCACTGTCAGCAAAGCACCTGGTCATGGCTGTTAACTAAATCATCCCTATTCAGCAGGCCCACAATGCAGGGAAATCAGAAGCATGAGCAGACTGAAATAAATCCAATCCTGAGAAGATTTAAGAAGATACCTTTCATCTCTCCAGGAATACCTTACCATTACCTACAGCTTAATGAAAAGAAACACAGTCAAACCTAAAGACCAAAGTAGGAGGCAGATATAGAATATTAAATGGTTGGGTTGGAAGGGACCTTAAAGCTCATCCAGTTCCAAACTCCAGCGATGGGCAGGGATACCTTCCACTAGACCAGACTGTGCCAAGTCCCGTCCAGCCTGGCCTTGAACCCTGCCAGGGATGGGGCAGCCACAGCTTCTCTGGGCAACCTGTGCCAGCGCCTCAGCACCCTCACAATATAGAATTTCTTCCTAATATGTAATCTAAATCTACCCTCTTCCAGTTTTAAGCCATTCCCCCTTGTCCTGACCCTATATGCCCTCTCTGGATTTCCTGCAGGCCCCTTCAGGCACTGGAAGCTGCTCTAAGCTCTCCCCAGAGCCTTATTTTCTCAGGCTGAACCTGCTCAGCTCTCTCAGCCTATCTCCAGAGCAGAGCTGCTTCAGCTTTCACAGCATCTTCATATCCTTCTCTGAACTCACTTAAGCTGGTCCAGCCCCTCTTGTGTTGGGGGCCCCAGAGCGGAACACAGTCCTACAGGTGGGGTCTTGTGAGAGCAGAGTAGAGGGGAAGAATCGCCTCCTTCTGTCTGCTGGTCACACTTCTTTTGATGCAGCCCAGCACACGGCTTTCAGCCCAGCACACTGACAGGTCACGTTCAGCTTTTCATCAGCTGAAGCCCCCAAGTCCTTCTCCTCAGGGCTGACATTCACTTTCTGTGTCAGCAATTGCTTGTGAATAGAAAAATTCTGCACCAAACACAGCACTTGCGTTCTATGAAAACCCCAGATTATACCAGGTTCTAGTCAGCATCCCAAAGGATTTCAGCATTACAGCAACTGCGCATTTAAAAAAAATGGCTTTATAAGCAGAATTAAATTTGACAAAAACCTTTTACTTTTCCCCCACTAAGTTTTAATCAGTTAATCAGGAAAGAACTCCTTTGTTCCACTTTTTACACCCAGTGTTCAAAAAAGAGGTGAAAAACTACATGACTAACCACTGAGTGCATATTTTCTACCTTAGAATTAGCTTATTAACAAAGTAAGAGAACAAGAAGTGAATAAGCAGAAATATACTGCACCTAGAAGGAAAGAGTGAAACTACCAGCTAGAACACCAAAGTTAAGAGCAGTAAAACTTCAGCACGCTGAAGTATTACTTGCAAAGAAGGAAACTATCCTAAAGAAGTATTACATCCTGGTTCTTCAAATCCCATGGAATAAAGCTATCTGATGATTACCACAGGCCACAAGACCAAGCTGTTTTCTTGGTAGGAAAAGAAAATACATTTTTAAGAAGTTTTACCTTTTGAAAGAACGTTGAAAAATCTTTCGCAACATTTCCTTTTGCTGCTTTATTTTTTAAGGCCATCTCTTCAATGGTGTCTTGAAGGAATTTAGCCAATTCAAGCTTTACTCTCAATTCCTTCTTCAATCTTTCCTCCTGTAAAAGAAAATGTTTGGTTTTAAAAGTTCTTTCCAGACGTAAGTGCACTAAATACCGTTTCTGCCCTCAAACAAATCATGTGGAGCACTCCTGAGCTCCTACTCTAACACACACAGCACAACAGGATGTTTGCTCTTACCAAAAGACCCCCAACTCATATTGAAAAACAGGCTGAGCAGCTCAAAGCTCCATGAAACATGGGATGCAGTAACAACAGAAGCGTTAGCACAAGTGGCCTCACCTGCTAAAACCAACATGCACCCACTGAATTAATAACAAAAAGATATAAACTAACCAACTGGTTTGGGTAATTCCCAGCTCTGGCATCCAGCACACAAACACTACAATACACCTCAGGAATTCATCCCAGAACTAGAAATGAATGGCTACTTAGATCCAAGTATACAGTCATAATGGATCAGATCTGTGACTGACTGGGATCCCACTACAAACCTCATGCAAGTCTTGTGTGCTCTGAAAGTGAGAACTTTTGGGGGTTTTTTGTTGTGTCTTTACAAAGCTCTAACTAACTAAAAGAAATACAATTTAAACAAAGCAATGCATGAGAAGCTATTTTAAATATTAAGTACACAGACAAAAAGTTTGCATCAAGGACTCAAATATTAAAACAAAATCTGCCTATTTTAATACAAAGTAAAAAAACCCGAAGTTCCATAGCTTCATTTCTGCTTTGTAAGAGTCACAGAAAAGGGAGATGAGGAGAGCAAAAAACCAAGAGAAGCTTACAGCTTGGATACCTAAGCACCTGCACATACAAACAGGTAAACCAGGATCGCACTGGCTTGTTGTTACGTTAACAGCAAGATCATCAAAACAACATAAAGAAAACAAAAGCATCCCCCTAATACAGAAGAAAAATCTAACTTACAGAATTTTTCTCATTTCTTTCTTTACTAGGGAAAGGTCTATTTTTCCCAAACCATACTACTGGAGTCTAAATTCATACCTGCTTACCTTTTTAGACTTTGTCTCAAATGTAGAGGGAAGCATATTAGGGAACAACTTAAGAGCTACTGGAAGCAAAAATTCCATGAATGGAACCACGAGAAAAACTAGGAAAGGGACCAAGCGGAACAGGTCGGCACATATTCGAAGAAACTGGAAGAAAAAGGAAGATACATGTATTAGTAAGCAAAATCTAAATATTTATATAAAAATACCTGATATGATCATCCAAGTTATCACTTACACTCTATGTATTTGCTACAATGGAAATTCAAAGTAATGAAAAAAAGATGTGACAAAGTCAGGTTTTAGTGTTGCTCTATACTGCTGAGTGCCAGAATTTCACCAGTTTTCAACACTATAGAAAGTATTTCTAAAGCCTGGCTGTGTCTCAATAGGATTACTGAACAAGTATCCCATTTAAACCTCTTAAAAGCACCTGAAAACAGGAGGTGGTCATTTGTTGTTGTTAAAGCTGCTTAACTTCTTTTATTCATCTTTATTTGTGCTCCACCACTTCTTACATGCATGAGCTACTGTGGACTAAGTAATCAAGAATAAAATGAAATATCCCTCCCCCTCTGCCTCCTAACAATTGTAATGTACATTTAAATCCAGGGTAATGAGCCCAGCTTGGTAGATTCTTTTATTTTTAAATCACTGCTTTTCTAGAGCAGTAATCCTCTGAAACAGGCCAGTGCATTAGTTACTGAATCCTTAGCGCATAAAATAAATACTGCCCTTTTGATTTCTATACACCCACAAATGTATGTATAAGGCTATAATCAAATCTTCCAGTACTCACTGGAAGCTTAATAACTTGGTTTATATTGGGGAGTACAGATTTCGTTTGACTCTGCCTCATCTTTCAAAGCAAATAACAGCTTATGGGGAATATTGTCAGTTCCTAAATCAGACTGAAGGTCAGATGTACACTACAGCACACTACTGCCAGAGCGCTGCTGTTCAACATCATCATTTGCTAAACACAGCTATGACTGGCAGCATAAATGCTATTACAGAAGTAAATGCATGTTTCCCTCTCCATCCCTTTCTCAGGCCAATCCAGGCGAACAGCAGCAACAACCATTTGCATGTGGCTAGGGTGGCTTTGCTAGAACACAAAGCCAGTAAAACTTCAACCGTTGCTTCCTTAGCATAAAACCAGCCAAAATCCTATGTACTGTTTGAGGAATGTACAAACTCCACAGATACAAAGTTGGACATTTTGCTTTGTATATAAAAAAAGTCAGTTTTCCAGAAGGGATGCTTTGGTCCATGGTTTACAGGCACAGAGATACTTCCATTCATTCCAACCATAGAAGATAAATGACTACTAAGGAGTTCAAACAGATGTAAGTTTGGAAGAAAATTTAAAGTCAGAACAAGTCCATTTTTCTAAAAAATTTCTACAGAGGGGAGCACAAAGTTCGTATTTCTAGCCAGTACCTATTTTTAGACAGGACATGAAAGTATTCGTACAGGGCAAAATCCACATCCTGGAAAGCAGTTTCACAACTGGATTAAGCTAACCTAATGCTAACCTGAGACAATGTATGTAGAGTCATGAACATGCACTGCCAGTCACAGTGTGAAGGTACACTACTGATTCAACTAAAACTAACCCATATATAGGTCCACACTACACAAACAAGCAAAAGAAGATCAATACAAACCAAAAGCTAGGGTGTTGGAAAACTTAAGCACCAAGCAGGACTGGCCTTTCTGCAGCAGCACAGTCCTGGATCATCTTCCATAAATCATGAAGCTGCACCCTCTGCTATTTCGAGGAAAACAGCCTTGCACAGGAACCTAATACAATGGTGCATGATTACACACACATTATCTGGCAGCACAGCATGAAAAACTTGTGACTACTCTGTACCTGCTGCTACAGTTCTTGTATTCCACTCTTCCCACCCCTGCAGGGCTGCAGAGTTTGTAAAGCTGATGTACTTGCCACAAACTCCACAGTGACTGCCATCTCCCTGCCATGTCCTGAACCACCCTGCTGTGGGAGGCAGCACTACAGCAATTAGTTTTAACCGCCAGTATCATATTTTGCATGTTGTACTTTTCCATGCCTTCTCTCCCAAGCGTAGGTATGTGATCCTGCTGAAGCCAAACCCTACCAGCAATCGTAAAAGCTGGATTTTGGAGCTAACTTTTGGTTTACATAAGCACTAGCTCTCTTGTATTAGCCATGCTGCAATTGCTTGTTAATGTGGTTAGATGACTTAGATATCTTTCCATTATTGCCTCCAAAGAGGAAATAAAGGGCAGGCAGAAATAACTCCTTTGTCAGTCTGTGTGAAGATAAGGTTTCTCCAGCATGTCAGTTCATATGCACTTTAGTATATTTAAAGCAGTACGTACTTCAAATATATATACACATTTAAATTCAGAAGCAACTTTTGCAAGCTAACCTGGCATCAAAGTTTTAAGACTTCTTCAATTTAGGCAGTATATTCCAATTGAAGGCTGAACTGATAAAGTATGAGCTGTGCTGAAATAAGGTTTTAAAAAAGCACATGTAAAGGGTTTTATTCTGTTCTAGGTTGGTCTGCTTGTCAGTGACCTTGGGTTCTAAGCCATTCAAGAGACAGGACATTCTCTACCTACACAGAAAGAAAACATGAAACTTGGATAGAAAAAATAACATCACCGGAGTTCTTAAAGCTAATTCCTCAACATCTACACTGTACTGCACACAAATACACCACACTATTAGATTAAGAGACAGGCTACATCAACGTAAACACTGATTTATACCTGCATGATATAACTCAATTTTATTTTCAAGAAGGGAATTGATACCGAAATTGCACAAAAAAAGAGAACTCAGGAAGGCCAAATTCCAGACCATCACATAAACATATGACAGCTCTGTCATCACTGGATGACAAAACTAAAGAGCAAGCAAATGATTTAATCCATCTACTGATGGAATAATGTATGTATGTGTGTCCAAAGATAATGCATTACTTCTAATTCATGCCTTCTAGAACACAGTCCTGATCTTTCAGCAGAAGTATTTCCATGATATTCATATTTTACTGGTGTTTATGTAATTCCTGAGAAGTATGGCTCAGTGAACATGAAACAGGCAGGAAAACCAGTGGTTCCAATCTTGCTCTCTGGAGGATTTCTGATCCTGTTTTCAACCATGAGTTAATTTGTCTCACTCAGTTTTCCAAGTTTCCCAAAGCTCTCAATAAGCCAGCACAAGCCAGAACCGCTACTTCAAGAAGTCCTGCAGTCCTCATTCACCCCTATCCTCAGTTACTCTTTCTTGGCACTACATAATCCCCCTCATACGTCAGCACAGACTGTTATATTTACTGCTGAGCAATGTTTCAGCTGACCAGCTGCCAAGCATACTCTTGGACCAGCAGAAGGAAAAGTGCAAAAATAAACAACATGAAGATGCTGAGAACCAATACCACAACTCAGTTGTAGAAAGAGACCAAATGTAATCACAGGTGAACACTGCTACATGTGCATTTCATTCTTGTTATTTGGCTAACCTTGCAAATATAGGAGAAAATACTTTCCTGCATGCTGCATTAAGATGTGATTTTTAATTATACATTAAAATGCTCAGCTATGCACCATCAGTAGATTATTAAAACAATGAGAAAAATATTCCTATTTCTATTTAACAAAAAATGTTGAAGGCAACCTAACACATTGTTTGTCCAGTGCACAAACTGCAGAGAGCCACTGTCAAAGCACATACACTTTTCACTCTCCCACATTTCCAGCACTGGAATATTTTATCTATATAAACTGCTTAAACATCTTGCCTTTAAAAACAGTAAAATGAGAACTATTAAGTTATCATGTTTAACTACACCAGTTTTAAAACAGCTTATTATTTTGTGGTCTTTCCATATAGAAGAGCTGACACTGAATGTTTTTAAATACCCCAATCTTTTAACTCTAGTTGAATAAGCATATTTACTTCTTCCACAAACTGAAATTACTATTGAAGTGCATGCCATCCTCATTTACTCTCATTCTGCACTCCAGATCTCATCTTCATCCTCTCTTCCCTTTTCTTTAAAACTGCCAGTTGCATTTTTACAGTTTCAGCTATATGCCATGAAGAAAAACAAAAGTATAAATTGAAGCTTTCCTCAAATTATCATTTTTGGACTAAAATTACCTCATGAATCTATTTTTGAGACACTACTAATGTCTGATTATCCATCATGCATTTCAAGCTGCAGATATTCTTCTGTTAAAAACCCCAAACACCTACAACAGAACTGGCACAAATCCAACCTTTACTAAAAGTGGTTTCCCTCTCTTCTTCCAGCTGGAGAAAAAAAGCAGAGAAAGCGACCATGTACACACATGTAGCACATGGATGGGAACTCGAGAACAAACCACAGCTGCTGTCCACATGGCAGAAGAATCCTCTGCTATTCCAACCAGAAAATACCCAACTTATCTTCAGTAATGGGGAACAGGAGTAAAATGTTTTGGAATCATATCCAAAGTTTTTAGTGTCCACAGGGAGGAAGAGGGAAAATGCACCTAGCAATTTTAATTCTAGGAACAGATGACAACAAAAAGAACCAACTCAGCTCCAATAAAATGGAGCAATTTCAAAGGATACTCAAACAAAATTGGTATTTATTCAGTACCTGTCTCCGTTCTCGACGAGACAAAGTGTTTCCATGAAGTATTCTCCAGAGCATCCTTGCAGCTATTTTTGTGTCAATCCACAGTAATCGAAAACCATGGTAGTAGTGCTTCAGTTCATCCACAATCCTCTGTCCAAGAGATTTTTTCACAACTTCCACTTCTGCTGGACTATATACAGGACCTCCTTCTTCCAACTTCTTGTTTTTGTCCTTTAAGGACTTCAGTGACTTTTCAACTATGGAGTCATCTCGAAGGGGACATGAAGAATGCCACCACCTAACTGGAAGATACTGGGGACCTAAAATACCCATGGTTGCTAGGGGTGTCCATGAGCCAGAAGAGCTCCTAAGAGCAAAGTGTGTTTGTTCAGATCCTTTAGTCCAACAACAGTAGCGATCTTTTTTGGAGTATGCGTAAACAGGAGGGACACTAGTGCAGTATTTGAAGTGTACAGTCCTTCAAAAGAAAAAAGCATTCAAGGATTAGCAACAGATCATAACCTATTTCTACGTATTTGTGCAATTATAGAAATGTATGCGTTTATAAAATGCATCATTTGAGAAATATCTACTGCATGTTTGAGGAAAAAAAAAAAAAACCTCAACCTGTGACTCTGAAGATCAATGTCTATGCCCTGAAAAGACTTAGCTTTACTTCGTGACAGAGCCTTGGGAGACATGGTCTAGGGTAAGGAGTCCCCCCTGCCCATTGCAGGGGGGTGGAACTGGATGATCTTAAGGTCCTTTCCAACTCAAATCATTCTATGATTCTATGTAGGGAATTTTCCATTGAACAGCTTTGACAAGGTAGCTTATCTTACTCCAATAAAGAGTAGCAACCAGAAATGCTTTCCTTTTAGAAAGCCACATTTGAATATACGTCTGTAAATCCATAGTAAGAAAGCCCCTTTTATTACTTCTCATGCTTGAGCAAAACACCTGAGCAAAAAATAGAACTTGTAGACCTGGGATAGGTGCTGAGGTACAGAAAGGTATTTACTATCAGAGAAATCAGATTTCATTAGAGTTCCTCTTTTACTATTTCCATGTGCCTGGTTTTCCTTCTACAACAATAACTTTTGCCTAAGATTCCATCATGCTACTGAGCTGGGGCACACAGAACAACGCTCTTTTACCGTAGTCAGAATGTTGTTCTTTAATTAAATGTAAACTGAGGTTAGCAGGGAAGCACTGTTCAAACACCCCAAACCCTCATTATACACCGAGAACTACTTATTATATGCAAGTAGGATTGTAACAGTAACTAAAATATTTAATATAAAAGAGTTCCATTAGGTGTCCCACAAACTGAAATGCCAGTATCGGGCTGCCTACAGGACAGAAACGATGAGGTGTTTCTTCATGGAGCTCTACCAAACCAAAACCTGCCTTCAGTCAAGGAACTGAAAATAAGCGCAAGTGGCTCTACAGCTCCGAGTCACACTGTAAGGAAACAAATAGCTTATTGAACACTCACAAGTATTAGCTTCACTCAATTCTATTTTCAGCCAGCACTTTTTAAACTTCATTACCACACACAACCAACAAGGTCTAAATGATTTTAATGGGTTTGGCTATTTAATGCTAAAGACAGCTTTGTATAAAAAAATTATTGAATTATTACTTTTTAAAGACATTATTTTCTAGGTTAAACTAAAAGTTTAATCATCTGACCATTCAATGTCAGACAACTGCTGAAACGTAGTCATCTGATCATTGAATCTTCCTGCTTACCTGGAAACCTGCACACATGCACAGATATTAACTAATGAAAATCACAGTTCCTTAAAGAACATAAAGTCCATATTCAAACCCAGATTAAAACACTTGCACAAATTAATCCATTCTGACTCTTAAGCCATTTCCCAAAAGCAGAGCTCCAGGCCTACAGACCAAGTTCCACTTGCATACAAGTACATTGTTCTGCACACAGAGAGGAAGGGAGCTCTGCCTGCAGAACTGGTTCCGAGGCTGCAGGGAAACAGACCTTCACAGGAAATGTGCCTCTCTGAACAGACTTTAACTACTCAGACACAGAACTTCTATACCAAACTGTCCTCAGCACTTGCAAAATCAAGGGACTCTGATGATACAACTGTGTCACATGAGGTATATACACCAGTCTGCTTTATTTTGAGCAGGAACATCAGCAGCTTTTGATAAAAAACCCAACCAAATTCTCAAAATAACAAGAATTTATTTCCCTATATCCTGCTGCTGATATAACAGACTTCAAACCACAAGTTTCTAATTGTCCAACAGAGAGGCTTCATATAGTAATCTACTAAAAAGCAAACAGAGATTGAAAACACTTTATGGATTAAAAACCCTCTCATAACTCATTATACAGTAAATGATACAGAACTAACATGACTAAAAAATAATTACTTTGTTTCATGTTGGAGGGTTTTGTCTAGAGACACATCCTTATGTCAAAATGGAAACCTAGGAAATTGAGAACAGTCACTGTTTCCTGAGCAGTTAGACTGTAAATAAACTACAGAATACATATTTTCACATCCCAAGGAAAGGCGTTAGAAAATTTGTATCCGCAAATATGCACTGTGAGCCAAGGCAGGAACAGGGAATGGATCCCACCAACATCCAACTCCTTAAGTTCCATCAACAGCACACAGAGGCAGGATTTGTTTTCAGAGGAGGACACCATCTCCTACAAGAGACTCACCCAACGCTGTACCATACAGCAAACTACTTTGGTGTAATGAAGATACAACTCAAACAGTCTACGTTCCTAACTGTTAATTATGTTCTTCAAACTAGCTGTGACTGATGTTTACTCTTTGGAACTCCACTGAGGAGGTATGCCCATGGCATCCTGTAGGGTCACCTGGAATCACTCAAGAACAAGATTAATATTCTATTGCTGTCACATCACAGGCGAAACAAAAAGGGAGGAAGTGGGTGAAAGGAATGAAGATCTCACTCTCTCCCACACATACCCAAGCAGGTGAAGAGCATGATATTCAGACTGCCTTTGATCTGTCACTAACACAAGCTGAAGCTAATATTTTCACACTTTGTCTAGAAGACTTAATCCCACATTCTCTGAGAGCTTTATAACTAACTGAGAGCTTTGTAGAGTTTGGAGTTTAGGAAAAAATCATCTTTACTCACATATTGTTCGCCAGCCTCAGGGACGTGCAGCTGAGACATGCCCGATCTCCCAAGTTACCTAGAAAAATACCAATAATTAGCAGTAATTCAGAAATTCAGGAAGACATTTATCCATGTAGTGAATTGTACACAAATATACGATGCAAAAGACAGACTTAGAATCCTAGAATGGTTTGGGCTGGAAGGGACCTTAAAGCTCATTCAGTTCCAACCCCTGCCACGGGCAGGGACAACTTCCACTACAGCAGATTGCTCCAAGCCCCGTCCAACCTGGCCTTGAACACTGCCATGGATGGGGCAGCCACAGCTTCTCTGGGCACCCTGTGCCAGCGCCTCAGCACCCTCACAGGGAAGAACTTCTTCCTTGTATCTAATCTCAGTCTCCCCTCTGTCATCTTAAAGCCATTCCCCCTTGTCCTGTCCCTACAAGCCCTTGTCAAAACTCCCTATTTGGATTTCTTGTCAGCCCTTTTAGGTACTAGAAGGCTATCAGAAGTTCTTCCAAGAGCCTTGTATTCTCCAGGCTGAACAACCCCAACTCTCATCCTGTCTTCACAGCAGAGGTGCTCCAGCCCTCACAGCATCTTTGTGACCTCCTCTGGACTTGCTCCAGCAAGTCCACGGCATTCATACGCTGGCAACCCCAGAGCTGAATGCAGTACTGCAAGTGGTGTCTCACAGAAGCAGAGTAGAGGGGGAGAACCCCCTCCTTTGACCTGCTGGTCACACTTCTTTTGATGCAGCCCAGGACTCAGTTGGTTTCTGGGCTGTACGTACACACTGCTGGGTCATGTTGAGCTTCTTGTCAACCAGTACCCAAAGTCACTCAACACTGATCTCCATACGGACACTGAGCCGTTGACCACAACTCTTTGAGTGTGAGCATCCAGCCAATTCTTTATCCACTGAGTGGTCCATCCATCAAATCCATGTCTCTCCAAGTTAGAGACAAGGATGTTATGTAGGATGGTCTCACATATCTTGCACAAGTCCAGGTAGATGACATCAGCCACTCTTCCCTTATCCACCAATGCTGTAACCCTGCCACAGGAGGCCACTAAATGTCAGGCACAATTTGCCTTAGTGAAGCCATGCTGGCTTTCACAAATCACCTCCTTATTTTCCATGTGCCTTAGCACAGTCTCCAGAAGGATCTGCTTCATGATCTTGCCAGGCATGGAGGCGACACTGTAATTCTCCAGGTCTTCCTTTTTCCCCTTTTCAAAAATGAGGGTTATGTTTCCCCTTTTCCAATCAGCAGGAACTACACTGGACTGCCTTTGCTTCTCAAATATGATAGATAATGGCTTGGTAGCTTCATCTCCCAATTCCCTCAGGACCTATGGATGCATCTCACCACATCCCAGACTTGCGCACCTTCAGTTTCCTTAGATAGTCTTGAACCTGATCTCCTACAGCAGGTAGTTCTTTATTCTTCCAGCCCCTGCCGTTACCTTCTGTGACTTTCTGTTTTAGGAATGCCTCTACCAAAAGCACAAAAAAGATGCTTCTTAACAGCAGCTACCTTATGGTGCACTGCTTCTGAGCACCTTCACACTTTGGATGACTGTACATCACAAACAACCAAGACTGAAATTATTCTTGCTTTGACAATAACCAAGTACTGAAGGCCAAATACCTCACCCAAAAGTCAAAGCACAAGCCTTGTTCTTCTATTTCTCTCAATCTGTAATCCCAATTCATGGGATAGAGAAAGTGACAACAGGAGGGAAGCAATTCTGTAAGGCAGTTGACATCTCCATCAGCATTAAAGCAAACTGTCCATACATACGGCTGAACAGTGTGTGGTCACGAGGACACTGCCTGCACTTGAACTGCTGCCTGAAGACAGGTTTTTAAGTCCCTCAGATAAACAACTATATTGCAAAATAACTTCACTGAAAGCACATGTAATTTTTTTAATGGCTCCATGACAAGACAGAATTACACCATCCAAATAGAGCACTTGCCAAGCGTCTAGGATGAAATGTTTGGTTTTCTTTACAGCAAGAGAACAAATAAAACACGAAAAGGAACCTAATCATGCCTCACTGGAGGTGGAACCACAACCACTTCAATGTATTGCTGTCCATTTTGATTAGCACCTGGTAAAAATAGCTCTGCCCCTGCATCTGTCTGCAAAGGATATAAAATGGTCCTGAAGGGCAAGAGACAGAACTGAAGACTATGAAAGGAACTATGTTCCTCAAAATGAATTTTAATAAAAGTCCTCAAGGAGGAATGACATCTCTACATGGGCATCCTCCATCCATGTACAAAGACAAGCAGCATCTAGTCTGGAAATAAAACTGTGGAGACAATCAAATGATAAATTAAGTCAGTTCACATGCTTCAATAAAGGGCCATGCTTGAAAGCCTTACAAACATCCAACACCATGGAAGTACCACAAGATGCATAAAATGCTTCCTAGTGGCTTTATGCCATCTACAATCACTAAAACCCATCCCCAAGACCCTCATAAAAGAACCAATCTCCCTAAAGCAACTTATAATAATAATAATCTTGTATCAGAATCATAAAATAGTGAGGGTTGGAAAAGACCTCAAGATCATCTTGTTCCAACCCCCCTGCCGTGGGCCATGAATAACTAGCTGCAACAACTCAATAGCTACCAAGTGCAGAAAGACTGCTGGACAGCACAAAGGAAGATCACACAAGCAAGACTCTAAATGCATTGGCTCTTTTTGGTCAACCTGTTCAGAATTCACTGTTAACAAAACAAAAATGGAAGGCTGGATGGAGTAGACACACTATGGCTTCTTCCTCCCATGTGGAACCTACTATTTCTGGTGAGTCCAAAGAGACAGCAGGATAGAAATGTCATTTTACAGGTTAGTGGTCAGCTTTTCTACTATCAAAGACAAAGCCTATGATAGAACCTGAATCAGACAACTGTATCTGAGAAAACACAGCACTCAACGCTGGTCACTGAAAGCCTTCTCCAACAAAATATCCTAATTATTAGAGGAAAACAGATGGCTGCAAAATCAGGTGGGGCAACCAGAAGGTACAGAAAAGTGGGGGAGAGTAAGTGAACTTATTAAAGAATTTAAAAAATCAAGGGATGTTCCACACTAAGTGCGCTATAATGCCATTACAGGAAAAGCTTTGGCTTGACAGTGCCATAGGAAAAGGACTTACCCACGTCTACTTATATCCAACTCTAACAGGTACTCACTGCCACTGCAAGCAGAGTCAAGGATAAAACTGCCTCTTCCTTGCTCAAAAATCAAGCCTCATGAATTTGTGAAGGGATACTCTCCAATATTTACAGAAAGACCAGCGGCTGAATTGCTTGACCTAAGAGGCTTCCCATCTCAGCAGGATATGTCTGGCTTTAGGAACAGCTGAGTAAAGCAGAGAAGAACTCAAACTTGAGAGATAAGTTGCAGCATGAGAATCTGTTCCTCTCACCCGAGTCCCAGGAAGCATAGAAAACCTGTGTGCCAAAAACGAGCCCCACTAGTAGGGAACATTACCTGCTATGGACAGGTGTCCCTGGAACAAAGAGGGTGATCTGGGGATCAAAACTGGCTTGAAGTTTTTAGACAGAACTCCGTAACAAAGACACTGTCACTTCACTTCTTTTAGTTTTCTTCTCCAACCAGACTCTTTAATTTCAAGGAAGGGGCCAAAGAACAGAATTCCAAAGTCACCACAAGAAAACACTCTGACTCAAACCCCTGTTGTTACACAGCCATTCAGAGTGTGAGCAGGCACACAGAAACAGCATGTCACCAAAAGAATCTGCAGAATAATTGTCAGTTTCAGCTTCCTGCCAACAAGAGCTCTTTATGACACCAAGCTGTGTGGTCCGGTTGATACACTGGAGGGAAGGGATGCCATCCAGAGGGACCTTGACACGCTTGTGAGGTGGGCTGATGCCAACCTTATGAAGTCCAACCATGACAAGTGCAAGGTCCTACACCTGGGTCGGAGCAATCCCAGGCACAGCTACAGGATGGGCAAAGAAGAGATTCAGAGCGGCCCTGCAGAGAAGGACTTGGGGGTGCTGGTCGATGAGAAAATGAACATGAGCCGGCTTCAGTGTGCGCTCGCAGCCCAGAAAGCCAACCGTATCCTGGGCTGCATTAAAAGGAGCGTGACCAGCAGGTCAAAGGAGGTGATCCTGCCCCTCTACTCTGCTCTTGTGAGACCTCACCTGGAGTATTGGGTGCAGTTCTGGTGTCCTCAACATAAAAAGGGCACAGAACTGCTGGAACAAGTCCAGAGGAGGGCCACGAGGATGATCAGGGGACTGGAGCACCTCCCGTATGAAGACAGGCTGAGGAAGTTGGGGCTGTTCAGCCTGGAGAAGAGAAGGCTGCGTGGAGACCTCATAGCAGCCTTCCAGTACCTGAAGGGGGCCTATAGGGATGCTGGGGAGGGACTCTTCGTCAGGGACTGTAGTGACAGGACAAGGGGTAACGGGTTCAAACTTAAACAGGGGAGGATTAGATTGGATATAAGGAGGAAATTCTTTCCTGTTAGGGTGGTGAGGCACTGGAATGGGTTGCCCACGGAAGCTGTGAATGCTCCATCCCTGGCGGTGTTCAAGGCCAGGTTGGATGAAGCCTTGTGTGGGATGGTTTAGTGTGAGATGTCCCTGTCCATGGCAGGGGGTTGGAATTAGATGATCTTGAGGTCCTTTCCAACCCTAACTATTCTATTCTATGCTTTGCAGTGCCTGTTCTAACCATGTACCTAAGAACGAGCCAGCCCTGAAACAAAATCTATACTTTCTTCAGAAAGGAGCAAAGTCCATACTCCTTGTTTCTAGGATAATACAGACAGACAGAAGTGTCTGAGCAAGGTGAGTAGCTTATCATACTCAACACTGTTAAAGACACCTGCATTAGGATTACTTCGTTTGAGTAAGAAAGGCAGTAGTGTCAGAAAACCCATACATTAACATATTCCTGGAAAAAAAGAAAGTAATGAAAAACTTAGCTTTTAAATATAAGGAAACATCAAACCCAAAGTTTTAAATGCAGAACAGCTGTGTGTTTAAAGTTTTTAAAAATAAAGGCTAACACAAAGTAAGTCCCTACACAAGTACAAGCTCGCAGCCTGATCTTTACTGGATGAACAGTTGGGATTCTTAGAAGCACTTAGCCTTAACTTAATCTTAGACTACTTACACATAAAGCAAAGAAGATAAGCTAAGTAAAGCAAAACACTAAACAAAGCATTACACCATAAGGTGTTAATACTTGATTAACACTCTAAATAAAAGCATTAATTGTATCAGAAGCACAGTGCATCACCACACACAGATTGATTCTACTGCAGTATTGCAGCAAATGAGAATTTTTTCATGAGATTTATAACATGCATATTTGTAGTGATCATCACCATTTCTTCTTACGCTATGCAACAAGAAAATAAAAGCTCCCGTCTAATTTGAAGGTACATGCATGTATTTCTTCCCTCATTTTAAATGAGCTAGACAGCTAAAATACCCTGGGGTTTTGTTCAGATTACGGGACAAGCTTAACCTAAATAAATGCCTTTACAACAGTAGCTAAAATAAACACCAGCTAGAGGAAGCTGCCACTCTTGACTGATTACTGGTAAGCAAGAAGCTAGCTTGTTTACCATAAATGAATACGGATCTATATGGTCGATCAGGCTTGCCAGAACCTGAACGTGCAGATGGGCTGCTCTCACTGACAGCACGTCAGTGTCAGTGACAAACCACTCGCTGCCCTAAGCTTTCACTCACTCCTCACTAAACCCCAGCCATTCCAGCTCAGGGACATAAAGAGCAACCACAGGCCCCACGTACGTCACAAGCTGTCAGCTGCTTCATGTCATTAAACTTCACCGCCAAAAGGTATTTAAACTGTCAAATTACCTCGATTATTACTAGAAACCATACCACATGCTGCAGTCCCTTTTTATTTCCGCAAGCTTTCAAAGCCACTTAGAAAAAGGCAAATCCATATTTCCTTCCTAATATGGACTAAGAAAATAACCTCCTGTACTTTCTTAAAGGGTAACGAGAAGCGTGCAACTAGCGACAACATCACTTCACAGCCAAGCTACGCTGAGAGCACGGCAGGCAGGAGCTAAGCGCAATAACACGCTCCTGTGCCTTAACGAAAAACACATGTTCCCTGACTCCCCGGCCGGCCGGCACTGCAAAGACTCGTGTGTCCTCACTGCCGTTACAGAGCTTCCTTCAAACCACCCTGGCCCGGAGGTGAACGTTAAGAGACGACCCCGCCCGCAGCAGCCCCGAGCGAGGGCCGTGCCCAGCCCCGGCTCGCCGCTGGACGGCACAGCGGGGGCCTCGCCGCGGCCCTTCCCTCCCGCGGAGACCTCCCCGCCCATACCGGGCACCCCCAGCCGTCCCCGCCTCCCCCTAGGCCTTCAGCGTCGCACGGGCCCGGCAGGCCGGGCGGCAGCGCAGCCTCGCCGCACCCCACCCCGGGGCCTGGCCGGGGCCGGGCCGCCGCGGACGCCGGATGGCCCGCGGGGAGGCTCACCCAGCTGCGGCTGGCGGCGCAGCGCTCGGGGCAGGCGGCAGGCCCGCCGGCCGCAGGTCTGTAGCAGCATGGACGCCATCTTAGCAGCAGCGGCGGCGGCGGCGGGCTGGCGGCCTACTCATGCCCCGCCGCCCGGGCCCAGCGCGGCGATCCCCACCCGTGCAGCAAAGCCGGGCCCTGGCCGCCGGCGGCGTTTGCATAACCCCGCCCTCCGCGCGGGGCACGCCGGGAAGTGTAGTCCTCGGAGCGCACGGTAAGCGACCGGCGGGTGCGGGGCCCGCGGCATGCCGGGACATATGGCCGCAGATGGTGCCGGCGGGACGGTGTGCGCGGTGCATGCCGGGAGGTGTAGTCCTCCCTCAGGCTCGGCGGACCGGTCCGCGCTTCTCCTCTCTGGCAGCCGGCGGAACGGGGCAGCGGGTGGGCAGCTTCCCCGGGACCGGGGCTATGGAAAAGCCGCCCCCGCGGCCCCGGCAGCAGTACGGGGTTTGTTTAGCCTTGGGGGCCGTGTATCCCCGCCGCGCCGAGAAGGTCACGCAGGCCGTGTGCGCTGAGGGGTCGCTGCCGGAGGGAGGGCGCTGGTACCTCATGAAGCCGTCCTCAGGCGGGTAGCCCAGTGTGGCCAGTGAGCACGTAACGGTGACGTTAAGAGCCGTACGGTGTTAGCAAAGTGTGTGCAACAACGTTCCTTCGCGTTTGGGGCCAAAGTCTGGCATTTATACTCGTGTTAAATACTGTTTAGCTGCAGTTCTTTCACTGCATAAATGGGCACTGCTTGTGACTCTTGAGATGTGACACCAGAAATACCTTTCCTGTGGAGCTAAGGCTTTTTGATAGAAAATATTATATGCATGAGTCAGCTAGTGCTGGTTAATAGTTTGGCTACAGGTAGCACATTATTCTTCAAATACCAGTGTTAGAATCTTTCATCAAATTACGTAGCATTCATTTATTTTTTAACTGTATAGACCCATGCAGAACATAAGCAGAAACTGCATGTTAATCTGATGCTATTTAAACAGCTATGTATGTGAGGTTTGGGTGTTAATGCCTGCCTTGTTCTAAAAAGGTGAAGGTGAAGCTCCTGGAGCTGTTCTCAACAAGATGGCTGACACCCCATCAACAAGATGGCTGCCTCAAGGACAGGGCTCAGAAGTGACAAGGGTATCATGGTTTCTACCTCTGATGTTTCACAGGGTATTTATAATGGCAGGGTTTGTTCACCTACACACCCACATAAGCCCCAAAGAAAATAGGTACTGTTTATGTGTAAAAGGTTGCAGAAGCTTCAGGTTTGATCCAAAACACGAGTGAAACAGTGTCCCTTAGCAGGAAAGAGTAAAAGTTCTGCAGTCATTCTTTCATGCTTGGGTCTCGGCAAATGCAGGCAGTTAATTAGTGGTATGCTAAGGTTATTTTATATGTTTGAAGAAAATAATCAGGGTTTCTCCTAAGTATGAAAGATTTTATTAGATTTATATTATTTTTTTTTTTTACTCAAAAGAACGTGAAGATGGAATATTTGATTGACCAGATCTTAAAAATACAGGACACCCTTTTCTTACATCTTACAACTGTGTTAGATACAAAAACACCAGTGTTGTTTAAATTTAGTGATTATTTAAAATTAACTGGCATTATTATATACTTATTATCAGATCTACTCTTAAAATGTTAAGGCACCCATATGCATTGCAAGATATTTAGCCGGTTGCTTGCTTTCTGAGTATTTCAATACACAGTGCGTTTAAATGGTTAAAATTACTTCAAATGTGCAGCTTAACAATGGTGCTTTAATATGGCAATCTTAAAAGGAAAAAAAGCAAACAACAACAACAAAGAAATCTTCCCAATTACACATTTCTCTCACTAGACTGGATTTGTAGCCTTCTCTTGTTATTCTTTTTTTCTTTCTGGTTGGCTGATAACAAAACCAAATGAAATGGGGCAACTAATGGCAGTTCCTCTAACAAAGCTGCTTAATTATGTAGAAACATTATATGAAGCCTATACAAGAAGAATAATATGCTCTGAAGTCATTAAACTATTGACAAGAGATTTCAGACAGCAAACAGATGATTACAGAGGTCTCAATACATTTATGCAGACAAGTAACCAGTCTTTCAATAGTTTCATTAAATTCATTAGTATTCAGGGTAGCAGACAATGTAGATGCATGAGCCTTTTCAGAGCTGAATCCGTTATGTTTTTGTACAGTCTTTTGTTCCAGATTTGTTTATACCTGGGAAGTTACATGGTTTCCTACCGTATATGAAAAGGAATGATAATACACTCCGTTAATATTTCCTAAACGGATACAGTTCCAAAATAAAAATTGATTTTTACATTTATCAAGCATTTGCTTAAGAAAAACCAAAGTATTAATAATTTTCAAGTAGTTGTGCAAATGTCTCCTGAAATGGCCTAGTGACTGTGGGTGATACACAGACCTTGAATGCAAGTCATTTGTTGTAAAGGAACACATCTTTCACACCATCCAGACCAAGGGCCTGTGAGTTCACAAAGAAAACACTCATCCCCAGGATAAAACACAATACACACAATTAACTTAAGCTGCTATGGCCATTTTAGACCTGGTTCTTAAAGCAACCATGTAGTTTGGAAAAGTTGTCAGCCATCTTACTGAAAAATGTGCTTTCTAGCAGGACTAAAAGGAAGAAATACAAATCCCTTCTTTTTAGATGGATTTAATAAGGATCTGAGAATGATTAAACTTTTTTTTTTTAGAATAAATTATTTAGTATTGAACATTAAAAGTCTGCCTCCCCCCCCCCCCCCCCCCCCCCCAATTCCAATAGAGGCAAAAGCAAGGTGAGAATTGTCTAAACAATTACAAAGCAAACTCCAACAGGAAATTGCGGTGTCTGCCATAGGCTGTGGAAATACTGAAACATGTATTTTACTGACACATGAGCACAGCCCAGTGCTATGAAAAAGGCAAGAATGTTTTTCTTGTCTAAAAGAGGTATGTGAGTAAGACCTACAAAAGCACAGAATATGCCTGCGTCACTGCATTACTTGCACAGACATGAAAAAAGAACAGCGGAGCCTTCCTTCATTGAGGAACTTTAGAGATCATAGTATCACAGAATGGTTTGTGTTGGAAGGGACCTTAAAGATCATCTAGTTCCAACTCCTCCCCCCCTCCTCTAGATCTGTCTAGAAACTGAGGGGCAAATGTCAGTATGAACAGGGAGCAAAGCTATAAGGTAGCTAGCTATGTGTGCCGTGTTCTTTCAGAAAATCTCTATTTCATGGCACAGCAGATTAAATAGTTGTATTAAATATCAGATCTGCTGTTGTCCCTTCCTTCTTCCCTCCACCATCTAATGAGCCCTCAAGGGTGGTAGGCAGATGCATATGGGGAGTGGGATTCCTTTGTGACCTGCACAGTTGGAGGGGGCACCCCTCCATGCTCACCACAGTTGTTCCCTGAGGACATGTCCCAGGAAGCACTTCCTAGATCCTGCTGATTTTGGTTTTTGGAGGACGGATAACAGGACCCCTACTCCTAGCTTCAGCCACGGGGCCAGTTAGTTGCCCTATAGCTTGTGAAAGTGGCTGTGTAACATTACCAATGTATGGCACGCCAGCCAGAACCACCACACTCAGTACACAAACGGCCTCCATTCCCTGTTATCTGGGTGAGATAAGGCACAGGGGGTGGAGAGGAAGGAGGTGCAATGCTTGATGCTTTGGGCTGTGAGAGGAGATGGGAGCATAATTAGTGTTTGATGAGACAGGAGATGGGTTTGCCATTTCTCTGCTGCAACATCATGTTTGTGAACGGAGTGATTCTCTAAACTAGGTAGTGGTCCAGGTCCATATACAGTATTTAAAAGCAGGATTATGCTTTTAGTCTGTAGAATCTGTTTCCATGGCAATCCCCAGGTTGTCTCCTTGAATAGGTTTAACAATGTGGGATTAACCTCATCTTTATTCACTGCTGTTCAGTGTAAATCTGAAGGGGGGGGGGAAGGCATTACTGTGGAGCAAGTTGCATTAAGTTTCCACTCAAGGGGAAAAAAACCCCATCAGATTATTAGTAGTTCTTTTAAAAATACTCCCATTCATCACCACAGAGAGATGAGACTTGATGAGAGGAGAGACTTGTGGGATCCTGAAGCCTGTTGCTCTGTAAATGTTAAAACCCAAAGGTAAAAGTTCAAGTGGTCGCTGGATTACAGACTTGCTCTGTCTGTACGTCCAGGTCACAAGTTCACTCCTGTCTGTTAATGCTCCAAACCCAAGCGGTAGTGGCTGCGCGTTAGCGGCAGCACAGAAACAATCTGCCGTGGGTGCCTTTCAAACAATGCAGTGAAAAGCTACTCAGAGATTGCCTTGACAGTAATAACGTGCTGTAAACAGTCATTCCATATCCAAGGATAATTAGCTGCTCAAATGCTAGTCAAAAAAAAAAAGGGGGGGGGGGTAGTATTTTAAAAGACTGCATAGGCTCGACCCAAATTAGCAAGACAAAATAGCATATTAGGTTGTCATTAATTAAATTTGACGTGCAGGCAGACGGGGAGAACACGACTGGGAGGGCACAAACAGATAATTTTGAACATCTTTTCAAATTGAGGAAAAAGGAGCATTTGCAGCTTCTAGTGAAAACTCCACAGATTCTAGTTTTAACCAGCAGATGGAGCTTACGTGAAACAAACAAGCGGAAAAGATGCATAATCATGGCACAATGCTGTGTTTTGGGGTGCTGCTGTCTGCAGGACTGGAGGAGGACATGGGGAAAAAGCTAGAAGGTTCTGGCCAAGGCAGGATTGAGCAGAGAAGGGAGGGCAGGCAGTGTCCAGGCTGTACATGTAGCAAAAAGGGAAGAACGGAGCTGTAACTAAACTGATTCAGACTTTGAGAAATACAGAAATACAAAGGAATCTCTAGGATTAAAAAGACACCTGTTAGTTGCAGCTGATATGAGAAGGTCCGCTTTGAAATATCGTGCTTTGAAATTACCAATCCTGTATTTAAAATAACCTGTTTCACTTCCAAATGCCCTCTTCCCACCCATCCTGGATTGTGTAGACCTGATCCTGTACTCCTTATGTATCTCCAAATTCCTGGCGAAGTCAGCCAGTATTACAGGAGTACTGGAACAATAGGAGGTACCTGCAAACCAGACACCTTTCTGTGTCCATGAAATAAACAGCAGAAGGTCAGCACACCAATTTAGGAGATTTTTTTACCTGTTTATGCTAAAAAAAGCTACTTCCAAGGGCCATTTTAGTGGCAATAACATAACTTTCTGTAGCAATTTGGCAAGGCTGAGGCTCCTTGTGATAAGCAGTGGTTTAGAGGGGGGGAGGATTACAGCCAGCACATGCACACAGCTGTATGACTTGGTAGCAGGCAAAATGCTATGTAGTCCCATTGTCCCCCAGGCATATATGGGCTTTGTCTGTCTCTAAGGAGGGAAGCAGCACTAAGCATTGCTGTTAAAAGATTGAAGATAGAAAGGTTGATTTGCTGAAGCCTGATGCTTAAAATTCCTGTTCTGAATTCAGCCCTCTTGGGCCTCAGCTGTTGTTACCTCTTTCTTCCTGGTTTTGCTGATGATCTTATCAGTCCTGGCCCATATTTTTCCCTAACAATCAGCCTGAATGACCCTACCAGAATATGTCTTTCCAACCTTTGAATCACTCTCTCTTGTTTACCTTTCGGCTTTAAACTTTCTACCTTACGTAATCCAGACCAAGCCTGTAGCACAGATCTCACACTTTTTTATCCTGTTCTCCTTGACCTGACTAACACTCCCATCTTCCGTGCTGCTGTACAATGACCTCCCCATTCCAGCATGCAAGCCCACAGCCCCTCCTTTATTCAAGTCAAAGAGCTGCTTTTCTCAAGAGGCCTCCCCATGGAGATAATGAAAAGCAGATTAAGAGATTTAAAAAAGGAGTTGGCTCCTTTGGAATGGTCAGTGCACTTTCCCTTTCTATAACCATCCCCTATACTGTAAATTTTCCAAATCAGTGTTTGTCTGGATGTCTGTGCTTTGACCTCAGCAGGACCTAAGCTGTTGGGCCCCAGTCTTATGCATGCATATGTATGCCATGTCCCTCTGCTATCAGTGACATTCACAGACAGAGTGGTAAAGGAACAAGCACATTTATGTAATAAAACCAAATCTGACATATATTCCTGCGAAATAATACCGTAAAAGTGTTGGAAAGGGCTAAAAGTTAACATTTTCCTTCTTGTTCTTCTGACACAGAAAGAATGGCAACCTCTAAGGCAAGTGAAGCAGCAGCTCAGTTGGCAACACTTGGTTTTTGGACTGATTTGTGGGTATATGAGAATCTTGAGGGGAAATACCTGGTAAAATGTGATGTGAAGCTATAGAAAAATAACAAAGAGCCATCAGCACAAGTACATCCCAGTGGTGCTTTGCCAGTATCCTGCCTTTTTCTTAAGCGGCTGAATTTCAGGCATCAGAAACAGAAGACGCTTTGTCTGGGCTTTCCCATGTAATCAGCAACCTCTCTCCTGCCTGTCTTAGGGCTCTATTCACTTTATTACTATTAGAGTATCCCCTAGAGACAGACTTAGGAGTCATTCACCCCCAAACGTCCTGTTACCTTAAAGCCATTAGTTGTTTTCTCAGCAATGCTTTACATGCTTTAATCCTGGTTATGTGAGAGTATGAAATGTGGCTTGCAAGTTGTACGTGTATAGAAGAAAATACAAAGTTGACATAAAAGAGCTTTACTGTTGTGTTTGATCATTATCCAGGGGAAGTAAAGTCCCCAAACCAGGCACTTTCCTCTGAAAGCTATTTCAAGAGGCAACTTTGCGTAGAAACTGAAGCCTTAGCTGGGGGTTGCAAATATCTAGAAGTTCATCAGCTGGCTAGAACGGGGGGAATTCACTGGGCCTAATCTGAGCAACAGGTAGAAATAAGTCATCCAGACTGCTCATCAGTCAGGGTGAGGAGCCCCACACTCATTCCAATATGACATATATCAATCATTTTCTGGTTTAATCATTAAATCAACAGCTGAAAGAGGAAGTACACCCAACTGATATCAACAGAGACTCCATTCCCCTTTGGCTCAGCTAGCAGTGCTTTCCTGTTGTGCCAAAGGAACAACCTCCTCCCCTTTCCGAGGCCTCTCCTCCCAAGGAACAGTCATCTAACTCTCCCTGAGCGGGAAGCCTCTTTCAGCATGCCAGCTGGGAATCAGGGCCCTGGGCTCAATCCCAGCACCTGTGCCTAGTTTTCTTACAGAGCACAGCCAGCTGCTCCTCTAGGTCTGCAAACGTCCTCTATACCCTGTTTCTTTTCATTTCTCTGTATTCCTTTGGCTGAGCAATGCAAATGTGTTGCTTAGATTTGGGTTTTTGCAAATGCACTATTTTACATTTACCTTAACTTGGTCAGTGTTAAGGATCATCTCAGGGTACTGACAAATGGAGCCATGTTTTCAGTAATCCTTAAACCAGGGTTGTTGAAACACAGTGCCCAGAACCCCAGTATATAGCCCCATTTCTGAGGGAATTTGAAGGTGAGCAGGGTATAACTGCACACCACTTGGAAACTAGTGACATGGGGCTTTGGAGGAAGGAGTGTTTTTGATGACTGGTGTTTGTCAGCGAATTTCTCTGGCAATTATACATGGTAGTAGAGAATATAGTTGACCGTGAGGGTTCACAGGCATTAGATAATTGTTTTGGCTCTGACTTAGTTCACAGCACGTTAGAGTAGTCATTTCTGTCTGTGACACCGAACTATCAACTGCAAACTTCCTGTGTGGAAATAATTATGCATCTTTTCCGAGTCTGCATTAGATTCTTACTTATCCAACAGTTCTTACGCAGAGGGGCAAGGTTAGAGTTAAGAGAAGACCATTGTCACTGCTAATAGCTTGACTCTGAAAAGCCTTCATATCATTCAAAAATCCTAGTATAAACAGGAGCCAGACTGGAGCTTGTGTTCTGTGCTGCAACAGGAAGGGGACATATAGAGGTCTGGAAAATAATGAAAGTGGGAGGAAAGTGAGTAGAAAATGGTTATCACTGCTCACAATACTGTATTAATTCAATCTGTTTATCTGGGAGCAGAGTTTAAAAAAAGAACAGAAGGAAATACATTTTCATATGAACTTGTTGCCACAGGATGTTTTAAAACCCATAAATAAATAGGTTCAAAAAGGAAATAGACACATTCAAGGGAGCTAGGTTTAATGAAGTCTCTGACACATTCTCATCTAGATGCAGTTCTGGTTTGGAAGTTAGGAAGTCTCTAACCTACTGATTTTCTGATGCAGGAATGACACACATGGGTAAGAGCTACTTTTCCTGTGTTCTGTTTCCAATTCTGAGCATCCATTACTACTTCCCTTCTTGGTTTCCCTTGAGGAAAGGACGTGCCTGAGCCTGCTTTGAATTATAAAAGTCTTCTCCATTCTGCTTAAGTAGAGGTCAGAATAAGAGACCATAAACACCCATCTGCAGCTAAGGAAAACCATAGGATATGAGTCCTAAATTGGAACCGAGGAGCTGTGTAAAGGGTCACTGTTGGTGGGTTTTGAGGCACTTGAGGTGTGCATGGCCTGCCCCATGCTGGGGGGCAGTTCAGTTAGTCCTAGACAAGCATAACACTGTTTCTGCCATCCTTACAACTCCAGGTGATGCTGTCACCAACAAACAAACAGGTTAATAGAGGTGGGGAGTTTATAAATAGAAGTGTAATGAAAGCCAGGTCAGAGAGGGAAGGGATTTCAGTCCCGTTGGTAACTTGCACAGAACTTTGCAGCATGAAACTCTACCAGGGTGGGGAACTCGGATCTTCTCTGGGTTTTTTACCACACTCTTTCCTCTTTGGCCTTTACAAAGTCCAACTTCTGCCATAATCCACCTGGCAACAAATTACAGTCTACCTCCCTCTAGTGGGTGATTGCCCATGAAAGCCACGAGGAGATGTGCGTTGCAAATTTGCCTTGCACTTGCTTTCCATTATCATCTTTCTTTGGTTTGCTTTCTTCTTTCTTCTGTGATCTTTCTCACAAATGCATTCAGTTCTTTCTTGACACCATCTAACCATCATGTCTACTCTTCCTCCATTTTTGGCCTACGTGAGGAGTTAGGCTCTTTAAGGCGTTTCTATTTGATGTAAGTGGAAATGAAAGTAAAGAAACTGCCCAAGAATGAGTTTAAAATTAAACATTCTAGAGATGGGTGGTGTTTGCACAGAGGCACATGTGCAACCCCCAGTATGATGGAGACTTAGAAATCTGGCAAAAAGAAAACCCTAAGACCTGCCTTAGATGTGTTCATGTGGTTGGTAATTTAATATGTGGAGTCAGTCAGAAGAAGTTTACAGTTGGGTTTTCTAATGCTTAAAGTTGATTTATTTGGGTGGAAAATCTTCTGCACTCTGGCTTAGTAGTTTGCTTGCTTTGCATTTGTTGTGACATTACCAAAATATTAACAGCAAAATACATAAGCCAGCTGTGGTATATCTGAAGTTAGCTGTCTAACAGCAACAGTTAACTACCAAAGAGTATTCCCAGAGCAGAGCTGACATTAATTGAGAAAGATAGTGCTCTCAAATATGTCGAGACAAGATACTATAAGAAATTGATTTAACCAGACCATGTCTTTTGTCCATGGAACTGCAGTTCTCTCCTTTGCAGAGCACATAGGCTGGTTCCTACTGCTGTTACCCCATTGAGATTAATGGAAGTATATTAAGGATGATTCTCAAAGGTGTTTCATTTCTCTGACTACTCTTGAGGTTTTTGTCTGGTTAAGCACATTTCAGACAACAAGACGAACAAACCAGTATTGTCCAAATGAAAAATGACACATCTGGTTGAAAGAAATTTTTTAGGTAGGCTTTGATAATAATACATTTCTGGAGTGATAGTAGGCTTCTTATTAATCATTCTCTTCTATCTTTCTGTTTAAAACTTTAAATTCTCTAAATAAAACAACAGGAAATACATCTTGCTCCAGCCCAAGTGTTTACCAGATTCCTGAGGCATTGACCTTTTTCTCAATTCCCTGTGTAATGGTGTTCCTCGAAAGTTACTAATTAGAATCCCAACAGAGTCTTTATTATGGCAAACTTCAGTATCAAAAAGGAGAATGAATGAAATGAAGACAAACTGGTATTTAACTGAAACAAAGTGTGATCCTGGATTATTTGTTCAGAGCAAATCCTGCCCCTACTAACAAGTATGCAATCCATATGTCTACATTATTTTGTGAAACAGCATCACAGAAAAATAATGTTTCTATATAGCATAGCAGGATTATCAACAGAGTTATTTTACTTACATGGATAAAAAATTCTGTAGCTTTTACTCCCTTTATAACAGAGATGTCAACATAACTAATTTCATTTCACTGTAATAAAGATGAAATGAATTCCATTCCTGCTCCTATATCAGCAACAACATATTTTTATTCAGCTGAGACATTTCATAAACCTGCTGAAGGTAAGGACTGCAGATGGCGCAGAGACAGGATATGGAGGCAGGGAGAAGGTACTGCAGAAGAAATGTACGGATCTTTGTCTCCAGAGCTTTACTTGCATTGATGTACAGGACAAAAAGAACCCAGTGACAATCAGCTTTCCAGACCAGCTTGTAGAGCTGACAGTAAGAAAATGTTCTTTTGCTTCCAAATTGAGTACATTTGTTCTAGAATTTATTAAGACACTGTAAACAAAGAAACTTACAGTGCCACATCCTGTTCTTTATTTATGTTGGATGAGGGCTTCATCTGGCATAACGGAAACTAGAACGACTGTAGTGGACTAAACCAAAGGCCTGTGAGCCCCTTTATCCAGTCTCTGGTCATAGTCAGAAAGGAATGCTTATGGAAAGAGCATGAGAAATAGGGCAAGCATAGTGTTGCTGCCATTAGCCTGCTCTGCCTGCAGCAGTGGCTGTTGTATTTCATCGCTGTGATAAACACAGAAGATAGTGTAGTGGTCTGAGCACAGAGCTGGGAGCTATGAATCTGAGTGTTTCAGTCGTGCCTCTGTCACCAAGGTTACTTCTATATTGCTGTGTCCCAGCTCATGTGTGTGTGTGCTTGTGGCAAACCTGTCTTCCATCCTCCGCACTGCAGAGGCACACATAGCCCACGCTCATGTACCCACGCTCACATTTATGCTGCAGTTGGCCAGGTCTGGTGTTACGGTTTGGAGAGATTTGTTCTTCCCTAATGAGCTGCTTAACATCTGTGATTGTTTCCTAAAGAGCTACATAATATCCAAGTGCATTTCTTACTGTGCCCCTTTATCTTTCCCCCGTTCCTTATGGTTCCTCTAGTTTTCATGTAGTTATCACATTCCATCTTTGTGGCTCTTGCACTTTCTCTTAAGCTTGTCATCCCTCAGTTCTCAGGCCCCAGAATAGCAGGCTCAGTGAGTGAAAACTGCAGATGTTTTCCCCAGCTCTGTAGCCCAAGTCAAGGTCAATCTATCAGGTAGCATGGAGAGGCTGACTCTTTCAAATGACCCAACTAAAGCTGGCTGTAGAAAGGTGATGCTGTTACATTTCCAGTACAATCAGAAAGATAATGCTTAAGGCACCTCCTTAAAAATTTTGTTTATAAACTATGCTTTACTTTGCTTCAGGACTACTCTGCAACTCCCAGCACCACCAGATCACGCCTGAATGGACCCTCAGAAACCAGATCCGTCAGCTGCAGGCCCACTTCTGGTTAGCTCACAACTTCACCACTGCTCTTGAAACTCTGCTACCTCTTCAACTGTCTCTTCCAGTGCAGCCATTGTTCCCACTTCCACTGGTCTGCTCTCCCTTCAGAAACATGATGTGGAGGACTGCAGGCTCCATATTACTCAGACCATCACAAAGCAGGCAGGTAGGGAGTTAACAGAAATTCTGTTTCCATCTTTAACTTGGGCATGTCTTTATTTCTGCAAGGTGATCCAAGCTGCCTGGATGGAAGGGCAGGTTTGAGGAGTTTCTCCCCAGATCCTTGCACCTCAGGTTGAGCAGAACCCTGGAGAGCTCCTCCTCCTCCTCCCTGTGGCCTCCAGCTGCGTTGCTGTGCAGGGCAGGGGTGCACAGAAACTAGAGTAAGCCACATGCAAATCAGTGGTAACCAAATATGCCTAACCCAGGAGGAAGCTGGTGGGAACAGCAGTCAGTGAAAGGTTAATAAACAAGCAAGCAAATAGGCTGGAATATACAGGCCCTGGTATATTGGCATGTCAGTGGAGGGCTGTGTATAGTAAATAAATAAACATGCTTTAGCTATTTCCTCAGGGTGAAGTGAGTAGGAGTGTGTTCAAAGAGTAACATTTGCTTTATGCAGTCCTGCAAGCACAGGTTCAATATATATATTAGGAAGTATTTATAGGTTGTATATGTGAATGATCAAGGAATTTAGACAACTTGAATAATCAGCAGCATACACGAAATCCCATGAGTCTGATCCCAGTTCCAAGTTCCTCACTTCTCAGTGTTACAAATTCAAAGGCAATTAAAATGGCTACTTAGCTACATTATGTTATTGTGAGCAGCATCACTTGTCAGGTATTTTAAGTATGAAAAGTGATGTTAATTGTTAGGCATTACTACCCAGGTAAAATTACACCCCAGTGTTAAGAATACATAACAGTATACCATTAACTTCTTTAATGTGATAGCTTAGAGAGTGATGCGTTTTTCTTTTACATTTCTACTACAAGACCTTTGTTACTACTTTGTTCATTAAAATTCTCTCTGCAATAAAGATGATTCAATGATTTTGCAAACCAATCTCATCCTTAGAATGTTATAATTTGACAATTTCAAGGCTTCCCAACACAGACCCTTGTATATATGTCATATATCGCATTGCAGATTTCATCCAATAGCAGAAAATGTACTCTGAATGCAATATCATCTTATCAGTATTCTAACACCATAAGCTTTCTCACTGCAAGCAGGGTACTGTTCATTACAATGAAACTGAAAATGGAATAACTGAAGGATTGATTTATATGACCTTTGCTCAGGAATGTTCTAATTCTGACATAATCTCTCTGCCTGAAATTCTAAACACTGTATAATTCTGATTTATTACCCTTAAAAGAAGGAGCTTAGATCTATAGATCAACCGAATACCTAGCATGAAAAAGAGTGGTGCAACAGCTCAGGAAGAAAATGCAGATTGATCATGTGACTTAACTCCAAACATTGTCTCAGCCAGCAAATCCAAGAACAGGGCTGAAAGCAAGCGGAAAAACATGATGTGGATGTTTTCACAAATCCCCTCCATCACTCGGAAATCTCTCTTGATTATATGTATATTTGTATAGCAAAGATAAGAGCATGTTAATAAGTTAAAGCATGACCCGATCTGTTTACTGGAAGTTGCAGGGAATGTTTATTAAAACAGCTAATTTGTAGCAAAAGAGGGCCAGAGCTTGAGCCCAATACGCTACACAAAAGGCTGCTTTACCAGGCAGCTCTGTCTTCCTCCCACACTAGCACTATACCTGTTCTGTGCTACTCTGTCCTAATATCTGGTTGCCACAGGGGCCAGCAGAAGTCTTACCAGTGGCATGAGGGTACGTTAGACCTGTCTCTGACTGCTAGGAGGTGAAAGCTAGAGCAGCCCTACGGTGTGCTGCTCAAAAATAATAGCTTATACCTTTAAAGCAAAGTACCTGGATCTAAATCAAGTAGAATCCGAATTGAAAAGTGAGTCAGGTTGGTTCTCACTTCCTGTATTTTTTTGGCGAGGTAAAGAGAGCGATTAGAACAAAGGACAGATACAAACTGTTCACAATGGACTGGTTGATAAATATACATTAAAAGCCCAATGAACACAGTTAATACCTTCCATAATTAAAATGAACAGGTCATCTAATTTTAAGTGGACTAAGAAACAGAAACCTGCCCCCAGTCTGAGCCTTTTTCTTTTCTTAGTGTTGGGTGAAATGAATATTTGCCTGCTTTCCTCCTGCACACTCAGGTCCCAGTTCCCACTTAGCCACTTCCTAGTACTATTTTGGACAAACCTTTATCTTACCACCCTTCTCTTGCAAATCCTTTCTCTCTAGAGTACTCAACACCCTCCTCTCTCACACTATCCACCTTTTACAAGTGGTATCTGATCAACCTTACTTTATCCTGGGCAGAAAATGGAAGGGTTTATTGTAGGAAAAAAAAGCTTTTCAGTCAGTGCGTTTTGTGGCTGGTATGAATACTTTGTTTAATCCTAGCAGATGGTAGTGTCCTCTATGCAGGAATATTCACCTGGCTCACTGTATTGCACAATGCTAGTCCAAGCACATTATTCTTACCTATGAAGGGACCTGTTCCTTATTACTCCCAAAGATCAAACATTACACAATTCCTCCAGTATTTTTCACTTGCTGACAGTCTGAGCTACAGCTACTGCAGCCACTGTAAAAGCACTATGGCCTCAGAGAGATTATTCCTTCCTTCCTGAATACGTTAAGAGTTCATATACCATGAACTGAATTTGCACTTAGGGATAGCAGGAAGTGCCTGATTCGTTGTATGTATTTGTAGATAGGAAATCTACAAATGTGGGGGGAGGGAGAGAAAATAAAAGAGAAAATGAAAAAAAAAAAGAAAAGAAAGGACTTTGGTAGAATCAATTTTAGAACATTTATTCCCTCAGCTCTAAGAGCACAGTTTTCAAGAGTAATAAAAACCAAGTAATAAAATAAATTATTTATATCAAAACCTGTCTCCTACTAGAATGACATAAAGGCCTGAAAGCAGTGGACAAAAGAGGAAAAAAACCTGTGTATTATTTTTGTAATCAATTAGCACCATAATTATATATGGTGCATATCAACATATATGAATACAATACAGACAATATTTGATTCTTTGGACTGGAAAACTTAATGTAAAGCCCCGTTCTGCAAAGCAGTCCTGGCATGCCTGATTTTCAGCATGAGCTGTTTATTGAATTCTCAAATGACTGTATTTATCGGTAGGAAAATCAAAACAGCAGAGGAAGTAATATAGTCTTAGATTTCCCAATGGTGAATTCATTAGCGGAGGCAATTCTCAGCTCAGCCTGGTATCTCATCCACCAGACAGCACTCACTTCCCAGTATAATGACAGATGATGGTAAAAGCTTAGCAGTGTTTTGCTGTGCTGGTAAAGGAGATAGGGGTGGGAGTGAAGAGCACCATGGTATCTTCTTTGACCAATGGAAAACCATTAAGTAGGCGAGATTAAGAACTGGACTCTATACGGATGATTATCGTTACCCTCAACAACTATAAAAAGCTCCAAGTCAAATGGTTCTGACTCACTTGTTGAAGGGTAGTAGCATCTGTGGAGGAAATTCTGTATAAGAGCTGTCACTGGTGGCTAATCCCTCTGGGGCAGGTGCACAGAAGTTTGCCAGTCCCACATCAGAGCAGGGCTGGGAGCCAGGGGATCCAGCTCATAAAAGAGATGCCCAGTTGGAAAAGAGGTGGAACAAAAGAAGAAAGGGCCCTGTCTGCCTTGGCATCTCTCCGGAGTGGCTTCCACTTGTAAAGTTTTGGTGCCTAGTAGAATTTGGAAGCCTTTCTCCACTCAGTACACGTCAGCGGTAACACCCTACTTATCCTTCCCCAGTGTGAAGTTCTCCTGGGCCACAGCAGCAACTCTTGGGTGAAGTACTTTGGCAGCTCATGTGTTTGTAATTGTAAATTCATCAGTTTCTGTATAAACTGGTGACTGTTAATATTTTAAAATATCAGTAGAATTCATGAGTAGCAGATCAGCCTAACCTGGTGAAGGTCAAAGAACATTTATTGAGCCCTTTCAGGACAGAAGGCAGAAATACTGCAAAATTGACTTTCAAATGAATGAACAAGGAGCACAGACTCAAAATCTCAGCTCTGGCAGACGCTGAACCCAGAGTCATTTGATCTGCAGCAGCACTTGGGTGCCTGAGAAGGTCAGCTGAAGCAGAAGAAACCTTTGTCAACAATTATTGCCCTTGTTCAACTAGTCCAAACTCTTGGCTTCTCAGTAAGAAAAACATTTTCGTACATTATGAGTAATACAAATAAAATAATACAAAATCTTTTCATTGATTCACATACTCCTGTTATAAATCACATGTTGTAGTGTCAGAGAGGATCCTATCATCAGACCTGCAGTAGACAGCAAGAAAGACTTCTGAAATACAACATACTTTTCAATCTAATATTTCTGCCTGATTAAGGTAATTCTATTGATGAAGAGTCTATCACAGTTTGATTATGATTACAATTTATTGTAAACTTGTTGTATTCATTATTAACCTGAGCTGTAAAAATATTAATATCAGTAATTACTGAATTTGAGAACAATGCGGGGGGGGGGGGGGGGAAGGAAGGAAAAAGAGGGAAATGAAGCTGATTAAATGTAAATGTCTGGCTCCCATCGATTGCCAATAGCTACTAGTGTTAAATTAAGAGGTGATTTTATTGTCCTCTGCAGCCAAGCTCAGCCATACTCCATTCAATAACCAATAATTTAGGTCTTTGAGTTAATAATAATTACAATAAAAGTATTCCCCACTTTCTGGCATGCTGTGTTTATTTTGGGATATTAACACAGCAATCCAAATACAACACGTAAGACTCCCTCAGGGCTTTCTGTCTCGCATCCCAGTCCTTCTGTTTCTTTATAAGCTTTAACAGCCACGGTTATAAGAGATATAAATAGTCTGAAGCACAAGAGAATCTCTCTTCCCTGACAGAATCTTTATTTACAACCTCTACAAACCTAAGCAGGTCAAATAGTCCCTTGCTGGCAGGTTAATAAGGCCCACCTGCCAAATAAACCCACCAGTGAACTCCACAGTGCCTACATAAATCCAAAGAGCTTGGACAAGAGAAGATTCTCTCTCTAAGAATCATACTGAGATGGGATGCTTATAGTTCAAAGGCATTCAACTTTCAAACTCAGAGTACTCATCTTCCTGGCACATACTCATGGGTGTGTAAAAAGCTTGCAAAAACCATAATACTCACCTTCAGAAGACACCATAGTTTAATATTTATATTTCACTAGTGCTTACAGGACCCCTACATGCTGAGGGCTCCTGTACTGGTGCCATACAAACATGTAAGACTTTCAAGTTCCTGCCCTTGAGAGTTTTTAAGTATAGCTGGGTCATAAATAATTGTAAAGATTTGATTTAAGATTTAACATACAGTTAATTTGCTGAAATGCCATGAAAAGGAAAGGAAAAAGTAGGATAACAGATTATTTAAGCTGATCTAGAAATTAATTTTCAGAAGCCACAGGATATTTTAAAATGTACATTGGAATTCTGTTCAGAGACCCGAGTTACTCAAACACTACTCTTAGGTAAATATTTTCCACTGAATCAATGACGACTTTATGTTCTTCCTGCATCAGCTAGGCCCAGCATGGGCATATCCACAGACCTTGCAAGAGCCTAGTCACTGTGTTTATGTTGCACTGAAAAAAGCATCTGCAAAGCATCCTTCAGATTTCTATTTGCTGTCTGTACAGGCAGCAAACTGGTAAATCTGAGAACATGCATCTTAATCTATTACACTTTAGGATGGCATCAGGCAGATGAAGGCAGACAGCCATGCAGCAGTGGATTGTAGCTGGGCAGCAGAAGCTCTTTGGTCCAAAACTCTGAAGCAGGACTTTGTGATCCATTCATGGTGATAGTTTACCTTTGTGTGCCAGGCTGAGAACTGCAGCAGTGCTCAAGCTGATTCACAAACAGATCGTATGTCCCGGCTTCAGAGGTGGCAGCAGTAATCAGGAAGAGCAGTATTATGTGTGTGTAGGGAGCAGGGATCACAGGGCAAATTTTAACCAGCCAGTAGAAGTCTCATTAAGTTCTTCAATGTATCATGAGGGACATGCTCATACCAGGGCTACAGGCTGTCTGCTGCCTGCGAAAATCCCTGCGGGCAGGTTGCAGGCAAATCTGGGAGCACACAAAGTGGCTTGCAGCTATTCATTCCTGCAGGTCTAGAGTGGGCTAGGCCAAACTCCACACAGGCACTGGGGATTACAGCTGCATTAAACCAGACAGGATCATAGGGCTGCAAAGAGGCAACTCACATAACTAATGTTATGTACGTATATTTGCCAGAGTGACTCCAAATATAAGTCAAATGTCACAGTTTTACAAGTGCACGTTATAAGGAACAAGTGTAGAATGTGCATTTAAGACGGTACACTGTGGCAAAGAATGTAGGTGCACTTTGAAGGACTCTCTGGAAGGTCTTTCCCAACCTGAATGATTCCGTGATCACCAGAGAGAATGCTTAGTTTCAGGTTCCAAGTATTTTAGGTGAGCTGCATGCTGTGAGTGGTGTACTTTTAGTCAGAGGCAAAAGTACCTCCTCCAACCCTCAATAAAGGGTTTCTGGGTGTGAGACAAAAGTTGGGGCTTTGAATCACAGATTAAACTCCTGAATTCTGAGTGCCATTTAAGTGTTAGTCTCTTAGTTTGGATTATGCAAACAGTTTATTCCTGCTCACACCCAGAAGATGGATGTAACCTCAGTCTTTTAGCAAATACTGCATGCCCACTTGCTGTAACAGTTGCAGAAGGAAGTGTGTCCAACACATGGTGGCTTGTGTCCATACGAACATTGGTGTTATTAGCAAAATGGCACTAAAACCATGCCCAGCTTCAGTGTGAGACAACATAGAGTGGGTGAATCTTCATGTAGGCTGTCTCCTACGCGCTGGCCAAGCCCAGCACCTCTGCTGAGCACATTCTTCATTTGAATCACAGTTTGGTTCAGCTGCTGTAAATGCAGCTGAGACAGTCCAATGGTTTTCTGCTGTGCGTAAACTGGATGCAGATTCGGCACTGGAGCCAGAACTGCCACAGTGGGATCACTCTTGCACGTAAGGTTGAGCTGCTGACAGTGAGCCGCAGTATAACTCCTGCAGGCAGCTCAGCAGCTGCCTTTCCCTCCCTGGTAGGGCTTGTTCACCAAGCAGGAGTGTCTCATAAAATGCCTGCACCAATTTGCAAAGTGTAAGCTCTGGCTTACATCAGTAACTGATGTGAACAAATATAGCTTAGAGGAGTGAGCATAGCAAGCTCAAGAAGAGTGTAAGAACATGGTAAAATGTGCAAGAAACATGTCCTACTCCTTCCAGTTTTCACAGCAAAAGCAGCACAGGTGATAATTTAGCAGTTAGGGCCTGCGTTTGCAAACCTGCCCATCCTGTGCCTCAAATCCAGTTGTACTAGCCCTCATTTGTCAAGTACATTTGCATGTACTCAACACCAATATAAAACAAATGCAAGGCATCTTATAGAAAGCCTCCAAACAGTTCTAAAACTCAGTGAGTATTTCTGAAAACATCTGTCAATGAGCATTTTTCTCAGGGCATATATAGTGAGTAAATGGGATATGATCACAGCTACGATTTCTCAGTACAGGAAATTGCCAGCCACCGACATAATTAGAAACAGTTCATATGATCAAATTAATCATTCAAAAAAGAGCAATTACTGTTAACAGAATAATAGCATGCCTTAAAAAAGAACGAAATTAACCTTTAGGACCGGCATAGTTCCCCTCACCATTCTGTACTGAGGCAGCAAAGATTAATATATGTGCAAAATAAAACACTGGATTAGCATCTGCTGAAAACAGAAGTAGCATTATCTATCTGGCCTATTCAACCCTGAACAAACTTTATTCTTTGGCACTGGCATAGAGTGGAAATATCAATAGTCACTTCTCTGCCAAAATGAAAAAAACAAACCCCTCAAGACTTCTATTGCTGTATAACTTACCACATTGTATTTATCGCTGAACAGTAATTGCGTGAAGATTAAACATAAGTCAGTAATTTGAAATGCAGCAGAATTAACATTCAAACCTACATTCCAGCTCCTCAAAAGCTGAGTTACAGTTAAGCTTTAGCCTCAACAAGCTCACATCTAGAAATGCATACCAAACATATTGCAAGAAAACTAGTTTTGCTCTGCAGTGCTAAACATTAATTCTGATTATGAATGTATTTCAGTATTTATACTTCTAAATGAGATTAAGTTTATGTTTATAAACACAGGAACATACTGTGCTATCAATAGATAGAAGAGTTAATGTGTTTTGAATCCTCAAGCTGTGTGTTTCTACATAGATTAGATTTATTTTATTCTGAATGTCAGCAATGTTTAAATTAAGTCATACTGATGTCAAAGATAATTAGAGACATACAGCTTCTATAGATAAATTTATTACTATGCTTAAGTTACTTGTACCAGGCTGGAGCATGTTAACTGCTCAGAGCTGGTATACAGCTGGTTTTTATCATTTCAACACTGGAAAACAGCAGGGACATGCTCCTTAGTTTTTCTTTCTCCTGGCCTCTGCCTTCCCCTGAAGATGTATCCCATTCCCTCATGTCTTTGACTTTCCTCATCCTTTTGCCCCCTCAATGACACTTCTTCCTTCTGCTCAGCACAAATGATGCAAATAGAGCTAGATGTTTGTGAGAAAAGTGGTATTTACTCCATTCTTTTCCTAATGGAAAAAATATCTGGTAAACAGACCAGTGTGTAACTCATAGTATGAAAAGATTCATATTTAACTGAATATTTTCAAGTTTACCATTTCTTACTCAGAACAGTATTCAAGCTATAAGCTATAGTTGCATTTAGGATGTCTCATTTGGACAGAGACTAATTCTGTTTGAAATTTTCTAAGCAGATAATTTTCCTTTCCCAAAGGATCAACAGTCAGTTAAAAAATACTGTTTTTCTATGAGATGACACAAAACACACAAAAAGCCTGACAAGCCTGAACCTTCTCATTTTCAAGCTAATTTAAAAGTAAAAGCAAGTTTAATACACAATGCTGATTTTTTTTAAATAACCATTTGCAGTGAACTTTGATTCAAATTAATTAGCAAATGGATGTGTTGGTTCTCAAGAACATTTAGTACTATAATTTTATGATGACTATGCTATATTTAATAAAAAATATTTTGAAATGCTGATTTAAGTTTTATACTTCATTTACTCTTAATTCTAAATCAACAGCTTGCTGTCTTCATATTAAACAGCATGCAGGACGTTGCATGGCCAAAGACAAACGCATACATGTTGGTGAGGCTTCTGAGAAGTCATGATGACACATGGACTGACATGCTGAAGGATGCTTGACTTACATAGTTAAGAATAGGTTCAGATGGGGTTCAGGCAGGTTGAAAACAACACTTACTGTTAATCTAAAGGAAGAACATGGACTGCTGGCCAAAATCAGCGCTCAGGTGATGGTTCACCAGCTGACAGCATTGGAGAGAGTAATGGTGACAGGAGGGACCACAGGGAAGATCTCTCTGTGGCACTGCTACAACCAAACGGTACAATGAGCAGTATTAACTTTTCCATTGCATTCACAATTTGAAGTAGCACTACATTGTCAGTGTTTAGCCTTTATAGGTGAAAAAGTCTGTGAAGCAAGAAAAACCCTACATCTGTAGATTCTATATGGCCTAGTACAGTCCTTATCTAATTAAACACCTGTAGTGCAATAAACACTGTAAACATGCTGTGCTGCTGTACTAACTTGGGAATATCTAACTCATCGACTGCACTCACGTGACTTCAGCTTAACTCTACTTGTAGTTCTGTTTACATTGCCACCAAGATGATCTGCATTCAGGAAAATATTTACTAAACAGATGATTATGTAAAATCCTGAAACAAAATAAAAAGGGATACAAGAAAGGAATTCAGAAAGCAATCAATCCTTAGTATCCATACAGGAGAGAAATGTAAACATGAAGCTCCTGCCACAAAGATCTACAATGAGATTAAATGTGCAATACAGTTGGCCTTTGCTAGGAGAAAGACAAAGCTTTAGTATGGAGACTGCTAATCTCCATTATTTCTAATAGCAAGAAGTACCCCAAAATGTGCCCCATCCCCTTGTGAACAGGGCTGACAGAACTCTCAGGGGAGAGAGCTCTGCACTGCTGCATGGAGCAGCGCCACACACGTAGAATTAGCTTCCGAGCTCTGCCTAATGCAGTAAAACGACAGCAACGGCCATGTAGGCCTTTGCCTCTCAGGCACTGTCTGTCCTTGTTATGGCAACGCAGTCTTTCTTCAGCTTCAGAATTTCAGCATCCCCCAACATCTGCCTGAAGTCAGGGGCACTGACTACCATTACTGCTGAATAAATGATCTTGGAAGTGTTTAAATTTTGACCTAGTAACCAATTGATAGTCTCTAAAATATTTAAATATTTCAGAATGATATGCAGCCACTGCATTTATTTAAATTCCTTTATTGAGCTGAACAGGCAGGATATTGACCTTGATACTATTTCTTAACACAGTATGTCCATAGAAGTTGAAAGTAAGGAGCAATAAAAGTTTAGATACCAAATGAAACAGGCGTCATTAATAAAGGAATACTGTTCTCTGATGCAGCTGTACATCTTCTGTTTTCAATGACCTGTTTTGGCTACCCAAGAAACATCAAACTGGTAAAAAATATTGGCTAAATGAAAGAGAATAAAACCTCCTAGAGGTTCAGTCTGGGAATTCGCAGGTCCTAGAAAGAGATTAGAGCACATGTACTTCAACTCTTTTGGAGTCATCACTCATGTGTAATGCAGCGTGCCTGTTATTTGTCAGCACAAGCTCATTCTGCACTGCCTGTTTATTTATACCATTGGAAGTTAAAACTTTTTGGAACTCAGAAGTTCAGAAGAACCGAAGAATCGACCTCTTTGTGTACTGCAGTGGAAAAAATGAGGGATTTTTATCATCACGATATGAGCTCAAGAAAACAGACAGTTCTTTTTGAAATGAAAGAAACCCTCACATGCAGTTGCTGTTTAAAAGGGTCATGACATTGGAGAAGTTTGCACCAGTGTCTATGGACAGTAGAAACTGGTGCTATTCCAGTTAAAGGTGTTAACTCCCAGCATCAGTTTTCCTGGAAATTCACATGGTGGGTCTATCAGGAGGTAATTACGTGGCTGCAAATCTTAGCAGCATAGACAAGGCCAGTGGTCTATAGGAGTTGAAAGGACCAAGGAAGATTTGTTGCCACCTTGACCACGATAGCAAAGTCTTTCCACCTAAATCTCAACTGACACTCCGGCCTACTGACCAGGAGGAAGGCAAACAAGAACTGCATTATCCAGGGGATCTTATGCATTAGTAATAAGTACAGAATAAAAACCTGTTACTCTTTTATAAGTCACACAGAGATGAATTTGGATCATTGAGCCTGAACCCAGAATTCATTCCCAAGAGAAAGGAGATGATGCATTTGTAGCATGCCAGTTATTGATGACTAACCTGGGTTCTTATACAAGGTTGGAGTGTTTTTTTCTTGGGAGGCGACACATGGCAGGGACAGGGGGGACAACACAGCAAGCACCCCCGCAAACATGTCATGCTCTGTACTTTTAATATATTAGTATTATTGTTCAATTGTGGAAGCACACCTGTACATGCCCTTATTGTAGCAAAACAACAGGATTCACGTATTTACACTTCTGATTATTTGTATTGATAATGGTGTCTCTGTTTTTAATTAGAAAACATCTCCCTCTTCCCCCTGTAAATGCATATAACTCAACTTTAGAAAGGAAGCTGCAAGATGTTGTTACTCTTAATTCAAGCTAACTATTCTAAAATGTGATGCACTTCTTTAATGCTGTAAATACTGACATTCAGAAGCAAAATCTTGTTGGTCTAACACCTTAAAGATAGTGCCTTCTTTTTTTATTTTATAGGCAGACTGTAAAACAAGCTAAGGAACCTTTATCACTACAGAGAGATTTCCCTCTGCCACTTTGAGATTAAGGTTTTAATCAGCTGATGATTAAGTTTTTCATTACTAAATAACACTAAGTTTGCACCCCTCAGCTGTTAAATGCTATGCTAAGGTGCACCCACCATTAAATACATGGGTAAAACATGGACAAGCTTTAACATATGAAAGCGAATTAAGGATTACACAAAAAAAAATAAATAAAAGAGCCCGTGACAGATGGTGTAATTCACCATTATCCAGCAGGCTGATGCTGGCGAGTTCCCTCCTCCATTGTCATCAGTTTACCTTGCACAGGGGTTGTATTAAGCCCTTAGCTACCAGGTTAACACATTCTCACAGCACCAAAGAGCTGCATTCTCTACCTTACACAGAAAACAGGTTCCCAGAGCTCCACAAGCCCTTGATCAAACCATCCAGACAGTTGGCTGTGACCTGCTTTACGTTATCTGGTGCAACAGTTCATGAGAATATTTGTTCCTGTCGTAACATGACAGGTATTTAACGATTTGGCCTAAAAAAAATCCACCCAAATAGCTATGCTTTCAATTGGTAAATTGCAAGCACATGTATGTATTTTGATGCAAGAAAAAAAACCCTCTAAACCAGGCCATACTTCCAGAGAGACAGCACGGGTAATTCACAGCCAGGCACACTTGGGTTCTTACAACTATCCAACAGCCTCAAAATTGTGTGCAGTTGTGGGGAAACTCAAAACATTTGGCTTAAATCAGGATGTTCAGCGGGCGCACATGTACGGTCACTGACGCCAGCAGATGAGGAGGGATACATAGCGATATATATTTAAAAAATACTTTAAAAACAGAATCATAGAATCTAGTAGGTTGGAAAAGATATTTAAGATCATCAAATCCAACCGTTAGCACTGCCAAGACCATCACTAAACCATGTCACTGACGGCCTCATCCACATGGTGTGCGAACACTACCAGGGTCCGTGACTCACCACTGCGCTGGGCAGCCTGTTCCAATACCTGAGCCCCCTCTCCATGACTCTAATATCCAATCGAAACCTTCACTGGTGCAGCTTGAGGCCCTTACCCCTTATGCTATCGCTTGTTACTTGCGAGAAGAGACCGACCCCACCTCACTACAACCTCCATTCGCACACAGTTGTGGAAAGCGATTAAGATCCCTCCCCGAGCCTTCTCTTCCCCGGACTATAAACATCCCCAGGTCCCTCAGCCGTTCCCCATCACACTTGTGCTCCAGACTCTTCCCCAGCTCCATTGCTTTTCTCTAGCCCTGCTCTGTCTCTCAATGTCTCTCTCGCAGTGAGGGGCCCAGCACTGAACACAGGATTCGATACGCAGCCCCACCAGCGCCCGGTACAGAGCCACGAGCGCTCACCTGGCCCTGCAGACCAAACCGGTGCTTCCCACCACCTCAGCGGGGCCTGCGGGCCCTCGACGCGCTCTCGCCCACCTGGGCCCGCCGCCGCCGCCGCGGCGGGCCGGGCCCCACACAGCTCCCGCCTTCATCCCCACCTCACGCCGCAGCCTTCCCTCCCCTTCCACCCGTCTCCTTCTGCCAGGGCGGCCCCGGTCTGCCCCCCACACCAGTCCTGCCAGGGCTGCCCCGCTCCCCTCCCACCGCCCCCCCCCCCCCCCCCCCCCCCCCGGGTCCTGCCAGAGCTGCCCCGCTCCCCCCCCCGGTCCTGCCGGTCCTGCCCCGCTCCCCCCCCGGTCCTGCCCCGCTCCCCCCCCGCCGGCGCTGTCTGTGGCGCTGCTCGCGGCCGCTGGGCCGCGCGTGCGGGCGGCTCCGTGCGGGGGGATTTGAAACAGCCGCTCCGGGGGCAGCGCAGCGGCAGCGGCCAATCAGCGGCCCGGATTTTTCGCGCTGGTTCTGGCCGGAGGAGGGGGCGGGGCCGGCGCGCAGGACCGCCGGAGCCGCCGCCGCTGTTGCCGTGTCGCTCCAGCTCCCGCCGCCGCCGCCGCTCCCCGGCACCGGGCCGCCGCCGCCGCCGCCTCCGCTCGGCTCTCGGGGCAGAAGGATGCGCTAGGGCACAGGTCAGTGGGCCGGCAGCGCGCCCGGCCCAGCCCCCGCCGCCTCCCCGGGGAAGGGAGGAGGCACCCGGGGCACGTTCCCGCAGGCCCCGGGCGGGAGGCGGGAGCGGCGGCGAGGCTCCCCGGCCCGTGGGGATGCCGCCGCCCGGCTCCGCGCCTCGCCGCGGTCACCGGGAGCAGCCTCCCGGGCTGGGACCGCGGGCTCTGAGCAGCACAGCGCTGTGGGGGCCGGGGGTCCCGTCGTGGAGCATCCCCCCCCCCCCCCCCCGCCCCCCGGCTCCTGCCGTTCCCCTCAGGGACTCCTCCTCGACGGGGCTCCGCTCCCCTCAAACTTACCGCCGGCGCCCCGCCATGTCCATCGCGCTGCCCCGGCAGCCGCAGCTCCTGTTTCACCTTTCCCCGGAGGAGGGTTTTTTTGTTCGCTCCCCCCTGTCCCTTTCCCTCCTCTCCCCCCCCCCCGCTACCTGGCCCTGGCTGAGGGGCCGCGGGTTCCCCGGCCGCCCTCCCCCGGCGGCTGCCGCAGGATTCCTGCTGCTGGCTGGGCCTGACTCTTGGGTGGCGGAGGAGCGGAAAGGAGCGATGCCGAGTCCCGGCTGTTGCAGCTTCATCCTTTCCCCCCCCTGCCCTTCTCCTTCTTGGCGCTGCGGGAGGTCGGGGGCAACATAAAGGGGTAATGGAGAGGTGCTCACCCGTCCCACCTCCCTTCCCTGGGGAAGGGGGGATCAATCAGTGCAAATCAGAAGGAAAACCGGAGGAGGGGGGAAGAGCAGGAGGAGGAAAGGAAAAAAAGCCTCCCCCAGGGTTTAAACCGCCTCCTGAAGGGATGGGGTGGCTGCAAACGTCCCCCCCGTGGCGGTGAGTGTGTGAGGAGGTGGAGGCTGCTCCTGCCCCTTCCCTCCGGGTAGGACTGGGATTGTACGGCAGCAGGAGTGAATGTAACTCTGGAAATGTATGGAGGGGGAAGCCATGTTTGATTTATTCCTCCACTAAACACTGGTGTGATGATCCTTCTCCTTACACCCTTCTGCAGTCCATCCTGGACCTGTTCGGGAGGAGAGCCTTGTTAGGAAAACGGGAAGAAAACATTCCTGGGAAGGCGTGCAGGCTTGTTGGCTCAATCTCCCATTAAGTATAAGAGGATAGGGCTCTTGTAACTTGAATTGATATTTGTGTGGTAAAAGAGCCTGGGGAACTTGTATTCCCAGGGCCATAGTTACAGCTCATCCGCTGTGGCTTTACCGCTCTGGGGGTGGAAAAGGGAATTTGCCATACTTCTTGAACATATTTATACTTTGCGTTTTGGTTTTGGTGGTTGTTTTGTTTTAAATATGTTGTCTGAAAGGAGGAGTAAATGCTAGTAGAAGTACACAGAGAGTAAACACCGTATTTAAACACATTTCAGAGAAAATTGGCCTAACAGCCATTAAACAGGCAGGAGGCTGGTATCAGTCATTGCCCGTGTATTTTATGGGCGTGAATAGTTTCTTATTGGTATTTGCGTTAAAAATGGTTTGTAATGATCCTTAAATTTAGAATTTAGGAGCTAGTGCTGCCCACACCAGGTAAACTAAATGAGGTCTGCTTTAAAAAAGACCCCAAAACAAGAAGGAGGATCTGTTTGGCATTTAGGCTTTTCAGATATCTAAGGAAGGTAACTATAAACACTGTAGGGCAGCAGTGAAGTTTGTAATAGATTTTGCAGAGTCCTTGCTGGTGGTTTAAACAGACATGTATGCGTACTAGGATTCCTGAAACATGGAATGTGTGGCTTCAGCTGCAAGAATAACCTGGTTCTTCACCAAAATGTTCGTACATTAGTAGGATTTCTGTCAATTTATCACTGAAGCTCTTATTTGCTTGTTTTGCTGTGGGAATTCTGTTCAGGAAATGCAGCATATCAACCTTAATAAACTCCTCAATTTCACAGCATGGTATTTGACTATTTGATGTATTCATTGAATAAAACCACTGTTTTGCAGGAGGATTCAGGGCTCTGTACTTAACAGTATGTGCAGTTTTGGTTGTTTTAGTAAACATCTGTATCCCATGTATTAAAACGTCCTGGGATTTTCATCTTGTATGCAGCCATCAGAAAATATGACAGTTTTGTATTTCAAAGCTCTGGATATTCATGGAGACTGTATGGCTGGTTCTTGTGAAGGTTATAGGAGTGTCCACACTCATATATACTTGGAAAAATTCAGATATTAAAAGTATTGTAAAACCTACTGATTTACTAAATATGATTGGAAAATATCAGAAGAAATATCAGAAGAAACTTATGCTTTAAGGGTGTAGATTTAAAGTGGTTTAGGAAATTGAAATTAAATGTAGCATATGTTTCGTTTTGGTTCAATACAAGTCCACCAAATGGCTAGTAAGAATGAAAAAAACAGTGTTTTAATATCTGTAGGGCTACATGCTTTTTCTGAAGCCAGCGGTTGCTTTGCAGATGAGACTATTGCATTTAAATTACTGCCTGCATGCAATAGACTGGATATTACACCACAGTCAACCCCAGTTTATTTTAGACTGGAAGCAGAAATGATTGTTTTTTGCTTTCTAATAAATATTTGGGTGGTGAAATTGATGTTTATGGGTATATAGATGTGTGTGTATGTATATTTATTTATTTATATATACGTAGGTTAGCAATGATTTTGACACAAGATAGCCAAGGAATGGCAAGAAAGAATTGTTTTTCAGTATCCTATTGTTCATGGCCCATTCACCTCTCACTTTTGCACTGAGCCTGCTTTTTGTTCCACTGGTGTCACTGATTCCTAAGTGAGGCCTTATTTCTACAGACTGATAAATGCAGCTCTTTCCTTGTGGTCAGTAAAGCCTATTGACTGCTTCAGGACTCCATACCTCTACAAAGGTTCACCTGCTCTGGTCGGATTACTGGATCAAGGATGTAGGTTTATGAAGAGCGGAAGATATAAGCATAATTCTTGCAGCATTTGGGTCACCTCTGGTCATTCCTGCTTACATACGTACAAGACATCTGTTAGGTTTTAAGCATAGGAGGTGGTTGCATGCATGAAAATGGCAAGTATGTACTATATAGAACAAGGTAAAGCACCTAGCCTTTTTTTTGGTGGGGGGTGGGGGTGGATGGAATTTTCACTTCTTGAGAGCACTGTGCTGCATAGTGGGAAGCATCCACTGATTGGTATCCCTGAAAACAGAAGATACCCTAACATTCAGTAGTCAAACACCAATACAGAAATGCTTGGTGGGATGAGTAATAATGCGGTAGGTGATAGACCTGGTATAATTCTCTAGTCTAGTTTTTGGAAGAAAAAGGAATGGAGATACTGATGTGGATCTAGGCAGAGAAGTCCATGTTTCCAAGAAGCATCGCTTTCCAGTTAGGATGTAGCTTTGAGAAATGCCCTCACTGAGGATGTGCTGGAATCTTGGTGGTGTAAATGAGAAGGCAGAGATGGAATATGGCACCAGGATAAGTGGTCAGGTGGCAAAGTGGAGAGAGAAAACAATTTCCCATCAGAGCTTGCCATGTGAGTCCAAATTCCCTTTGGTGCGTAATTGTGGAGGACTTAGGGGGTACTTGCCAATAGCCAACCTGCAGCTTGTAAATTCATGGAGCTGGTTGAATGGGTCAGTTAGCTCTTTCATAAAATTAATGGGTGCTTGGAAGGTTTTTGATTCTGGGAACATTTCTGAATCATCACCTTCAGATCATCTTCTCTTATGACCTGCAGTCACTGGAGGTGATAAGACAGCTGTATAATGTATCTACTTTTTTCCTTTCAGTTTATACTGACAGAAATTACAAAAGTGATATATCAAGTGCTATTTTTAATGTTTTTATCAATTTGATGGTGTTCTGCATAGTTATTTTAGATTTTCTAGCATCAGCAGGAAGAGAAGTTTTTGGAATGTGCAATAAGGGAAATTTAGACCATAATCTTTTCTGCTGCCCTTCTGGTGAATAGCAAGCTACAAAAATATGCAAGGTTCTGGAGAGCAGATCATATATACTAATACCTTGTGTATGGTGATGATAGGTTCATGCATAGCCCATTATGCATTACTTTGCTCACAGAAACTCTTTAGCACCAGATAATCTATTGGCTCTCTGGTATGTTTGAGAAGCTGCTTCTGTCTGAAGCATATAATATGTCACACACACCAGAGTATAATTTCTTTAAAATACATTTTGTGTGCAGTAAGTGTATACCTGTTAAAGATTTAACCAAAAGCAAGGTTTCTGCTATCCCTCTTGCTAGTGTTAAGAAATTATACTATTACACGGAAATTGTCCTGATAGTACAATGGTGTGATGAGCTACATGTGGAAAGATGATGTTGGAAAATCTTTGAGAGTTTTGTAGAAGTCAGATTTAGTAAGTATGGAAAAGAGAAGTGGTTAGCCCATACACGCTTCAGAGTATTGTTATGCTGGGCAAAGTTGCGTTGCCGTTGGGCACCACTGATGTGGATTCTTGTATTTGACATAATTTGAAACTAGTAAAACATATAAGTGACTTAAAGCATGTGTTAAATTGGAAGGGTTACTCAACAGGTGATGGCTCAGTTTCTAGTTTTGTACCAATCCGTTTACCTTGTCCTATTTTTATCTTAGTGCAAGATAGCAATTTGATCTTGTTTTGAACTTTGATATTCAGCTCTCCAGCACAAATCGGAGCTATTTTATATTCATCCATTTTTGGGGTAAGGATACATACATGGCAAATGATTGGAAAACTATAGCATGATGTGCTATTCAAGTAGACTTCATAGAAGCTTTAACATATTTCTTCTGCTGTTGGTTTTCTGTGTGGCTCTTTGGAGAAGCACGAGGTGGTCTTGTTCTGATGGCTGAGATGACCATTTAACTGTCTTTGTGAAACCTCTTCTGGCCTGTGCCTCATATTGAAATGCTAAAATACTATCAGCTCACATCTATGCTAAAATACACATTTAAAAAAAAAACCAAAATACGTGTTCTAAGATTATGATAATCTTTAAACATATTTGGTCTTGAGGGCAGAGAACAGAATTCCATGTTTTCTTTGCCATAGTAAAAACATAATAGCAGGTGTTCTCCTGTCCTCTGAGTTCTGCCTTACTAAATAAGAGATACACAAGGAGCAGAAGATGAAAAAATTTGTGGCAAAAATACCTTCAAAAAAGAAGGCCAAGGTTAGTAAAGATTTTATTAGCAATACGATCTAAACACTATTTGAAATACTTTTAAAAGCTACTGATAAAAGAAGCAATAGGAAGGAGATGCAGTAGTGCAGCCTCCTGGCATAGTTTTTGGGATCCATTTAACTTATTTATTCATAACAAGTTGAAGTGTAAATATTCCTGCTGTGGCATGGGTTAGTCCGTGGAGCTGAGGTTCCCAGGATCATGTATCAGGTAAATGAATTGTGGAACTTGCCAGCCTTGGTGGGATGCCATCAGAGCAAAGGACCTGACTGTACTAGTGCTCAGAAACATCTAAATTGGGGAGTTATCTCTGTACTAAAGAATGCCCAGATTCTAGTCTGATAATAAAGCCAGAGGGATTTAAGCCAAAGTCTGAACCTCAGAGAGCAGTGTGGGATGAAAGATATGAATATGGATCATTCAGTTTATGGAGTAATTGCCAAGAACTTTCAAACAGATACTTCAGAATGAAATTAATACTGCGATTTTCCTGTGGATGCAAAATGCAGACCATCAGAAGCTGGTTTATAGTAGCACTCCTGAACAAACTGGAAACAAATGCTGTAATTGAAGTGGAACAAGACTGGAATTCACCAGTAGTGCAGAAAACAAGTAGTAGGCTTAAATCATAGTAAGTCATGGTAGTACAACCTCTTCATCAGATGAATGCTTGGCTCAGTAGTGGTAGTGATAGCTGAGTCTTCAGAAACTCTGAAAGTAAGGAAAGCAATTACAATTGCTTAACATGACTTATTTCTACAGTCAAAATTTTCTAGATTTACCCATAAGAAGGAGATACAACAGCATTTGTTGAAAGAACTAAATCTGGCAAGGTAGTGAAGTAATCCACAGAACTAGTGGTGTGCTGGGAGGAAGAACAGCAGAAATGACAAGAGATGCCCATTGCAGACCTCTCAACACAGCTGTTCGGGGAAGTGGACAGGAAGGAACTGGTTTGTTGTTTTATCTTTTTAACCCCAAGGTAAATGGGTAAGCTACGCTTTATCTCCAGAAAGCTGACTTGCCTCAAATTCCACACCTTTTGCCTGTAACAGTTTTGCTAATCACTCTTCTGGAAAGATTTTTGATGTAGTCTTAGTGGAAGAAACAGAGAGGGAATCTCGAACCATGCGGATGAAAGGTGGTAATGTATTTTGGCAAGAGCATTTTGAAGCCCCAGCACATGGAAATACTTCAAATAATGTCCAAACCAGAAAGGCCACTTAGTAGCTACTATTTGGATTTGATTGGAGAGTGTGTAGTGTTCAAGTCTTGGGCGTTGATTGAGTGTTCCTGGCATACATATACCAGTTGTGTGCATTTTGCTTTGAGGTAGTACATTGACAGAATAATTAATATAGTCATGTGCATCGTTACAGTCTACGTGTAAAATAGAGCAGAATTAGCATAGTACTGCCAGCATTACGTTGTACATAGTTACATTGTTCAGATATGGATATATACAGTTCTTGATGAAAAGTGCAAGACTGGAAGTAAAATTCCGTAGGACTGTTGAGTCAGTGTTAACTAATTTTGAACTTTACCTTCTAGTTCCTTATTTAAATAAATGTTGTGGGGTGTGAAGTGGAACGTACTCAATGAAACAAATCATATATATATTTATGTATTACCTGGCTGCATTAGAGAGGTACATTATCAGTGCAATGTGTTGCTGTTTTTATGAACAACAGAAGACCTGGCCAAGGAGTGCTCCATAATAAAGATTATGAATCTCTCCTATATATATATAGCTAGGCTTTTGTACTATTGACAGGGCCTCATATATCACCAGTGTCACAATGGTGCTTTTTAGAATTATTCCAATGCACCAAGTATGCTTCTGACATCTAAACCCAGGTTTTCATGCCATTATAGACAAAGACAGCAAGAGTTTTACGGGTCTCGGAAAAATGATTGTATCCTCTGTATTAAAATTAGTTGCCGTCTGGTCTGGTCTGGGAAACATATTTCTGTAGAGGTGGAGCAAATAACATTTTGTTAATATTACCGTTTGATTCGTAATTTATAGTCATAATTTGTTTTGTGGTGTCCTCCCAGATTTGATCTTCCCATCTCAGTATTTGCACAGTCAGTAATTTTATGATGCTTTCAGTGAGGCTTTGGGCATTTACTGTGCCGTCATGACTGCATATGGCAGTAAGGGCAAGGAGCAGAGGTAGGATCCTGAAAAGAAAAAGCAGTAGGATTAACGGGGTGGGAAATTAAAGGAGACTTGAACCAGGTGAAATAGCAGTGTCAATAAGGAAGAAACTCAGCACCTAAGTGCTGAGCTATTTGAGACTACATTTACTGCTTCATTCCCAAGCTAAGTAGAAGCCAGATGCACAACCCTGGCCCACCTGAGAGACATAGGGACATCACTTTATTGGTGAGTAAACGCCTAGATTGAAGGAGTATTCTGTCTGTATTGAGTTACCGAGTCCTGGTTTGCTAGAGAGGGGCTATCCCCTTCAGCTGAGCCATTTGGAACTCTCCAGAAGACAGAAAAGTCTCAAGTTTGCATTTGAAAACATTACTTTTTTCTTTTAGCCATTTGTTAAGCAGCCGTTGAGGGCCACCTTTCTGTGTTAAATACTGGTGACAAGTCCAGTAGTTCCTACCATTTCAGGCACCAGTGTTCCCATCTGCTTATCTGCAGAGGGGGAGCAATTCTTTTCTATTTGGTTTGTGGTCCCACCACAGTAGTATCTGTATTCTCTCTTCAGACAGAAACATGATGTTTTAAAGGAATTTGAATTCACTCAAATCTGTCTCCCTCTTTCACCACCCACTCCAGGAGCAGGAGTGGAACTGGTATTTCTGCAGCAGTGGAAAAAGTATTTCTTCTGATTTCGAAGAAAATGAATTAATGGGGAGGAGTCCTGATGAGCAGCCTTCTAGCCTTTTCCTCAGCAGCAAGGGTTGGTTGCAAAAGCTTTTCCTGAGGAGAAACAAAGAGTCAGGTCCATTAGTTTTGTAAGCTCACTTTCTGCAGTAGCAAGGAGCATTTCAAGTGAAGAAATTCTTTCCTTGCCATGCTACAGGTCTGAGTTGTACAAGCTGGTGTTACCCATTGCTTTTGTGAGAAGTCAGTGAATACTTGTTCCAATTGATGAATACAGACTATAACAATGAAGTTCTAAAATTTTATTGGGGGGGGGGAGAATCAAACCCAAAACAAATTAGAGAAGATCAATACTTTTTTGATTAAAAAAAAAGTAAGAATTGGGTGGCATGTAAGCATAAATGCAGCTGGAAGTACCCTGCCCTTTTTCAAGCGTTTTTCAAGATATGCCTGATGGTTTTGTGCAAATGTATTTTACATCTCTGTATAAACATGATTCTGGACTGTAAGTGTAAGGACATTTTCATGCACTTGCCTAAACCTACTTTATAGGTCTTGCTAGCCGAGTGGTTAACTGAAATCGTTGTGTATCTACAGCAAGACTAATGAAGTCTTTGCTTCAGGTGCTTTTAAACTCAAAATTGGCTCATTTGGACTAAAGCTTACTTTTTTTCATTCCTACATTTTTTCTAAGGCAAGTGGTAAATTGTTAGAAAGTTTTGGTGTAATTGGTTTCAGTTCTTTGTCAGCTACAACAGTGATGGTTTTCTTCATGAGAGGGAATGCTTTTGAATTTGCTGGATAGAGCTGGTTTGTAACATTTTTTGGCAAGCCCACAGTGCAGTTTTCAGTTATGTCTTTTCTTAATTTAAATCCTGTAGTAATTTTTTACTCTTCTAATATAGTGAACAGTCAGAGCGTGCTGCAAGATAGTAAATATATCTCTATTCCTATGTGATATTTTAGTTATTTTATACAAGATAATGGGAGTAAGTATACTTGAGTTTTCAAATGTATTGGCAAGAATGTATTGTATCTTTACTAATCTTTTCAAGTGTTTTGGCTAATTCTGATGTGAAAATAGGAATAACCTTTGCTGTTAAAATTGGTGAGAGAATGGAGAAGACTTCCCAGAAAGCTATCCTTAGAGGAAAAAAGCAGCAGTCATCTATTAGCTTTTTCAGTGCCAGCAGAAAGCGTCATTTGTAGGTAATAAAAATAGCTTTTGTGGATAAAGTTCTTTTACAGTGAATTTGTATTGAGGTGTGTCATTCCCCTTTCCCTCCCCTGAGTAATTCACCTGAGAAATGGCTTTAAGAAAACACGTAGAAAAAAACCCAGAAGTGGTATATAATAGCGATGCTTCTTTGGATTACTTACTCTGTTCACTCCCTTTGGCAGAATTGGAAGGAATGGACTACTCCATTATTTCTGACACACAAGAAAAGCATCTCTGAAATTGCAGCAGATGTGGAAGAAATGAATAATAAGTATCACATAAATGATAGTGGCCCGGACAGTGAAGGGGGAATCTGACATGCAGACTAACTGTATTTGGCTCATGACTCCTGTCAGATGATAGACCTTCGAGTAATTAATATTCTTTAAAATGCCTGCAAAATAATTTGTCTTATTTAGAATCAGGGTTTTTTTAGTATGAAAATGTGTACAAAGCCATTGCAGGCACTGTCTGATTAAAATACCTAGAGACCTTTCTCTGATAACTCACATCTTTTGCTTACTGAAAACTGTTTGTTCACAGGCCACAATACATTTATTCAGCAGACTCCATGGCCATCATGTTTTTTTCTCTTTGTTAGTAAAAGTAATACTTGTTGGGTCACCAGACAGTCAATATGGGACGATAGTAGCTTAAGCTCATTAGCTGCTACTGGCGTGTGGTGCTTTTGTCCCCTTCCTTTCTCTACCCTCCCCCTGGTGTCCCTTTCTATAGATACAGAATAATCTAGAAAAAGGGATTGCTTTTGCTTCCATGTGATACCGTGTTGCAGCATGAGTGCATTTACCTACCAAATCTAATCATCTGCTCAGCTGCTTCAGGACCTTACTCTTACAACTCTGATAAACCAGATCTTGTCTGTGATCTATCTCACTTCATTCTTTCATGTCCTGTCTTCTAATATTAATTCTAAGCTCACGGTACTGGTTGGTTATCTGCTGCTGATCGTTTTCTTTCCTTGCCCCTTTTCTTCTTTTCTGCTCCATTGTCCTCTTCTCACAAAGAGCAGAGTCCTTTTTCTTGCTTACGGTATTGTACTGCCATGGATTTTGGATGGCAAAGGTTCTGCAAAATTCAGTTAGCTTCAATTTTTCCCTTCTTTCTCAAAACCTTTTATTATTCCCATGTGTGTATGTGCTGGCTTCTTTCATTTAACTGAACCCCACAACGTAGCTTCTTTTTCACAAGGAGGGCTGAGATGTGTATCAGCAGTTTCCCTTCGTTGGTTGTCTTAGAGATGGTAACTAACCTGCCAGTTGCTCTCTGCAAGCCTCATCTCCCCATAGGGCTATATTTGCTTATAGGTGCTCACATCTATTATTGTTGCCCATTATTCTGCCTCTTACTTTAAGCCTCTTCTCATTTGGCTCCATTAAATCTTTTTACAAACATGGTCTATTTTCCATGTTCTATAATCTGGTTGTGATAATCTTGCTGTCTCAAATTACTGCCTTTATCTTCATCTTCTTACTTTATTGGCTGGGGTACACTGAATTCCTTTTACCAGTTACACTCCTGGATTTGTTGTCTCTTGGCTCCAGTGATTTGAGGGGCCTTTTTCAGTGCTTTTGGCTCCTTTTAGTGGCATGTATTAGTGAGAATTGTTAAGTGAACCTTCACTCACTGAAGGGCTAAAATCTGCATGGTGTGTATCTTCAGATGTATTAGGCAGATCAAAGTAACTCTTAAAAGTTGAGGGTCTTTCACTGCATGGTCTTACTGGTCTTTGTATTTTTGTGGTACGGAATTGCTGCTCTCAGGTTTATTACCTAGAAAAAGTAACTTGATTTCTTTAAGCGGCATCTTTTCACTTAGGTACCTAATGGTCATTTTCCAGACAAGGCCTTGAGCAGTTTAATCTGTGTTAGGCCTGATTGAAGCAGGGGGCTTAGAGATGATCTGACAAAGTCCCAGCCTAAATGATTCTGTGATGCTCTAATGATTTTTATGTTTTGAAACTCTTCAGCTATCACTTTTTTAATGCATCCAGCATTTTGAGTTTGAGTACACCAGTAACATAGCATAATGTGATTATTTGTTGCTTTTTTTTTGAGCTGTCCTGGTCTGCCTCAAGCTTGATGGCTTCCTAGTTTAGTGAAATAAGTGATGAGAGCAAGATGACTTATTAAGCAGGACAAAAAAATATGCTAGTAGAATTACGCACTAAAATAGTTACAAAATGCAGATGCCTCAGTGCAGATCCTGATAAGCACCTCATGGAACCATATTAAAAATGTTTTTCAACTTAACCGTGTAGTTGATGGACAGGAGGAGTCACGCAAGGCATTGTTGGTGCTGGTCCTCGTGTGGGAAGCCGTGATTGCAGCAGCGTGTCAGACAGTGCAGGGGGGAGCTCTGGCTGGTCCAGGCAACCACTGGAGGGCGTCTGCAGCCGCAGAAAAGCTCCTGGCTTGTAGGCTTGTTTTTTTAAAGAGGATTTAGATGCCCAAATCAAATCTCTTGTTTTGCATTCTGGTTTAGTCTGCTAAGAATCTGTGGGAAGGAAGCGCAGATTTTGCAACAATTCAATGGTCTGGGTTTCTTTTTTTTTTTTTTAGGGAGTCTTGTTCTCATCTCCATAAACATGTGTCACATGTTCCATAACGGGTTCGCCTTTTGCCTGAAAATTTATAGAATTTGTCATCAGTTGTTTCTTAAAATAGATACGATTTCAGTTAAATGTGCTGAATCACAGTTTGAAACATGTTTATGTTGTTAATTGGGTTGAGAGGTTTGTTTCATGTCCCATGTTTTCAGAGATCTTGTGAAAGTGCACAACTTCTCTTTTGGTTTAGTGAGTTCTTTGTCCTGTTCTGGTAGAGTTTTGGTTTTCCTTTTACCTCTGACTCCTCTTATAAAGGGTTATACAGTTTGCTGGTTTCCATTCATTTTATTGGAGATTTTATGGTAGTTCAGGCTTTAGCTGGCTAAGAAAAGGCTGGAACCTTTCCTGTTGCAGATTCCATTGGAGTTCAGGTATACTTGCTCTTCTTACCTTGTTGAATAAGAGCTGTTCTGTCTGCTTTCTGTCCCTGAAGGATAGTTTTCATCTCTCAAATAAGTCTATATGGCTTTTGTGGAGAGAGACCCTTTTAGCTTGTAGGTACCTTAGAGCAGCATGTTAGGGAGATGGGAGCATTTGCTAAAAAGAGTGATAGAGTTATGATTTTTAGTTTATTTTTCCACCTGCATCTTTGTGAATAAAAGGGATTCCTGTTGACCAGTTGCTTTGAGCTCAGGCTTGACACCCTTAAGCTTGCCAGGCTAAAGTAATGCTCAGATATAAGCTACATTATAATAAGTACATTGCTACTGCTGATGTAGAGGTAGCAAATATGTATGTTTCAGGAATATGCCAGTTGTAGGCATTATAGCTGTGTACATTAATAAGCAAGGTGGTGAGATTCAGAAGAGATTTCTTCCATAGCAACTGACAATTCAATAGTTATTCATCATGGTTTTACTGCACTATTTTGGGAGCATGCGAGACTAGATTTGATGATTTTTTGTATTTGATGTGACAGTTCTTGGACTTAAGCATATATGAAATTGGTTACCTTGAGCATGGATATGATGATTATTGTGCTGAGTTTTCATTTATGATGCTATATTTCTCAATATCGTGTATACACTGGACCTGGTAATGTGAGTAGTCTATGCATATGAATTTTAGAAATGAAAATGATCATTTTGCCTGGTCTAGGAACATAAAGGAGTCATTCTGCCAGATTCGTTTGTTTGCCGTGATGGTATAATGTTCATATGGACAGGGCAGAACCCTCAGAAAACCTGTATAGGGCAGATAATAGTGCAGTTTTAACCTGTTGACTATTTTTCAAATTCCTATAGGAATAATGGGTGCTACGTGATATTGTTGTTATTGAGAAGCTGAAACCCCAGCAGTTGCTTTGAGCATTTACATTTTGCACAGCACAGCCTGAAGGACTGGCTGTTTCCCAGTGGGCTGGTGCTCATGACACAAAATGCTCGCCTTTTGTTTGTTCTTGTAGCCAGCATGCTTTGGGATGTGTCTGGAGACTTGTTTCCTCAGGAGGTGTGTTTTGACAGAAGATTGAGGGCCTGTTTGTAGAGTTGAGGAAAAGAAGCTTGTGATGCTGCTGTCCATGGTGTAGGTGCTACAACAACACAGCCTGTGGGGTTTTTATGTTGGCACAACCTCTTAGAAACAAACTCATCTGGTTTATGTTGTTATTAATGATACTATCTTAGGTCTAACTCTTACTTGTTTTAAACAGTGCAATACCTCTGAGTAATTAGTGTGGGTAAGGCTCACGCTGTAGATTGTTAACAGATTGCTAAAATGAAAGCTGTGATTTTGCGCTCTGCTTTTGCTTTAATAAAATCGATGATTCATCAGTCAATTTTTCTTGGTCTTTTTTTGTAATGCATATTAACAGATATTGAAGTATTTTGGTGATAGATATAAGAAGCAACACTTCAGTAAAACTTGCATGAAATACAGTATTAGTGGGGACATCTATCTGAATACTTGGTAGCTTTTGATATTTCTGTGTTATTAAAAATATTCTCTATCGTTTTGTCTTAATATAGCAGTGTGAGACTGGAAACATCTGGGCTGAATGGACTTTAGCATCAAAAGAAGTTCTCAACTGTTAACTCGAAAAATTAACTACATCAAAATGAAGCAGGTACCAGAGATCCTTGGAAATACCAATGGGAAAACTCAGAATTGTGAAGTGAACCGCGAGTGTTCGGTCTACTTGGGCAAAGCACAACTTTCTGCCACTCTACAAGAGGGTGTCATGCAAAAATACAACGGCCATGAGGCTCTTCCATTTATTCCAGCTGATAAATTGAAAGATCTGACCTCTCGAGTTTTTAATGGGGAGTCTGGGGCCCAAGATGCCAAGCTGCGCTTTGAACCCCAGGAGATAAAGGGAGTTGGAACACCACCCAACACTACTCCTATCAAGAATGGCTCTCCAGAAATTAAGCTGAAAATCACCAAGACCTACATGAACGGAAAGCCCCTTTTCGAATCTTCAATTTGTGGAGACAGTGGTGCAGATGTGTCTCAGTCAGAGGAAAATGAACAGAAGCCAGCAAACAAGGAGAGGAGAAGCAGAAAACGAAGCATAAAATATGACTCCTTACTTGAGCAGGGTCTTGTTGAAGCAGCATTAGTATCAAAGACTTCAAGCCCCACTGAAAAGAAGGTAGTACTTTTTTTACATTCTTTCATTAGGTTTGTTAGTCATACTGAGATTTTATTTGTTCATATGCTAATCTTCATTTCACATATTACAATAGGTGCTTTCCACAAGCAAGTCACTTCCGATGATACTCTTATCTCAAGGGAGGACAGATACACTCTTGTTCTGGTCCATGTTTCTTGCCTAGGCCAGAGTACCCTGTAAATTCTGTTTCTATGTAAGTAAAATAATCCTCCAGAGCAAATCAAGGCATGTGGTAGCATGGAATGTCTGAAACAGAAACTTTATCCAGACATGCAGCCAAGACCTAGCGAGGATGTGTGCCTGGGCAGGGGAGCTGGGGAGACCTCTAAATTTATAGGTGGCCTTTAACTGTTGGAGCATGAGGTATCCTGGCTTCCTAATAACCAGATGCTTCAGGAAAAAAAAAAAAAAATTAACTATTTCTGCGTTTCTGGTTCTGAATTAAGGCAAAATGTGCTCAGTTGTCAGCTGGCTTAGCTAAGCTCTTTACTGTCAGAGGTTAGCAATTGGAATATATTTCCTACCTTTTTTGTCATCTGAAAAGAGCTGGTTTTGCTTGCTATAACCTGGTGAATTGTATTCATTGAAAAGGTCTAGATAACTGTATTAAATGTCCTTAGCTTTTGTGGCCAAGCTCATCTGTTCCTTGTTCCTTTTAAACACAGGCAGAAAGAGAAATGTCACTTTGCTTTGCCAAGTTGTAAATAAGAATGCTGCTGGAAGCCCTTTCCCCCCTTTATTTAGTTTTTGTGGCTAGACTCCTTTTGAAAGAATGTGGTTTGCTATCGTTTTATCTCAGAGGAAGAAACCTACATAGCAGGAATACTTCTGTGTATATTAAGTTTCTCAATAAGTAGTATATGTAATTAATGAATGCTTTTGGCTGCTAAACAGGTCCCAGCTTAAACACCTAATGCATGTTGTAAGCTTTCTGTCAAGTGCAGGTTTAGTAGTTAATCATAGTATCATTTAGGTTGGAAAAGACCTTTAAAATCATGGAGTCCAGCCATTAACCCAGCAGTGCCAAGTCCACCACTGATTCTTACTTTCTCCCAAAGTCACACATGCGGAGAACCACCACACACGTGTTTCTGTATTACTAATTTTCTTTACCATTATTTTCATTAAAATTACTTAATGAGTTTACAGGACTGTGTAGACATTCTTCTAAGTATCAGAAATATTTAGCGTTTATTTATGATTTGAATGTGTTACTCATCCTATACCGATCCATCCTGATTTTTACAGGAATTTTATTAGTTTGCTTTCTTTAATTCTTTACAGGAGAATGTTTCAACAGAAATTGGTTCAGATTTTTCTAATCACTACTTAGGTAAAAAGGATGGGTGCAGTCAATAGTTGGAGTAATTCTTTGCTTTGGTCGTGGCTAGATTGGACTGAAAGGTGATGTATTTGTTAGCATCAATGGCTAGCATAGTTGTGTGGCTTTTAGTATTGTTTTTAGAAAGAGGAAGCAATAGTTAATAATCCCATCTACACCGTTTATTCTGGGGTCTTTCACATCAGTTGTTTGCTAAGGATGGCCTTTAATTTTTCCTGGTGAGCAGTTCATTTAAGATTAAAATAAAGGTTGGTCTGGCTTCTCCAAGTTGTCTTTTGGCCAGAAATGGACAGGAGAAAAGCATGTCAGTGCTGTTTCCCAGGGTGCTTGAGACTTGGTGGCTGTCTCACCCTGGATGTGATAGGTGTTTGCCGCTGTGCCAAATCCATGAGCTGCCAAGCTACCAAATCAGCACAACCCCCTGCTTATAGACTTTGCAGTATTATAACCCTATTCTTTTCAGTGCACTTGAAACACAGGGTCAGGCTTCTGTCTTATTTTTTTCCTGCCCTTTAAAGGACAAAGGGTAAAAGAAAAAGCATTTGAAGGTCACAAGTTGTTGTTTTATGATATAACTCATTGATCATAAAAAGTCCGGGGCTTTTCTTTGTCTTACAGGCAGGGTTTGCGACTGAGAAGGTTTAAAAAAAAGAAAGAAATACATAATACTGGGGAACATGCTGAGGGAGATTTTTCAGTGTTTATCCACATGTAGACTAGTGATATACGTGTGTTCTTTGTGATCATAACTAATGTCTACTAGCAGTGTTCTTTGTTTTGAGGCCCCTGCTGTTACTTCACTGCCCGCATCCAAAGCCTTAATGTTAGTGCATCATAGTGCGGTTTTATGTAGCTGATTGTGGCTGCAAAGTGGAAGTTAGAGAATTATCCTTGGAGTAAAAACTGATTAATTTTGCACTTAGATGTCTGTTTATTGTAGGTTGCAAGTTAATGTAGAACCTGTTTGTCTGGTTTCATTTCTGGCCTGGTTTCTCTCTCAACTTCTTGTTGTCCAAGTTCTTAGTCTTTGATTTAGCAGAAATCACCATGGTTCAAATACTGCCTTTTGTGTAAGGTAATTATATCTCTGTTTGATGGACATAGCAGATTACTATCTTGCTGGGGTGAGAGGCTTATCGTTTAATGTATGTTCCAGTGCTCTGTTGCTGGGTTTTCTTCTTGTTTGGGCATTTTTTGTTAACATAAAAGAAGGCTGTTTTGAATCTTTTGTATGCAAGTCAGTTTTCAATTGGGAATAAATGTGATTTGCCCAGCTCTGAGGTGAGTTAGATCACTGTCGATAACTACCACCTTTTCCAGGCCTCGGAGAAACAGCTGTACTACTTTCATTTTCCCATGGTAAAAGAGGGAAACTGGGGCAAGCCACGGCTCTTTCCTCCCTCCCCTCCTGCCTTTCACCCTTTTTCCTTGCCCCAGGTATCCCTCCACCTGAGGAGTTTGCTTTAAACTCCAGGCCTCTTCTGATAAGACCTGGTTTAGCAACATCTATGCTAAGGCACTACACTTACAGTGGTCTCGCAGCACCTCCAAATGTTCCATGTTATGGGTGGTAGGTATCCCATGTTAGATGTTTGAATTGGCACCAGACCCATAGAATGGTTTGGGTTGGAAAGGACCGTAAGCTCATCTAGTTCTAGCCTCATGCTTGACTATGTCACCCAAGTCTCTGTCCAGCCTGGCCGTGAACTCTGCCAGGGGTGGAGCATTCACAGCTTCTCTGGGCAACCTGTTCCAGTGCCTCGCCACCCTTACAGTAAAGAACTTCTTCCTTATATCCAACCTGAGCTTCCCCTGTTGAAATTTAAGCCCGTTACCCAATGTCCTATCACTACAAGCCATGATGAAGAGGAGTCTGATTTGATTTGAGGAGCCCATTTGATAGTGCTGCCCATGAGAGTGGCACTGTGCCTCACTACTAGATTTTGTGCTGGCTGCTTTTCCAGTCATTGTTTTTGTAACACTACCAGTTAGGAATGAGGACTTCCCTGTTTTTTTCCCACTCGGTGGTTTTGTTAGAAGTGAAACAATCGTGTCTGGAGAAGAACAGCAGAGGTTTGCTTCATACACTAATATGAAGTAATCCAAATCTGATCTCTAGAGCAATCCAGATTTTCTGTATGGGAAATAAGAGTACATATATCTGCAGCTCTCATGCTGGTGGTCCCAAGGTAGTTCTGTGCTCTCTAACCCTAATAACAGCTCAGCACGTGATATTTGCACACTTGAGCTTATTCTGCATAAGCCGGTTTGGGCCTACAAATGGCAGTTTGCCCTTTTGGCATAGCTTCCTGGCAGGTCTTCCTAACACGGGTGCAGTAGCTCAGAAAAGCTGCAGCGCAGTGTCCAGAACAAACCTGGAAGTCCACACGCTGCTGTACTTACTAGTTTAGGGATTCCAGCTGTGTAAGATGTACGTGATCCAAAAGCTGTACCTTCCACATAGCTTCCTATCCAGTTTTCTTATAGCCTCTTAGTAATATACCAGAAACTCGGCACTTTGTAACTGTTTCTGCTCAGTGCAGAATGACTTCTCAGCAGCTACACAGGGGGCAATTGCAAGTTACTGGGGAAATTCCAGTGGTCCTTGGAATGTGTTTTTGTTACTGTTTCATCTTCATGGAGAAAATTTGTTCTAGCCAACTCCATTATATCCATTATCTACGTAATGTTACAATGCCTTTCTCAGTGAATGGCAGATTTAGAAACCCAGTAAGGGTAGAACAGAAGCAGTTTGGGGATTATCTGCTGCTTTTTATGCTTCTGTGCTAAATACAGGCAGATGGGGTTCATGGAAGGTGGTGACACTTGGGTCTAATCAGTAGGTAGGAGCAGGAGCCTACCAGTTCCCTCTGTAAGACTGGAGAACTGTGCTCATCAAATATTTTGGTTTAATTTTCAAAAAAAGTAAACAAAACCTCAAACATGTCTTTTGCATTACTTATTAGAAATTCCTGCTCAAGTATGACTATTTAACTAGTGCAGCTAAACTACCACGAGAGTCAGGATCTGTAGTTGTAGGGTAAAATGAACTCGGTTACTTTTTCTTTCTTAATAGGCTGTTCTTGAGTTCTCAGATCCTGTCTTCAGGTGAGTGATAATGCAGGCTGTCTGGCCAATGTTAGAATTCCTAAGGAATAGGAATAACCCTAGAACTCTCTTCTGGGTGATCCCTTCAGGAACAAGAGAAATAATTTCTTACCCATTTTGGAAGGGTTACTGAGCTACTGTTCTGTGTTAGCTGTTAGCAAAGTCTTATGTTGAAACCTGTTTGTGCTAAGAAGCTCTTGGTTTGCAGGGGTGATTGTTACTTTGGAATTTTAAATTGCTCTTAACGCCTCATTAGTAAGGTATCTTAGGGAACTACTTGTAGGAGCACCAAAATGCATACAGCCTCAAGAGTGTACTGGTTTGGGGGGAGATCAGAAGCTATGAGTATTCTCAGTGGTTACAAAATTAATTGCAGAAAGCTTAAATATTTGTTCAGGGCTCTCCATGCCACATTTCCTGTTCTTGTATGTAAAAGTGGTTGAACTAAGTACGCTTTCTACGTAAAACTGTCGTCTCAATGTGTAAATATAAATACTTTTATACTTACCCCCCCCCCCCCATTGGTGGAAGACTCCAAATCAAATATGAAATAATACCTCAAAGTGATGACAAAAATGCTGTAAAAGAACAGCTCTACCAAGTTGGATCAAGGAGCCGTTTAATTCAGCACCTCATCTCGGGGGTGAGGTTCAGCGGAGGATGCATAATGGGGAGTGTAGACGTGGCAAATCACGGAGTGATGCTCTCTTTGAATATATTCCGCCTCCAGCAGTTTGTGACTCAGGTTTCTAGAGCTTGTGATTTTATATTTAATAGCTATAGATGGCTAAATTCATGCAAGAAGACCTCAGTTTCCTTTTGACCTAGTGTGAACTTTTGGCATCCATAACATTAAGTAATAGAGCAGCTCTTTTTACTTTTCTATTTGCTACCTACTTGTTTCACTTGATTCTCTCATAATACTAAAGGTAGAGATCATGGACAAACTATTACTGATAATTTTACAGATTTTTCACAAACCTGCTCAGTTTTTAATTTCAGTTTAAAAAATCCTAATGCAGTGTTCCACATATAGGAGCCGTTCCAGAATGTTACTTCTTATCATCCTTTCTTTCTTGAACTGCGATGCACTTTGGGTTCTGCTGTCTCTGCTTTTGAGAATGAGGGACCAGAATAGCACCGGACGTTCAAGATCTCTTGTGGATGCATACAGTGGCATGTAATGATTTTCTGTATTGTTCTCCATTTCATAATTCTTCAGTATATATAATACTCAGCATTTAATTGATTCTTCTTGATTGCTGATGAGCACTGAGCCAGTTCTTTGTGGAGAAGAGCAGACCAGATGTGATCTCAGTCAAATTTGACAATGTCAGCAACTGTTGCATTGTTTCATACTCATCTTTGATTTGTGCATTGCAGGACTTTCTATTTTGGTCTTTTGGGCAGTATGGTGGACATGATAGGTCAAATAACGTGATGAGCAGGCTGTGTTCTGGCAGAATGGTTTAGTGCAAGGTGTCCCTGCCCAGGCAGGGTGGTTGGAACTAGATGATCCTAAGGTCCTTTCCAACCCTAACTATTCTATTACTCTGATTCTAAGAACTATCTTCCATTTACATCTCAACAGCAGGTTATGTGCCATAACGCAGTTGAGAGCTTAGTAACACTTTTTGATTTAATTGTTTGGGTTTTTTCAAGTTGAGCAGGCTTACTCTTAATTGTTACACATGTAGTGTAGTATTTAAATAAATACCTTCGTCTTAGCATCTCCTCTTCACATTGCATGGACCACTACTGGTTGGTTATCGCAAGGAATGTGCTTGTTTCCCCTGCTTTCCTGTCCAAGGTAGGGTGAAGCCTTTCTGTTGCTCTGCTCAGTGGTCTCCTTAACCAAAATAATGCATGTCTGACCTTCATATTTAGCTAAGAGTAGACCTAGAGTTCAGGGTTATATTACTTGGATGGATTTACAGGCAGATTTTTGGGAAACTTCAGTGATCTGTACCAGATGTCATTTCTGGCCCTTAAAGCCCCCTTTTGTCAAGAAAGAAAGATGCTTTGTAGTAACCCTTAGGCAAAGTAGCAGAAGAAAAATATTTTGGTCTCTCTTGGAACAGTGATATCAGCCTCCTTTATAAGTTTCCTTGTTCCGGGGTAGATGTCATGTAGAGCATGTGAACTTTAAGACCTGCAAAAGAGGTCTTTGTTCATGGTCACTTAATTTTATGTCTATCTATTGCCATGTTTCGTTATCCTGCTGTTCTAAATAAATAGGTCCAACCAGGCTAACACTGATACATCTGCTTTTTGTGAATACCCGAAGTACCTACAGGAGTTGTTCTCTTGTGCCTCATAAAATGGTCAGTATCTAAAGTGTAAGTTGTCAGTAATAAGGAATTAATTCCCTTCTCAGAAAGACAGTTCATAAAGAGGCTTTATTTTGGAAGCCCAGTACAAGAGGAGGAACTGGATCTTGCACAGCCTGTTGTTAAAGAAGCCTTCCTGCACTTGTGTGAAGAAGAGAAGTGAATCTGTGGCCTCATAGCAGCAACTCATGTTAGAAAAATCTTGGTTTGTTTCTTGTTTGTTTTGGTAGATAAAAGTCAACTCCAGTGTGTGGTGAAGATACGTGTGATGAAGTAAAATATTGGGATCTTAGCTTTTGTGGAATTCATAGCACTTGGACCATGGGGTTCATGATGTTTTACTGCCCTATTTTAATGTTGCTATGGGGTTGGGTTTTCCCCAGGTTTTCTGTACATCTGTTGCTGAAAATAAAGTTTCAGGAATATGTTTCAGCGTTACCAAATCAAGGTAATGTAGATGTAGGTTTGTTTTGGTTTTTTATCCTCCCCACAATTGCCCCTGGGTTGATTAACCACTGATAACTGTTTATTGTATTTCATCTCCAGAAGAGTAGGACCTACTAGGTATGTGTAACACCACAAGCTGGATAGAAACCTCTTGTGTCTGTTTTTAGGTATGGGGAGTCATGTTTAAAGGTCTAACCTCAAAGTAGTGCTTGGACTATGTCGAATTATTATTTAATTAACAGAGCTTTATGCCAAATCAGAGTTTGTTCTATTTCAGCTTGGACAGCTGCTTTCAAAGTGTTCATGTTGCAAAGAAAGGTAGATACAATAGGGGCATCTGCCTGCACCAGGGAACAGTGTGTTCTGTTAATGCAGTTGTCTGTTGGTGGTATTATCTGGGCCTGGGTTTTTCTGTTTTCTACCAAGAACATTTTTAGGGTACACAGCATCTACCTGTGCTACCTTGAATGTCTGTGAGCTACCAAGAGGAGGATAGCTGTTAAGAAAGTGTTTTAGGAAATCTTTCCTACTGAGCTCTGTAAAGGTGAAGGAGAGTGCTAAGGTAAGGCCCTGACACAGATTCTGATCTTGAAAGGATGTGGAACTCTTGTACATGCAGATAACAAAATACATATGGATGTGGCATTCTGAAAACCTGTAAGTATGCTGAGATGATTTAACTTTCTTTCTGTTATCCTAAGTGAAATTCATATGGAAATTATTCAGAAATAACTGTTTCCTCTGCCAGACTTCCTCATGGCTCTACAGTTATGCTGTTCCAGACTTCTGTAGTGTCTCATATCCATGCTGTCTTATATACCCAGATACTGCATCAAAAGTTGTAACTTTTGAGGCCAGTGAAGGTTAGAGAAGTTGGATGTAGGCAGAAATCTTTTTCTAATACTCAGTATGAAAGGTGGTTTCATTCATTCTCATCCAGCCTTATCTAATTTAAATTTCCAAAACATGGAACCCTTCAATAATAAGGCATTAACTTACAGTTTAAGAGGTCATCTAAATGTAAATGTAGAAATGCAGTAAAGCAGCTGAAGAAACTTCTTCACATTTTTAGGAGAGATCGAGTGTTGGGAAGTGTTCCAGGACTTGCATTTTACCGGATCAATCTGTGGATGACTGAATCTGTTTGTCTTCAACTCTTTACTCTGAAAAAGGGTTGTATCCTAGTTACTAAAATACCGTGTTAAGTTGCTTTCTGAAATCCTTGCTCGTATAGTGTTTGTGGAGAGGAAGATTGCTCATTCGCATAGGCAGATTTGTTTTTAAATGTAAAATCATCTTACAAAGCATCTCATCTACTGGAGACTTGCTAATGAGGGAACCAAAGCCAGCAAAAAGAATTGAAATGTAACCAAGAGTTTAATGGTTGATAAGAAATACAAATTTGAGCTTTTATCTTGTTTTAAAATGCATCATCTACATTATGAAGCCCTGTGTAAACCTAAATAGATTTTGTAGAATCTTCTGCTTGCTTCCCCTTTCAGAGGAGAGGGTCCTGTGTGGTGATACTCAGCATGCTGTCCACAAACTGTTGTAGATGAGTTTGTGGAAAGAAATGGACGAAACAAATCTATTGTCATGGAACTTATATTTGGTTTCAAAGAGCCTCAACGGGCACAGAAGGTTTTCAGGGCATCTGCAAGTAGAGCAGTGATTTTTCTCCACCCTTTTTTGTCCTCTTGTTTTATAGCTTTACTGTCTAAGCACATTGAAGAAAAATAAATAGATCCCAGTTGTGGCAGGAAGATTCAAACTTGTGCAAATGTTATTCTTCACACTGCCGGATTTGACCCCCCTGTCAGTAAAAGAAGAAAAGAAGTGGTTAGTAAATGTAAGAAAAGAAAACTTGAAGAAATACATTTAATGTAATTGCTTTTGAAATGGAATTTGAAAGGGTTTAGTTAAATCTCTGGCTTGGTATAAAACAACAGCGAATCTGAAAAATGTAACAAACCAACCCCCAGGATAGTTTGTTCGGTTTTTTTTGTTCTGATCTGGACTTTTAATGTCCTCTTTCCCCCTCAGTCTTTACCTCACTGCACAAAATAGTGCATGTAAGGTCCTTTCCAATCCTAGCTATTCTATGAGTCTATGTTTTATAAGGGTGTTGCAGATTGAATTGCATAAGGGTTGATGCAGTGGCCTTCTGAGGGCTGTGGTCTTTGGATGCTTTATTGAAATGTCTCTTTCTGTTGTACTGAAGATGGAACACAAAATTTTGCCAGCTCGTTGCTGCTTCTTTCACGTTTCCTCATCCTTCTCCATTCTGTAGTAGTAATTCAGCATTTTCTCTTAATCTTGTGAGGGTCTGGTTTACTCTTTAGTTGCCTGCCTGAAACATTCTCACTGTAGGCAGTGGGTTGCTGAATATGTAATTACACAGCATTCTTCCATTAGATAATAAACAGAATATAACAAGACAAAGCGGAAAAATCTTACTTTTATTAGTACATTCAGTTACTTGTGGCTTACTGTCTAAATATACTCCCCCACATCCCAGAAAGTGGGAGCTATTTGGATAAACGTAGGGCCTCTAAGGACTTTACCCTCTGGGGTAAACAGTTTAACGTGTGAATTATAATCTTAGAAATAAATAACAAACCAGAAGGCAGTTACGTTGGTGAGGATACTGGTTTTATAGACAGAATCATTTAGAATGAGCACTGGGCATTCCTTAACAGACTTAAACATCTACCCTTTTCGTTTGAAGCAGTAATGCATGCTGAGGGTTTTGCAGCGATTTCAATCGGCTGTGGCTGTCATTTTTGGTTTTGAAGTGATTTGACTTTATGAGATCTTTGTTCTCAGTCACAGACTGAAAAGAAACCGTTTCTCTGTCCTGAATGACAGGACATCACTCATTGGGGAAGTAGCTGCATCCCTCCATTCCTTTGCCTGAAGACTGAATGGTGATTTGTCTTTTGTCAAATTAATCCTTAATTTTTCAGGAAGCAAGAGCTTTCCTGAGAATGTAATTGGTGGTTTTTCAAGGAATAAACATTCGGAGTCATTGTCCTATTACGTAGTTTGTTTGTTTGCTTGTTTATAGTGTCCTTAATCATTGGTGAAGTCAAGTGACTGAACAACATGACAAAAATAATCTGTTCTGTTGTTCCCTTTGCTTTTCTCCAGACAAACCTACCACCTACCTCTCCTGAACCTCTGAAGGAAATGAAGTTTGCTCTGCAGCTACTTCCTTAGTTCTCTGTCCTGATAGAGAAGAGAGAGAAAACAAAACATGTTTACTTTCATTTTCATTAGAGGTCCGTGGTAGAAAACAGGCGTATTAGTGGATGAAACACAGCAGAAGTAGATAGCAGGACCAGGTCAGCAAGCAGTATCATCTTTCCCATAGTAAGGGAATGCATTTAACTAAGCTTGTGTGTTCTATCTTTGACTCAAAGTCCATTTTAATTGCATATATTCTGTTTAGTGACCTTGATAATTTTGTTCATATTTCTTTGTAATGCTAGTGGATTGGTTTCTATTCTGGAATAAAAAGCAATAGAGCAATAGTGCAAGCAGACCTCCAGCAGTCTGTGTTTGTAGCATGGCCTTCAGGTACAGTGCAGTCCAGCGGAAGGAATTTCTTTGCTACAGGGTGGAACTGAACTGAAAATAAAACCAAAGGGAGGAACAACCAAAGTTGTTCAATATCTGTTTCCCTGTTATGTTACACAGAGGAGAGCATTTATGTCTTCATGTCCTCGCTTGTTTTAATTGTTCTTTTTGTCATATATTCAATTCTTGTGGTGTATTCTTCACCAGTTCTCAACACTGTTCTTTAACTAATCCCTTTCTGACAATTTACGGTTCAAAGTTTTTTAATGATTTCCATAGCTTTCCAAGTTTGTATAGGGCAATAATAACTTTTTGATGCCTAAGGTAATTTGCAGTAATTTTGAGGGGTTCCTCAAAGGGGTTCCTTGCACAGCATAGATTATTATAATAGTAGTATCTCTACCACTGATAACTTTAAAAGGGATAAAGTTACTTCTGCCTGACATCACCTAGTAAGCGTTCTAGGTGCTTGGTTGTTCTGAAATGACTTGTCCCTTGTATGCTAAATGCTCATCATGGTGATTTCATAATAGAGACTACAAACAAACCTAAAGCTCTCAGTACAGTAAATACGCTGCCTTTAAATGCATTTTTCTTTGGTCATTGTAAGATAGTTCTAAGCTTTGAAGTTACCCATCACTCATGGTGTGTTCTTTCGTTTCGTCGTATTCTTCAGTCACACCAGAACTAAATGGAAGTGCATTGGATTCTTTTGATCAGATGTAGTCAAAGTTAATTAAATACCAGTGTTTTCTATGGCCAAGCCACTTCTTTGGGCTAGTAAAATGCTACAGCAATGTCATGAATTCTTCTCAATCTGCCTGTCACTCATTGCTTATGAAAGTGCTGAGAGAAATGACAAATCTGTGGAATGCTAAGGGAAGAAGAAAGGCATGTTAAATGTTCTTTTCTTTCTTGGTCCTTCTCAGCCTGTTACATCTGCTGGCCCACGTGAGTTTTTAAGGATGCTGTTACTCAACAAGGCATAATTTCTCATAGGAAAACTCAGTTACAAGAAGGGAATTACTCCACATTCCATGCCCTCCTGGAGAAAATAAAATCCATCTAGCTGCCTCTCAGAGCAAGTCTTTCATTAGGATATTAATCCAGAAAGTCAGGAATTTCAGTGTCTGCCATACCGAGTGGTACAGAGCCTGTCAAATGGCCTTTGCATTTGTTCAGTGTTAGGACTGCTCTGTGTGGGAGTCATCACCCAGGCTTTGATTGCCCATTTATGTAACTTCTCTGCAGTCTGGTGTTTGAAAGGGGGGGGGGAGAAACCCGGGAATCCCTTCCCAAAATAGAAAAGCAATACAACCACAAGCTGTTTCCTTCCTCTGTTTAGCATAACTGGTTTTAAAGTCTGGGCCTAAGGTGATTGCAGTGGTAGTTATCTCAGAGGCTGCAAAGCTTGCCTGTAATTAAGGAAGGAGAAGGGGGAAATGCTGTGAGTGTGTGTGTACTTCTGTCAAATCTGCAGTGAGAGGAGCAGGATGGGTCACACACAGAGCAGTCAAGATTTACTTAGCACTGACAGCAAGCAGACTCTTTTGTGCTCCTCTGCAGCACGGAAGGCCCAACAGACTTGACTTTGCTGACATGTATGGGTAGGAGAGCTAAATGAGAACAATTTCAAGAAGTAAAAAGGTGTAAACGGATGCAAAGAGCCAGAAATTGAAGGGAAGTTATTTTAAAATAGTTCAATTTTGTGTGCCCTTCCCTTGCTTTACAGTTTGGCTGTAAACCATCTGAAATTGCTTGCTTAAGTTATCATCACAGCAAGAACAGATCAGCTGTTGCAGGAGGAAGTATCCCCTGTCTTCTGGTGCAAGTGAGCATCCAGTCCTGGCTCTCCATCTTCCACGGGTGCGCAGTAGATGCTCTGTTCTGCCTGACTGCATATTGTTGTGAATCAGAATTTGTCTAAACAGTAATTCCTGTTTTCTTCAGGAGGAAAAAACCCCTGCAAGCCAAATCACATTTTTCTGTATTACTTTGTAACTTGAATGGTGATTTCCTGTTCTTAAAAGCTGCAAAGAGTCCGAGTGTCTAAAGAAGCTCCAGCTCTCGTCATGTGAGAAGATAGATGCCATCAGGAGACTGGGTTGCAAGTTTGTTTAGAAATACTCTCTTCCTGCTATTCCATCGATAATTTAAATAAAGCCAGCCTGGACACTGAAGTTACAATCTATGCATATGACTGCCTTCTAGCAGTGTCTGGCATTTTCTGATGTTTTTAAACAATTTAAACACTTAAGCATTTAATGCAGTGCTGGCAGTTTGTAAAATGGTTTTGAGGAGACTGTTTGAAGTCCTACAGTTACTTGTCTCAGAAGTACATGCCAGGAATTTTACCTCACTGATCATTCTTGGGATACTAGTTAAATAGACCAGAGTAATTCCCAGATTAAGAAAATCAAACTGAACCAGAACAATGTGGGAAAAGTAAGATGGAAGTGAGTGAGTTCATAGTAATATTTCCTGTATGCTTTTAAATAACCTTATACAAGAGCTCTTAAAATTCTGCACGCAGAATTCTGTGCTGTATTTTGCCATTCTTACAAAGTATGCACATTTTATCACCTTAAGGAAGCATACATACAGCAAGTGTGGTATAGATAAACCTTGCAGGTTTTATCACAGCCTGTCATTTTCAAGTGTTTTTATCATGGTCCACTATAGTAAAACTATAAAATCAGTGTTGTGGGCATTTCAGGACTTTGTGAAGTGCTTATAGATACATTCAAATGTGATATTCACCCCTGTGCCACCACCCTTCTTGGATTGTGCTGCAGTAAGAAGCACTGCTAGAGCCTTTTCATTATTCCAGCCAGCTCCCTCTCAGACTGTAGTCATAAATCTTTGCAGCTTAGCTGCACTTTCTGAAAAACCAGGGACTCATAAATCAAAGCCGAGACTTAGAATCCTCACTAACTTTTGCATTTGAGAAACTGAACTCATTGGAAACCATTTTCAGCCCACCTGTTCAGTTTAAACGCTGAAGTCGGTTTGTGGGTTAGGATTAATGTTTTTGCAGATCTTTTCTCAGTGTATGTATTTCTTAATTTTCAGCTTTTAAGTGTAACTTTTCATCTCATGTTTGGCTGCTAGAAGGAGGGTTTGATTTTTCACATCTGCTTGGAATCTTTGAGGTCTATTGAGAGTGCTGGACTTGAGGCAAGCTCAGTGGGAGGGGTTTTCTGACAGTCTTACAGAATCCTTGGAGAGCCAGAAACCTTGAGACATGGGAACATGGCTCTAGCTGCAGGCACATGAACCAAGTCTGAATACATCAGAAAAGCTGAATCACTGGATGAGTAACTGTCCCTAACAATCAGATGACATAGCATCATGTGTGTTTACCAGGCATAGCTGTAAAAGCTTTGAGGAAAGGACTTTCTGAGTACATTAAGCATTAGGTTTTTTGATTGAATGTACCTCTATGTTTGAAGTGCAAGAAGAATCTCTATGGTTCCGCAGCACATCAAAGATTTTTGTTGTTTGTGTTTGGAAAATAATGTGTAACTAGTTACAGTAGTATTATCTGGATTTAAAATCAAGTACAAGGTAACCTGTTCTACTTTGATATAACATAATGCTCCAAATACTGGCATTCTAGATTTCCAGTTTCTTAACGGTGTTCGTTCTTTCCTCTTGTCACTTCTAATTAATGAAAATGGAATTTTGCTCCAGGTCTAACATTAAATCCGCTGAAAGCCTGAAGCTCTGTATGCTGAGCTGGTACTGCTGGCAAGATGAACGATGAAACAAATTGCTCATAAATTCAGTAATAGAAAAATTAGTTGTAATTTTTTTAACATATCTGTAATGAGACACATTCTGTGCTTTGTTACATCTAGAATTAGTGCTTACCTAGATAAAGGTGTTCAGTATTTACATCAAACAGAAAAGACGGAGCTAAAAAGATGCAACTAACTTCGTGAAATGGTTTTAGTTGCTGAATAAATGTCTGTGTTGCTGAACTTTGTTATGAAGCAGTAAAAACGTGTCTATCACAGGGGAGCACAAAACTCCCTGGTGGTTAAATCTGTCCCTTGAAGTGGAAGTAGTTCTGTAACTGTTTTCCAATAGCTAAAATAGCTTCAGAGCACCAGGTGAGCACTCACAAACTTTTACTGCTAGGACTGGAACAGAAAAGAACCTTGCTAAAGGGTGTGCGGAAGGGTTGATGTCAATTCTCAGTGTGTAAAAAATACAGCTGAAAGATGCAGAGTGTTGGAGCGGGGGTTAACGGGTTATTTATGCATTTGTATTTAGACATAAAGGCAGTATTTCAGTCTTTTCTGGTTTGAGATGTTTTTATGATTTTAAATGTAAGAACACATTTATGTGTGTTGCGCTTTACTTGGTTAATAATATTGAATACAGTGGGAGGTTGGTTCTTCCACATCTACATCCAGGGTTCAGTTAATGTGTTTGAAATTAAAGTAAGTCTTCCTGATGGTCTCTCAGCAGCGATTCAAAAGATAAAGGCAAACCACAGCTTACATGCCAATATTTCCAACTAAAACTAAAACCAAAACCATAAATGGTGCAAAATAAGAGAACAAAAATTATTCCATAGTTTTTTATTACACATGAAATAGAATTATTGTTTGCTAGCAGACATGATAGTTCTTTATTCTGGTGAACTGTTTCTTATTTCCTTCCTTCCATTACCACTCTGTTTTTGCATAGAATGTTTAATCAGAATACAAACTGTGATTTGTTGGTTATTTTTGTGAGCTGTTTAGTGCACATCTGAAGAAACATGGTGACAGATTTTTCTTTCTTTTTTTCATCTTTTAAGGCTCCTGCTAAAAGAGATCCAACTCAAAGTACCATCAAAGAAGACAAAGTCCATCTGTTGAAGTACAATGTAGGAGATCTAGTGTGGTCAAAAGTGTCTGGTTTTCCATGGTGGCCATGTATGGTTTCTGCTGATCCTATTCTCCACGCCTACACTAAACTAAAAGGTATGTCAGTGATGCTGCAATCATCCCAATTTCTTTAGGTATGCATAAGCATTGTTTTGGGGAAATTCTGTTCTTTACTCAGTTGTATCAGTAGCTTAATCACCTCCTTGTTGTCAAGAGGAATGTTAAAATCATGTGAACACTATTCTTGAGCATATAGCAGGCAGAGTGTCTATTGTGTTTTTTTAACTGGGAACGTTCTCTGACAGACACTAAAATTGTGATCTATGAAACTGTGTGAAGTCCTATTAAAAATTATCTGATGGTACTTTCCACTGGTTTTATAGAGATGCTTGGAGAAGTGATATAGGCTAAAAATTTTATCGAAAGCTATGGGAGTTAAATATTCCTGATGATTATGCTTTACCACAAGCAGTCCATAATTCAGGCAACTAGATTTTCTGTGGTTCATAGAATCAATACTGTTACCTACAGACAACATTAGTTTATTCTACCTACAGGGACTATCAAGTGTTAACAAGCTTTTTGAGTAGGAATCTGTATGATTTCTTCGTGTCATTTGGACCTTTCTCTGTTCTGACACCTGAAACCTTTGAGGCATCTCTGCGCTGGTTGTAGAATGATATAGCAGTGGAGTTTGGAAAGGACCTCCAGAAGTCGTATGGTCTCCAAGTTAGAGCAGGTTGCTCAGGTCCTTGTCCAGTCAAATATTTAATGTCTTCAGGCGTGGTGACTTTACAGCTTTTCTTGGCAACTGGTTCCAGTGATTGGTAGCCATTATGGCAAGAACACATCTTGCTTTATCCGGTTGAAATTTCCTTTCTTGCAGTTGTGTCCATTGCCTTTTGAATTAGTGCTACGTGAGTCAAATTGATTAGGTACAGTTTGCCACTGGGGAGCCTGTGCTGGCTATTCCCAGGCACGTTTTTGTCTTTCATGCACTTGGACATATAGGAGAATAGGTCTTATAGGAGAATTTGCCACGTAATCTTGTGGTCACTGAGGATAAGCTGGTCAACCTGACTTGTAGCTCCCCAGATTGTTACTGTTTTTCTTGAAGATAGGTACGATGTTTGGATTGTTCACCTTTTTCTAGTCATTGGGTATCTCCCCAAATGGCTGCAACCTTTCAAAAATTATAGAGATCACATTGGCCAACACCTTCAACGTCTTCTGAAGCATCCAGTCTGGTCCAGGATCTTGGAGATGTGCAGTCTGATTGAGTGCTCCCTGACTTTTCCTTAATATACTGTGGGTAGTGCGTCAGTCTTGCAGACTTTATCACTAGACTAAAGGACCAGAAAGATTCAGGATAGATGTTACAGTCTAAGAAACAAGCAAAACCCTGAGACAGAGAAGGTGTGGAGTCCCCCAGCCTGTGTCCTTTGTCACTCAGTCTCTGGCCCCAGTGAGCATTCCTTAGCCTTCCTTTTGCTACTGTTGTATTTACAGGAAATCTTGATGCAGTTTGCATCCCTCACTAGTTTTAACTACAGCTGAGCACTGTAAACTGTTTTTTACTGTGTTTATGCCAAACTGTACAGAAAGTTTAGAAAACCTGAAAACAGAATCCAGAAAATTTGCGGGTTAAGGAGAAAAGCAAGAGGTTAATAGGCATATCAAACCAAAATGGGAGCACATAACTTTGTTTTCATACTTAACGCTTCTCAATGATTTCATGTATTTTATTAGAATGAGCAGAAGTATCGACTTCCGTTGTTCTGAACAGAGTAGGGCATTTACTTGTCACTAGAGATTTCAGTAACTTTGAAATACATATTTCCAAGTGTGGGAAAGCAGTGTTTTTGTGGTTTGGTTTTTCCCTAGTTTTCAAGCATTGTATTGAGGACTTGGAAAATGGACTAGAATATACATCTAAAATGTGCATTGGAATTACAGATTTCCAGTGTGGGGGAACTGTAAGAGTGCAGGATTGTAAATCTGAATAATCTTGACACGTTGGAGGTGTAGTCTGGAAAAAAACCCTTGGTTTAGTAGGAATAAGGGTTGGATTTTTATAGTAGTAGGTGATCAAGCTGGCAAATGAGTGGAAAACTGCATTTTCACAGAGAGGAATCAGTCGTACTAATCCATTGTAGTTTTCGCTGCAGAAAGACCAAAATCACACTGACATAAATTAATAGTGCTGCTTATAAAAAGCATGAATTATATCCTTTGGTTTTCTAGTGGTAGCATGGTCTCAGTGGGAGTATTAGTTTTTTTATTTCTGTTTGGGCCATCCTAATTTAAAGAAACATGGACCAAACAGAAAGGTCTGAGAACAGCATGAATAGACATCTAGGAATCTTATCTGTGCAGGCAGACTGAAGGAGCTCGGGGCTGTTTAATCTGACAAGGAGGAGCTAAAGGAGAACCCAGTAACTGGCCTTAAATTATTTAAGTTACATGCAAAAAAGAAAAGGCATAAACTCTTCCTGTTCTGTGAAGAAGAAGGCTTAGTAGCAATGAATATTTAGACTACATATTAAGAACTTGGAAGGGATAAAATAGTGATGCATTGGGGTTGATTGCCTGGAGAAATGGTGTGAGAGGAAGTTCTTTACTGTAAGGGTGGTGAGGCACTGGAACGGGTTGCCCAAGGAAGTTATGAATGCTCCATTCCTGGCAGTGTTCAAGGCCAGGTTGAACAGAGCCTTGGGTGACATGGTTTAGTGTGAGGTGTCCCTGCCCATGGCAGGGGGTTGGAACTGGATGATCTTAAGGTCCTTTCCAACCCTAACTATTCTGTGATTCTACAGGAGGTTTTTAAGAACAGATTGAATATCTCTAGGATTATAGCTAGACTCACTGTTGGTAGTAAACTAAATGGCTTCTTGAATGCTTTCATACAGTTGTTGGAGTGGTTATTATAGACTCCTCAGACAAATTTTTCATGTAGCAGTCTTTCAGAGTTTTGATGAGGCAGTCCCTGTGATTTTACTCTATTATGACATAATAGACCTAATATTATTTTGACTGAAATAAAGCTGTTTATTTGTCCCTAACTGAATTACTCTGCCCCTTGAAAGGAGCAAGGTTTATGCTTCATTGTCAAGGATCTCTGTGGCAGGTTTTCCTAAGAAACTGTAGAAATCAATCTAGCAAAACCCCAGTGCCGCATGTCTGAATGCAACCTACAGAGTACTACCAGAAGGAAGGTTGTATGCTTGTGCCTTACGGCAGTGAGACAGCATTCCTCTTTAGAGTGCTAGAAGAATGAATGTTTCTTATCTAGGTTTCAGAAGTGTTCTCTTATCTTCCTACTTCCCCTTCTCTCTCTTCCACCACCCAAATCCTTTTCATTTCTTGCTTTGATTCCTTAAAAGCTTGGTTAGGATGAAGTTGTGGTTGCAAATGTTAAAACTAGATGAAGTTTGTATCTCAGCTGAAGAATATTATAAAGTTTAGGGGAATCAGAGATGAGGCTGAGGGCAGCAGCTATCCAAGCTTTGGAAACATTTTCAAATGTAGCATTTTCAGAAACATCCTGGCCTACTTACAAGTTAATACACATGGAAAGCACTGACAGACAGTAGTAACCTTCAGTTAATTTAGCAAAGCGTATTGTTTTCTGGAATTGAACTACTGTGCTTTTGTATCCGACTCGGTAGATTACAGCTCAGAGACTTTAAAGCTGTTTAAGTGGGTTTTTGAAAGGTTAACCAGTTGTACTGTGCTTTTATCATGGGAACTATAGCAGTTTACAAAAGACTTCAAGTCTGAAAGTGCAGAGAACAACCTGTGTTGTATCTTAAATACATTTGGTTTTAATTTTCAGGACAGAAAAAGAGTTTTCGTCAATATCATGTTCAGTTTTTTGGAGATGCCCCAGAGCGAGCCTGGATATTTGAGAAGAGCCTTGTGCCCTTTAAAGAAAAAGACCAGTTTGAACAATTATGCCACGAAAGTGCAAAACAAGCCCTCACTAAATCAGAGAAAATAAAGGTAAGAAGCTACCAGGTAGAGATTTTTATTTTACTGTTAGAGGTATATACAGATATAAATAACTGTTCTAAAGAGCTTTAAAGACAGCTTGTTTTACAGATGCCTGTAGTTTTATACTTCACTTAGAGATGTAAAGAACAGGATGTTTTACCACTGTTTATTACTTGCTAAAAATCAGTACTCTTCCGCTTTGTCATTGATTCATGCATGGTACCAGTACTGTCAAATACAATTCCATTTTAATGTCTGAATGATAATTATGCATTACACTTCTTCTCTTAGAATTGTTTTTTGCTACTGCTGACATTTTTAAGTCAGAAGTGGGCAAATTTCTCACACTGCCATCTTACCTTGCAGATGTTAAAGCCTGTTTCAGGGAAGCTGCGGCCACAGTGGGAGATGGGTGTTAAGCAAGCAAGTGAAGCAGTAGGCATGACAGTGGAAGAACGGAAGGCCAAGTACACCTTCATCTATGTTAGGGACAGACCTCATCTTAATCCTCGAGTGGCAAAGGAAGTTGGTGTTGCTGTGGAACCCCTGGAGGAGGTAGATGAGTCTTCTTACTCGAGCGAAGAAACCACTCAAAATCTGAAATCGGTGAAGGAGTCTGGCATTCCTAACAAGAGAAGGAGAAGGACAGCAAAATTGTCAGCCACTGATGATATGGAAGAAAGCACTCAGTCAGGGACTAAGGATACTACTCCTCAAAAGTCATCCGAACAGGCAGAATCGAAAAGAGGGATAGGCTCCCCTCTCAATAGAAAGAAAACTCCAGCATCTACTCCACGAAGCAGAAAGGGCGATGCAGTATCTCAGTTTTTGGTCTTTTGTCAGAAGCACAGAGATGAGGTTAGTCTCTCTTCACCATTATTGCTGTTGATTGCCTCTTCTCATTTCTGTATTTAAAGAAACTTCTTTACTTCAGTTGACAAAAAAGAGTTACTACTGTAGAATCCATAATACTTCAGCTTTGACTAGATATGCCTGCATCAAATGTTTAAACAGGAACAGAGAAAGAAGGGAATGGAGATGTGCATATAAACAAGATAGTAATAATGCCACTGCACTTTAAGTTATTTATATTAGCTATAATATTTTTAATGTAAGTAAAATATATAGATATGCATACATACACATAGGCAGATATAAGAAAGGTTGTGCTGTTTATAGCAATCTATTTGTGGTTAGCTTGTGCATTCTTTCTGAAGATGTGACTCAATTCCTTTGGTGTGTTCCCTTGTCTTGGAGCTCAAGCTCCATTTATGTACCTAGAATCTTTTGCTGAGCTTCAAAAGAATCTAGTTACCAAAGCTTGTGAAAATCACTGTCAGTGTGCAGTCTGCTGGGAGAGAAATGAGGTCCTCTCAAGAGGGTTACACTTGAAGACAAGGTAGAATACAGAAATACCTTAATATCAATGTTTTTTAGGAAGACGGTTAGAAGTATAAAAGCAATACTGCTGTTCTAGCTCATTACTTTAAAGCCATGACCCTCATTTTTTTTCCCTTAAAACCTGCTCCATTTTGCAGTATGTTTCCATGCACTGAAAGAAGCGTGAGTTCTCATCTTCTTGTAGTATTCCGTAGTAGCCACAGGAGGACCAATAAGTTAGTGGTGACCTTGTCACGCTCTTCAGCTACTGAATAGTTAACTTTGTTAGAGGATATTTACGTCAGAAAGCATTAATAGATACACACTTTATAAAGGAGAAATTGAAAAAACAGATTCTGTTGTATGAAAGTCAGTTAGCTGTGGTTCAACTTAGGATCTTTTTAGATCATTGCAATTTAAGCTAATATTGAGACAGAAAATGTTACACGTGCCTTTTGATGGCTCCGGTTAAATTGAGAGAAGCATTGGCAGTGCAGTTTGCTGGCTCCAGGAAGGAAAGAGGTTTGTAGCCAGTCTATTAAATGCAGATTTTGACGTATTCATTATGAAAAACTGGACGGGTAGATCATCTATTTCACATTGAAGAGACCTGAGTTCTATTTCCAGTTCTTCTATAAGTAACCTACTTCTATAAGTAACCTCTCATACAGTGGCAAGGGGGTATTTCTTTGGCCTTTAATGTAGGTAGCAAGAAGTCTTGTGCAATATTGAGGGACATGAAGTTACTTTTCTGGAAGAAATGAGATTATTATGACTGGATTTATGGACTCTTAGCCAGACATCTTACCACAGAAGAGACATGCTGAGTCTCTGATGTTGGTATTTCTATTTTCTGTGCCATTTATCAAGCTGGATTCCCTACTACAGTTATACTGTAATTCTCAAACTAATAGATGGAAAATACTAAGATTATTACAGTCTTTGACATTGAGGAATTGCTTTGTCTTCAGTGTCATTAAGGGAAACTGAAAAACTTGTATCAACTTGAAAATCTTGCTGATGGTAGTGGTTAATGTTGCTCAGAGTTCAGTAGAAGGAAGCAAGTTTCAAAATACTACGTCTTTGGTATATAAAATATACATACAAATCATCCTGACATTTCTGCCTAAAATACCTTTTAATAAGATCAGTCATGAAAACCCAAATCCAGCTGACTGTGTGATACATTCTTATTGATACAGAAGCACTTCTGTGTGTAGAACAGAACTAATTTGTGAAAGCTGCATGTACCAGGTGACTGCAGATAATAGTCCCTGTAACCCAATCAGGGCAGCAGGACTTGTTCCTTTCTCTTGATTTGCAGTTAACTGGCAAAGTGGGAAATTCCATATTAGATATTCGTGCTTCTTGCACAGAACTTGGTACCTGTGTACACTTCAGCCTGTGATGTTGTTTTTAAAATGGCAGTTTTGTGCCTTTGGTGAAGGTTGGAGATCATATCCTAACTAGTCTTTGGAGTTTCCCCTTCCGTTAGGCTTATCTAGTTCAACTTGCATGGTTTGCTCTCCATCCAGGACTTATTTTTGTTGCTGTTGTAGATCTTCTTATGCTGTAGAAGAAGTGGAAACGTTCGCTAAAAAACAGACCTGTTTTTGAGCTACTTGTATTGGTGGTATCTGAGAGTTTAGTGTACAGCTCCTTTAGTATTTGCATGCAGAAACTTAGAAGAAAGGAAAATTATGGATCCAGAAGAGGCTTTCTGACCCCAGACTTGGGAAGGGATGGAAGTGAATGGAAAGGAATGACTGACTTTTCTTTTGGGGTCTCTAATAATTACAAGCTCTCTTAGAGGTAGAGCAATTTCTGCTGTGTCTTGCCTGGAGTTTGGCTTTGTTTCGTAGTAGGATTCATATATGAGTTTGATTTTATTAATTACTATTTTTTGTGTTACATTTTCTGGGAACAGGAGGGTGAGGAATAGTTGGAATTTTTAGGAATGAATGATGGGTGTTGGAACACTGGATGAACTGCTGGAAAATCTTCAATAATTTAAGAGGCATGTTTTCCTGAGGGAGACATTGAAAGCTTGGAGCTCTTTCATGGTTGTAGTGACACACTGAAGTATTTTGTGCTGTTACCAAAGGAGTAAAGATATATTTTTGTAATATTGGCATTCTTATGCACTTCCTTTGTGAAATATAACCATAGTAGTCATTAGAAAGGAATGTCTGACTTACAGTAAAGGTATCCAAAAAAAGATCTTCCATGTGTTCTGTAGCATAGTTGGACTTAGAAATAAGTACCTGGAAGAAGTGTGTGGTTTTCATGTGCTTCAAGATACACGATAAATCATTTCCAGTATTTCCAATATTCCAGTATTCCAAAGGATGCTGGGGAGGGACTCTTCATTAGATACTGTAGTGATAGTACAAGGTGTAATGGGTTAAAACTTAAACGGGAAGTTTAGATTGGATATAAGGAAGAAGTTCTTTACTGTGAGGGTGGTGAGGCTCTGGAATGGGTTGCCCAAGGAAGTTGTGAATGCTCCATCCCTGGCAGTGTTCAAGGCCAGGTTGGACAGAGCCTTGGGTGAGATGGTTTAGTGTGAGGTGTCCCTGCCCATGGCAGGGGGGTTGGAACTGGATGATCTTAAGGTCCTTTCCAACCCTAACTATTCTATGATTCTATGATTTCCAGTATGTATACCAGGATGGACTATTACTGTATGAAGATGTTGGTGATGACTGATGAGCATTTTCCTTGGAGGCCTTCTTTGCAAGAATCCCTTCACCATGAGTGTATTTTGCTCATCATTTCATACCCAGTTGACAGTTGGTTTTATTTGTATTTTGGTGGGGCCGGAGGTGATGTTCAACCATATCTCATTTGTGTGAGCAAAGCCAGTGATACATTTTTAGAGAATTGAATAACTGTGTGCTAGTCAAGCACAATGACCTGTTCTCTTAGCAGCAATGGTCAAAACTGATGCTAATTCCTAAAGAAATGAGATTTGTGGGAGGGGTATCTTGCAGGGCTGCCTACATTCTCACCTCTCAGTCAGTTTCTGACATTGTTGGATTTTAATCAAGCTTTGAGTACAGGTCTCCAAAGGTTGTTGTATTCTCCAAGCTTTATGCAGATGGGTTATACCAAATAGAATCAAGAGAACTCTTCCTACTCTCAGTATGAAGTTCCATACTAGACACTGAATAATCCCAATGAAAGGAAAGTGCTACAACTTTTCTAACCCCGGGAGAAGCTTCAGTCACACTTTTACCCAGTTTGACAACAGGAAATGCAATTTTAAGACACTAACTCCTAAGAAACTAGGTTTAATCATTACCCTTATCACTGAAAATTTGCATTTCAGTTCTGTTGAATGGTGGTACTGTTTGAACACTTGGCTTTGTTGGCCTCATTTTTACTTTGCTCCATGATTTTGGGGTATTGGTTGCATCACTCCAGTAATAGGATTTTGGAGAATGCTGGATAATGAGATGAGAGGGGTTGTTTTGAAGCTACTGTTTCATTTTTGTATACCATATAATCTTAGAGCTTTATGAGTTCTGTGATTAATCAAATCTGGGTTTCCTTAAGTGGAAGTATGGGAACAGCAAATGAGTTTGGGAGGATTTTTCTTTGGTTTTAATACTGATTCTTTGTTTGTGCTGAATAAATTTCTAGAAATTCTCTTAAGTTCCATGTTGTTGGCTTCTGTGTGTCATGCTTATATTATTAAGAAAAAATGCACAACTCATTGTGTTCCTAAAATTCATGTACATAATATAAAATGATGAGCTAGTACCGGAAAATGTTGCATCAGATGCTAGCGGGTGTAAATCTCTGTTAAGATAGGTGTATGAGTTCTCCTATGAATTGATGGATGTCTCTGTAGGCAAACATGTACTCCAGTATTACTTGTTTGTCTTTTGTGGTATAGATTTAAACTTCATCAAGAAATAATACAATTTTTTTTGGATGACTGCAAGACAAGATTTTACACTTACTCCAGTTTTTGAATGTTAAAAGGCAAATAGATACTTCCAAAATTCTTAATACATCTGCATATGCTTATAGATTCCTTTTGTTTTTAGAAAGACAGAGAGAGAAGTGGTTATTCAAAGGAAAACTGGATACAGACGGTTTTAATCTGGTTCTGTCTCAGCATAGATGTTAGATAACTTGTTTGTATCCAGTATTCCAAAGTGATAGGTGAATGTACACCATTCTTTTTAATGGTCACCTTGTTTTAATACAACCCTATTTCTGCATGTGTAGGTGGTTGCTGAACATCCAGATGCTTCAAGTGAGGAGATTGAAGAATTGCTCGAATCGCAGTGGAACATGCTTAGTGAAAAACAGAAAGCTCGCTATAACACAAAGTTTGCCATAGTGACCTCTCCCAAATCTGAAGAAGACTCTGGTAAACGTAAAACTGTGCTAGTGTACTCTAACTAAATTTGATATACGTAGTGGCGTTAAACTAAGCACATATTTGAGACCTGTAGGGAAAACAGCTTTCACTGTTTTCCAATTTTAATTCTTGGTGTTTGTGCCAATAGCAAAGGAATGCCAATGGTTACAATAAACACAACCCATGAAGTCTACATTTCTTGCTCATTGTTCTGAAAAGTTGTTATATGTAAACCTACTGTTTAGAGATTGCTGATTTCTCATTCTTCTTCTGCCCATAAGCAGCTGCCATTGCATCCACTGCCAGTACGAGTGGATGGTGGGAAGACGAAGTGTTGCTACTAGTAAAATTTGAGGGGTTTTCTTCATAGAATACTTAGGAAATGGTTTAAAAAGTTTAATCAGTGCTATACCTTTTCTTCATATATACCTAAAGTATATTACCTCATCTCACCATCAACTCAGGAAGAAGTATTCCTAACTTTATGCTGAAACTTTCATCCATTTGGCATTTGATTGTGACTCAAAGTGTGTAGGACATTGTACAAGATTGTAAATACTCTTTTTCTCTCTCTTTCTTTGTTGCTGTTGTCTAGCATTTGGGTTTGATAAACAGTCTCAATTATATTGCAAAATATCAGAGGGGGTTTGGAGTCACTTATTTGAGAAAGGAGGAGGAAGATAGTTTGGCATTTGCATGAACTTTATCAAATTTAGCCATCATTGTTCAAATTTCAGTAGCTTTACAGCACTGTAAGAAGACTTACGATGGAAGTATTAGAAGCCAACAGGTGCTGCTTTGGGCAATGACAAGAATGAGAGGGAGTGTTTGAAAGTTTGTGAGACTTGGAAAAACTTGTATAAAAATGGCAGTCAGTTTTGTTAACTATCTGTGTGTGTGTGAAATAACATTTTGTGGAAAATTGAAGTTTTTAACTTAAAATTTTAAGTGTTAAATATTTGGATATCAGTTAAAAAAAAAAAAAACACATTCTGTATCTCTCAAGGTTCATCATTGAAGAATATTGGAGAGGCCAAACGTAAAGTGTTTCAAGACTCACCTAAAAGGAGATCAAGATCCAGAAGTAATTGAAATTTGTGTTGTGTGCAAATAGTTCATCATTATAAGTAGCTATTGAGTGTATTTTTTTATGTAATCGCCCACGTATCATAATCTATTTTTATCTCAGATGTTGTCTTCCTTGGCGTTAGAATTTTAATGGATCCCAAATTAAATATCTAAACACTGTAGTGCTGAATTTTGTTCACCTTCCTCAGTGTCATATTGCAAGAAATGTAATTGAAATTGTACCTGTACCAGGTGTTTCTAGTACATATATTGTGTACGTTTATAGTTTTATGCAGATGAAAACATGTCAGTTCAATCATTCCCTACCCAGATCCTCTTATCTTAAACTTGGAAGAATATTGTGGGATTTCTTTTGCTGGCTTTTTGTAAGTAGCAGGTTCTCCTGGAGCCATTTCAGTCTGCTTTGTCGATTGAGTCTGATAATAGAATATGTCCTAGATTGTTTAAGATAAGAATATTAATTTGAAAATTATCCATATTTTCAAGTTGCTATATTTTTTTATACTTACAGCTATTTGTTCCCACTGGAATAGAATGCTTGTAGCTGTAGGGCAATTTTCAGTTAACGTGTTTGTGCCCTTGGAGCTTGCAATCTTCATGCTAATAATACTCTGTAGCTTCATAAAATAGAGTACTGGAAAGTGTAATAATGTTGTCATTTCATCCTGATGGAACAGACCACTTCCTAAACCTTCATCTGTCTTTTTGAGGTAGAGTGAGTGCAAACAATAGCTGAACCTGTGGAAGCGGTATGTAGGTTAGTCACTTACCTTTTGCAATTTAGCAGCTGCTTGAACTTTACTGTGAACAATCATCTAAATATATGAATACGTCCGTTGGTTTAAAATGACCAATGTGATTCTGTTCTTAGGATTTTGGTTCACAAAGGAAGGGGATCTTACAGTCTCCTGTGAAATAGAAGTAAGCTTGTTAGAGTCTGAAACTGCCGTACCAGGAAAAGAGAATTAATCTGTACAGTTGGTGATATCTTGTCTTTTCCAGAAGCCCCTTAATAGATGTCACCAGTATCTCCATCATTCGGAGAACTTTAAGGAGACTTAAGGAGGAGACTTAAAAATTCGTTCAGTGATAAAGACACTATTACAAAGTGGAAGGAGAGTTAAAAGCTGTATAGATCAATCATGTGCACTCTGATAATATGAAACAAATGTTGGGCAGTAATAGTTCTTAAACTAGTGCTTATACAGGTAGACTTGTCTTTCTAAAATAGCTTGAGTGAAGCAGTTGATTTGGATGTGTTCTAGAGTTAGTCTTCAGCACCAGAAAACAGACCTTAAGCATTGAGAGGTCATTAAACTGTGTTAATGTTTAACCGTGTTTTAAAAATAACGACTGAAAGAAAAGTAACTTAAATAACTAGATCAGTTCAAAATAACTTGAAAGTGGGTTTTAGATTATTTTTCATGTAAGTTTCCCCCATCCCCCATCCCAAGGTAACTTACATGGAAATAAAAGAAAACAAAAAAAGAGGACAAAGGAACCTACAGAAGATTTTGAAGTTCAGGAAGCACCTAGGAAAAGACTCAGGATGGATAAACAGAATAATCGGAAGGTAATTATGTCGTTGGTTTGTTTGGGTTGATTTATAGCAGCACCAGTCACATTGCTGTAGTTAAGTTTGTCAGCATTTCCTTTTCAGGGTTATAAAAGTAACCAAACTCTGGTAAATATTCAGAGATAAATGTGGATTATTGCTGTGGGTTTTTTTTTCCTTTGGTTTTGAGGATGGAAGTATGACAATTGCACTTGATACTTAAAACTGTGGTGAAAATGTGTGTCTAAATGTTTCCCTAAGGAACGTGCAGAGGCATGACCTTTCTCTGTTGTCATGCTTTGTAGTTCTTTTTCTTTCCTCCTGAATTGAAGTACAGAGATGTAGAAAAATATCTTTAGTCAATACTTAATTTAGACAATTTTGGGTGGGGGAGAGAGGAAAACAAGCAAAGCAAAACAGAAAAACTACTTTTCAAGAACTGGAAGCCTATAGGACATTTTAGGGTGGCATGCTGACCCATTTGTTAACTTACAGAGCTGCAGTAAATGTTACAGTATAGTTACTGCACAAATCACAGGCTCCTTCCTTTAGCGTGCTTGTGAGGATGAGGATTTTCTGTACATAGGTCACTGAAACTATGGATATGGATACAGCCCAAATCTTGTAGAGACTTAAGCACAGGTTTATTTAGTCATGCATGTAGACCATGGGTTGAACTTCATGGGTTTTACTTGTGTGTAAAGCTTAGCTCAAGTGTTTTCAATATCGTACTGTAGTGTATCACAGACCTCATCTCAGGACTTAAGTAGTACTGTGATTAAATGAAGCAACCGAATATAAGGGAAGGTAGTTGATTTATTTTTTAAATGCATTATGAAGGTCACATATGTCAGTGTGTTTGGTAGGCTGGTTATTGTAGTGCCTCTGTTGATATTGTGGGTATTCAGACAACTTGGCTAGAGTTCAGTATAAAAATAAAGAGAACTTCTGATACCGAGGCTTAATGAGCTTATTAGCAAGGGACAAAGATAATTCTTCCAGAAATGTTGCTACCTTTGCAAAAAGAAGGGCCAAAACTAGTTTTTGCTCTTCTTGCTCTAATGGGTTAGTTGTTGAATATTCATCTCGTGTCCTAGGAGAAATTTTTGGGTCCTTTTTAAACTTCTCTAATTGTTTTGAATTTACTATAATACACTGGATCCATGGAATAATTGAGTTTACTTATTGTAATTAATTCCTGCTTCAAAGTCCCTGTTTTGCTTGCCCCTAAAGTTACTTCTTTACTATCCCACCAGCGTTTGTGCGCTACAATTAGCCTTCATTATCCCAAGCAGAATGAAAGGTGATTGCAGTGTAGCTCATGCAGAGGAAGTTGTGATACGTTTGATGCTGTGGCACAGATGTGACTATTAACAGGAAAACGAATTAGAATAATTATTTCCAGAAGATACATACCACTAATAATGCTTAGTAATGTGCATTTAAAAAGTGTTGTCCTCTATCTGATCTGTTTATCAGAGCTAGGTACTAGGAATCTGGTGTGTATAAATATCACGTAATTAGGAAACTCTAAACTCGTATAGCAGTGCTTGTGCTTCTGTCCACAGAAGGGTTGTATATTGTGGAGTCATTGCTGTGTGGTTTCTCTTATGAATTATCTCTGAAGTCTCTTTCCTGCATTCACCAGCCCAGGGTACTTCTAGCTATATATGCTGCTGCTTAGTAAAACATGTAGTGGATGACAGTGAAAATGTCTATGTAATGATTCAAACAGCAAACTCTAACCAAGCACCTTCCTTCTGTTATTCCCAATATACCTACAGGCTTTTGTTGCAATCATTTTGGATAGGAGGAACTTTAATGATGTGTTCTCACTACTTCTTGCATGAGAGTCATCCTCTCCTTTTTGCCTTTAATTCTCATTGACAAAATCTGAATGTTCTCACACAAAGTAACCAAGCCATGAGTACCCATATGGAAGTCTTGAAAAACTAATTTGCTTATCCGTGCTTTCATGATGTACATAAAATGCACATTAACAAAATGGGGGTTCTGTAAAGCATGCTTTAAATTTAACAGTGGACTGTACTGTACGTTTGCTTTCATATTTACACTGAAGTGTAACAGTAATCTTAGAAAACTGATACTGGGAGCGTCTGGTGGCATTAGTAGTAGGGCATGTTACCTACTGAGAAGCCAGTAAAAGCACATTGTAGCACATCTGTAGTGCAGTAGCCATTCATATTTACTTTCACAAAGGAAACCAGTTCTCTGGCCTTTGAGGTGTTTGCCTGCACGTTTTGCAAAGCTGAATGTCAGATGGAGACTATAAAAAGTACGTAAAACCTTCTGTTCAGTAGTAGTATTCTTACTGATTAAGTGAGCATTTGTCAGGGTAGGCATTCTTGGCTATGATTTTGGTGACTTATTACTTCAATGAATTTGTAAAATACAAAAAGGAAAAACATAGTGGCATGTGTAAGGGACAGAGTGTGATTTTTGACAAAGCTTTGACAAAACCTTCCCCAGTTTTTGGCCTAAACTTTTAATGATAAATTCTCCATCTGGAGCAAATTTATGCTCCCTTGAAAGTAGTGGGTTTTCTTTTGGAAATGCTGAAACAATCTTAACCATAGTAATTTAAACCATGGCACTGCTATAAGTTACGGAGTTGAAAGCAAGCCTCTCTGAGACTTACAGTAATGCACAGGATTTATTCTCAGATTTATATACTAATCCTGCAGCTTACCTTTAGTAATTGAAGGTTTTAATTTGACTAGTTTAGACAAAGAATAGTAAGGGTAATTTACCTGTTTTCTGTTCATTTAGAGCTTCCCTTTTGATATGCTGAGTTTGGGATGGATAAGTGGGCTGCTGGAATATTGTGTTTAATTTTCTCCTTTGTTTATGGGTTTGTACCCTGTGCTGTAAATGAGTTTTAAAAATCACTTACATGGGCCTAGCTTAACTCCATTACCATTCAGATATTTGTAAAGACACTTCCTTTTGAATAGCATAAATCCAGAAGTAATTGCCAGATTTATCCAACCACTCATAAATTAGGAGTTTTTTTATTTTTTCATATTTTTTTTTGTGACAGAGGGAGACAAGCAATGACAAAACAGCCAAAACAAACTCTTCTAAGGTCACAGAAACCTCCTCTTCACAAAAGAACCAGTCAGGTAATGTGGTCAGAATAAGTTTTAATGTCACTTTTTCAATTAAATAACTTAAACAGGTTGTCTGAGGCAGCAGCTGAATTTTGCTGATGTCATAACCAGCTACAGCCACGGTGCCACAGATGGGGTGGGGGGGACATGCCCTCTTCCTCCACTACCACCATTTTGCAGTGTTATATTTGACTGAAATTGTGTGTTGCTGATTTAAAGCAGCAGTTCACAAGTTCACCATTTGATGGCACCAAATTAAAGCTGTTGCCCTGTGATCTTGGCGAGCACTGATGCAAATCCCTACTGCTCCAATCTGTCATTGTGCATTAGCCCAATAAAACAAGCGCAGTGACCATCAGTGTAATCAGCTACAATGTGATTTTAGTCCTCTTAAATGATGGTTGATGGGAGGCAGTGTGGAGCGCGAGGGGAATTCTAAATAACCTTGAACCAAAACCCAATATTTAGGTTTGTTAATGATGCTCAAGTTCAAGGTAACTTCCGTGAGAGCATGCCTCTTTAGGTATTATAATGATTTGCCAAAGACAAGTAAGCTTCAGCTAGTTCTGCACAATGTAGAAGTGGGGACATGGCATAGATAATGTCTGGTACCTGGCTCCAATGTAAAGCTTAACAAAGCTTTAGTGGTACTCAGATTGTGATGAGATCATGTAGGCCTTCTAATGTTTATCTGAGGAGATAACTCTTACCTCTGCTGTAAAGAGGTCTAAGCCACAAGATATTTTAATAGAAATTAGCTTTGGGAAAACATTCCTTAGCCATTTTTAGTACATACTTGCCCGATAGAAACCTCTTTATTTTTAAAATCAAGCCAAAACGCAAGGTTTCAGAAATATACTTCATGTTCTCTCAGCCCTATGTAGGTGCCCAGAAGACATACCTAAATCATTCCTTCCTTTAGCCAAAGGAGTATTTTTAAATGGCTTCAGGGAGATAACGTTTTAAAGTTCCAAACTTCACTTTGTAAACCAAAATTATTTTACAGCAACGAAAAATCTGTCTGATGCATGTAAACCTCTGAAGAAGCGAAATCGGGCTTCAGCACCAGAATCTTCAACTCTTGCTTTTAGCAAGAGTTCATCTCCTTCAGCTTCCTTAACTGAGAATGAGGTAAAAAAAAAGTGGTGTTCGCACACAGCTATTTAATTACAAAATGATCAGGTGTGAATCTTGCTTAAAAACACAGAAATCAAAGGCGAATTCTCTAACGTTGGTGCTCTAGACAAGTTACAGTTTTGGCCTCTGTGAAACCTGTTAACGTGTGCATTGCAAATTCATTTATTGTAATACGAACGTCTGATTTGGGGACGTGGCGATATTATTGTGGTTTTTAATGTATTTACCAACAAGGTTTTAGAATTGTAACCTTCTATTAGAGGCAAAGTAAAATGCCAGTGTGTTCTGTATTTTCTTCTACAGACTTTATGTAAGTGTACTACATTAGTTACATTATGTAACTCAATATTGTCATGTTGCCATAGCTTTTATATTGAAGCAAGTTTCTTAATCCTCTATTTGATCTAGAACTGGACAGTTTTCTGAGCAGAGCCCCTTTTAGCTCAAATTAGTTTTCAGGCTGTTTAAGCGCTATTTCTCTGATGCAGATAACTTCATTGCCAGTAGAGTTAAAACAGGCAGTGAAGGATGTATCTCTTTGATACTTACTAATCATAGTCTTAGCTCTGCGTATTTGGAACTGTAATTCTTCTCAATTGACATACAATAAATGAAATGTATGTACCAGAAGTGTATTCATACAATCCATTAAACCATTCCCCAGGTCATCTACGCTATTAAAACCTATCAGCCAAAGAGTGGCAGCATGAGGGTGAAGTATGCATGCTGTTTTGCAGGTGGATTCAGAAGTGTAGTTGGTAGGATTTAGTAAAATATCCATAGACAAACAGCTCCAAGCAGTTTGTATTTCAAAAGCTGTAGAGAAAATATTTTCCTGCTAATGAGTAGGGCTTCCAGCTATGCTTAGAGACTCTTTAATCTTCCTTAACAAAACGCATGAGGTGCTTAGACACTATAATGAATGCAGTTGAAATATCTAGACAATATTGAATAAATATGGAATAAATGGTTTACCTTTGGGTGGGGAAAAAAAAGGTTGCATGTTAATGGCTGTATATCTTAATGTACAGGAAAAAGATTCTAACCAAAAAATCCAGTGAATTCTCTCACCTATACCCCAGTACAAAGCAAGTCCTACAGGAAGTAATGTCCATAGCAGCAGTCAAGAATTGTTCTTTGTTTTCTCAGTAGAGAGACTCCTATATGTTGGCCTACCAGCTTCTGCTGTTTTGGCTTTACTGCTGGGACTTGCTGTTTGTACTTGGGACCATCTATTCAGCCAGACCAGTTTAAGAAACATACTTTTTGGCTCTAAATATGTATCTCAAAATATTACAGTCTCAGGAGAAAGATTCTATTTCTAGATAGTGTGTCTCTAAAATGATATCTTCAGAAATCTTTCTCAACAAAAGGTCCATTTTTGTAGGATTTGAGGTTATGACTTAATGGTTCACATGTAAAAAAGGATGTGGTTTTATAGGCTGAGGTGGAAATTTTAAAACTTGGCTCTTAATTTACTCACTGCTAAATAGCAAAAGATGTGAGGAAAAATAGCATGATGGTACATTGCTCAGAGATCACAGACTAGAAAATCAGTTTATTGATTGCAAAGGTTTTAAAGGTTTTAAAATATCAAAACAATCTAAATCAAGATAACAGAAAATACTCCCAGTCAAATAGCAGAGATTTTTGCAGGGCTGGGTCCAGGCCAGGAGTAGATTAGTGGAATAGATCCTTAGGTCGTCTAAAGCTACACTAACCTGTACCAAGTAAGGATTGAACCCAGTTTGTTTCCTATGATAATAGATATATTTTGCCTTTGAATAAAATAAAAATGACAGGCATGTGTTTCTGAACTTGCTATTGATCCATTCTACAAAAAAACAGGAAATACCTAAATTTTGGGTTGTGTGTGTAGCTTTCAAAAGTTTTTTTTTTCCTCCTTTTGTATTATTACTTAGCACTTGTCTAAATGACTAAATGTGTGTGTGCCCTGAGAGCGTACATCCAGAGAGGACCCTTCTCCAGAGTGTTAAGGGAAAGAGCTTAAAAACCAGACACTATCATGCAATGATGAAAGCTTTGCACAGATAATGGAATAGGATGTAACTCTTCTCAACATTAAATACATTTGGTGATTAACTTTTGTATTTCTATGTTCACTATAGTACTTCTAAATGTTGAGTTAGATGCTCTCTTAACAAAGACAGGAAAGGTTCTGTATATTCCAGAAGCACATACACCTCCACAAGCAATACTAAGTGGATTCTGGCCTTTGTTTCTTTTCCATCCATTTCCCCCCCACACTATCTGTAGACAGCTGGCTCCAGAATGGAACCTGGATATGACTATTATTTGCCAAGGACTGTTGCTAGCTACACACCTCTTAAATCTCAGTGCATTGCAACTAGGTTTTAGGAGGGCTGTGTACAGTAAGAAGGGCGTGCTCAGATTTTTTCTTGTTTGAAAGATGCATCTTTCTTGACCTTTTAAAAAGTACTATTTTGGATGCTTTTTGTTACTATTGGGGATATTTTTTAATAGTGTTTATTTGAGATATTACATCATCAGTTGAGGCCAGATTTTTAACTGATAAGTTACTTCGGATGCGTAATTTACAGAGGATAGAAATGGGGTGGGGGTTCTTAAGAGCAATCAAACATTTATAGACCTATCAGAGATTGAAAGGTAGACTTTCACTCAGTTTTTGTAAGATGGATGGGCAGAAACAGAAGGTGTTCTACATGAACAAATAAATTTTATACCTGCATTCAATCTTGAAATGAAATGCTTACTACTTCTAGGCACTTGATACCAGTAGCTGTTTACTCCAGTACTTCATGTCAAATATGACTCTGTTTAAAATCTAATTCCTAATGAGCAACTGGCAGGTCAGATGTGAGAAAGATAATCAACACTTTGAAGTCTGCAAAAGCTCGGAGTAGTTTTTTACTGCCTGTGTCAGACATGGTGTGACCATCCAAAAGCTCATGATATTTGTGAGAAGAGATACAGGTGGTGTATTCTTGTTTCTTTTTTTTCACCTCAGCCCTCCACTGCCCAGTAATGTAGTAGGTGCCCTTAGAGAGTGTAACCAGTATTTTTTTACTAAATAAAAAAGGCTTTACATTACCATTACCGCTGGATTATTGGCACGCTTTGTGGGTTTGCATGAAATATATCTGCTTTAGCTTTTAAACCCGTTTTTGTGGGGCTTGGCTGGCTTCATTTAGGTTGGATGGATTTGTTGACAGCAGATAAGTGTCATGGTATCCTGCAGTCTCTAGGTTTTACTTCTGAACATTGTCAAAGAAATGGGAACTTTTTTCTGAGAGAGGACAAAATAAAGACCGTGTAACGCTCTGTTCTGAGCTAGCCTGTCATTCATCGTATCCTCATGAAGTATGAGCTGACCAGCAGATGGCAGTTCAAAGAAGCTTTTAAAGAGGTTTTGATGGTGGTGTTTTGATTGGGAGTTCCTCATATCTTCCCTAGGGGGAATTCTTTCTATAACATCCGGTGTCAAAGCAAGCTCAGTTGCAGATTCTAACTGCAGCTTCTTACGTTTCCAAGGCCTAATAATGCAAGTTACAATAACGTAAACCTGAAGTTTTGCCCTTTTTCTGCATATTGAGCAGTAGATTTTTTTCTTATTACTGATTTGAGGTAAATTTGGTTTGTTTGCATTATTTAATGGGTATTAGCATGTATCCACAATGGAGAAAACACATACCATTCTTAAAAGGTAAGATACTTGATTTAGAAGGCAGTCATGAGACATGTACAGCTTGCAGTTGAAAAGTATGTCAGCTCCATTTCTTGACACTGGAGTTTAGTTGTCCTACAGTACACAAGTAAGCTATTTTAGGTATGTTTACTGAAGGTTAAAACTGTCTTTGACATCCTAAAAACAGGAAGGAAGAAAGGAATTGGCATTATTCTAAACGAAGTACTGGCCTACAGCAAATAGAGCTGAAGCTAACCTTGGAGGTTGTTAAACGCAGTCAGTATGCTTCTAGCGTTCCATTCTAGCTTGCTGGGAGGGTAATTTTCTCTTCAAAACAATACTTAAGGGTAATTTAAGATATATAGTGCCACCTTAAATCCTCTGACTTGGCAGACAGTGGTTTCCTGTGTTTGTTTCTGTATGCCTATAGATGTTTTTTGGTTTTCTTCCCTGTTTCAAAGCACCAGTGAGCAGTCAGGGGTACATTTTTGTGGAACACTGCAAGTTATTGGACTTATTTCTTGCTAAACCTCTGCTAAAGCCTCTAACAGTTGAAATGACCTGCATCACCCACCAGATCATACGGTTTGGTTACTGTGCTTCTACTTTCACATGGAAAACAGTTCTAGGCATGACTTTTGTTCTTTGGCAGCACGTTCTGTGTAGAAAATTAAGTTTCTTTATGTAATTATCTTCACCTTATGTATTACTTAGGCTTCAGAGTGCAGAGAATCTGTTTGCTGAATGTTTACATGATGTAGGTTTTGATTCCGCATCCCCTACCAAAGTATCATGAATATCTGTAGGCAATTTTATCATGTTTTAAAATGTTCTCATAGTTTGAATTAACTTTTCCAGGCAAATTCAGAAATGCAATATCCTTACCTGAAACGTCTAACTCCTGCTAATAATAAAAATGAAACTTGTCCCAGGCCGTCTTTTTTGCTCTTACAGTACTGTGTACACTTGTGGCACTGCATAGTTAAAGAATTTATCTAGTCTAGCAGTATGGGCCAAAATACCATTCTTCATTCAGTTCAGGAATTCTTATACTGAAATAAAGGAAATGTTAACTGTAACTCAATTGGCTCTGTCAGTTTTTCTGTCTCCGTGTGGGTGCACGATAGATTGTCTTTTGAATACAGCCTGACCTGGTGTTTGTATGTTGCTTGCTGACTTACGCTCCTTTCAGTTGTGCTTAGATTAAAACAAACCCAACCCTGTAGCCACTGAGATATTGTTAATGAGGGAAAAAAAGGCAGTTGGGGGTTTGTCTGTGGTAAGACTAAAGAGTTTGCTTATCAGAACATGCATACTCCAACCTCTCTAGAGAAAGCTTCTTGACCAGACCACTTCCTCCTGGATGATTGTGGTACCGCAATCACTGACTCTAAAGTCATGTCAGGAAGTCTGAGCTTGTAGCAGTGTCCTTAGTTTAAAGCGAAGTGGAACTTAATAGCCAACAGCATTTAGAAGTCATGGAAACATGCTTCTGAAATGCTTTTAAAAAGATGCAGTGTGTCTGTTAAAGATAGCAGATGACCTGAAAGAGGATTTCACTTAACCCAGTGAGGGTCCGACAGCTCGGAAAGAGAGTCAGGTCACTCTTTGTGGGCCCTTTCTTTGATGGATCCTGCTGTGGAGGTGACTTTCCTTCCACTTTTTTCATTGGTAGGCAGTAATTTTCTGCCATGCTTTGGTTTCCTTTTATATACCCTGACCTTTAAAATAAATATATGGAGTGGATTTTGTTTCCATTTCATCTTCTACAGCCAGGATCATAAAACAAGAGATGCTCAAGTAAAACGGGGAAGAGGGAGAGTTAACTTTTTTGACTCTGGAAAATTTTGCCCTTTAATTGCTTTTATAACTGCTTAAGCACAATGTGACAGAAGAACACTGTCATCTTGAATATGACTAAGATCAAACTTTGTACTCTTAATGCTTAAGAAGTGCTGTTAAGTAAGGATACATGAGTAATGTAAGAAGTGTTTTTATAACACCGAGTTAATAAAGTGAGTTTTTTGAGGAAGAATTACCAGTTTTTAATGGAAATAGGTAGCTGGAAGTCTGAAAAGGTGTGTGCCTGATGGAGTAGTAACTGGTGAAGCCCGTTCCAGTGTGTGGACCATAGGTGCATAAATATTAGCAACTTCTTCACTCAGAATTCCCAATTTTGTTTTAAATCTTCAAGCACCGGGCAAAGAAAGCTTGTCTGAATGGGATCTAGGAGAGGAGAAGTCCCAGTGAAGCTGGGAAGAAGTGTGAATGCTGTTCACTTTGCAATTGCTAACACACAGTGAGGAGTAGTTGAAACTTGCTTCTGCTCCATGAGGCATGAGTTTTTGCGTGAACAAATACCGGTGCTCTAGTCCTTTAGGGCATCCTTTAGCCAGGAGGTACTTCCAGGGAAGGGAAAAAGCCCCACACAACCACCACCCCCTCCCAACCCCCAGGATAACATTGAGCCATCAAAGATGCTTTTAAAGATCATCTTTTAGAAATGAAGACTTAATCCTAAGCCTAACACAAAAAGCACGTTTAATAACCAGATCAACAGCTAATTGAGGGCCAGTCTTGACAAGCAGAACAGTTACATTTTTGTGTTCTGAGTATGTTAAATTCTGAAATTCTCAGTTGTTTTATTTTCAGGCCTAGAGTTTTTGAACCTTTTTTTTTCCCTTGCAGTGACAGTGTAATGGTTTTGCTGTCAGTGGCATTTACTATTGGATTTTGGAGCTGTCTGAAAGGACGTAGAAAATTTGGAATGGAAAAACAAAGCATGTTTTCCTCGGGTAGGTGAGAGGATGGAGCAAACGTCCCCGTCAGTGTTTCAGTTCATCCTCACCTGCCTCTTTGAAACACGGAATCGTTTGAATTTTTAAATCCTAGGCTACCCTCCCTTGTGTCACGCATCGCTTTGACTGGATGCCAGGGAAAATACGTCAGTACCTGCCTCTTTTTTTCTCTTTAAAGTGAAATCTCAACCATCCAGATGTGGAACTAACGATGCCATTTGCACAGTTCGCCCACGTGATTCTGGAAATACGCAGGCTGAGCGTACATACCAGCTTATATCCTACCTTTTTTTTTCCCCTCTGTTTTTAAGCCAGGGGCAATGAAGAATTGGTTCACATTCCTGCTGAGGTGTGTGGCCGGAATCAGGTACCTGGTTGCAAAAGAAATGCTTAAAAAGTTGTATGCCTGAACTCAACGTTTAGATGTACTGAATGCTCTGAGAAACATTCCCCTGTGCTAGTTCTTATCCTTTCACCTTTGCACGCTTTAACCGGTGGTGCGGTGAACTGAAACTCCATGTTGCAGCTGAGGGAAGTCTTGCAGTAGGAAAAACATTCGAGAAGTGGTTTTGTACACAGTGCTTCAGTCAAATAATCTTCTGCCCCCCTCCGCCTTCATCCTTTTAGAAAGCCTCAGTCAAAAGCCCAAATTAAGAATATAAATGAACTCACAAGATGCACATACCTGTCTCAGTTTAATTCCATTCAGTATGCTAGTGTCTTAAGCCTTCTTTTAAATGTACAATTGCACACATTTCCTCCTCTTTGCTTAGCCTGCCCAGCACCCTACGTCAAAAACGTTCTTATTTAGTCAATGCAGTCATGAGAAGGAAACTCCAATATTCCACAGACAGTCCTTGCATCTTTGTGCACATTTCACAAAATGAGGAAAAGTAGTTCCGGATGCAGCATAAATGAGTAAATCTCATCCTTATATTTAGTAATTAAGCAGTTGCCCAGTATTCAGTTGCAAGAGCATCTTCATTCAGTTAAGAATTAATGCTTTTATAAGCATTCTTACATAGTCTATCTGAAAATAGGTCGATGTTTGTCTGAAAAGAATCCATTAAACACTTTGGTTAATGTGAACAGGGAATTTCAGAATATAGTTCCAAAGAAGATTAAAAATACTTTGGGGATAGAGAGTCCTGATGTGCTGATTCCTTTGCCATTGTGGGTCTGAGTAACTATTACCAAAAAGAAAGTTGTAGTGGTATAAGAGGTATGATCAAAATACCTTGAGATGAGTAGACCCAGTTCTTGAACTAACGATAGATTTGTATCCATGAGAAAAACTATAATAGTAAAACCAAAGAATTTACTGAGATGCCAACATTTTGTCCCAGATTGGCTCAGTAGAAGTATTATTCCAATAACAAAGCTATAAAGAACTTGGAAAAATGCAGTAATGTGTCCTTACGTGTTCCCTTTGAGTCTTGAGTGTGTGAGTAGTGATTAACTGATGCACATGGGAAAGGAAGGATTTGCCTTGGGAGCCTGGTGGTTAATTTGTTGCTTCTGGTATTCTGAACCTCACTGAGCCCTGAAGTGAATTCAGCCCAAAAGAAGGGCAAAGCTCATGGTTTGCTTTTTAGGCCAGTTTCCCCCTTTCCCTCACTTGTGTATGCAGAGGCGCAGTTTCCGGTTGAAAGAGCTGCGTTTGATTTCTGAAATGCCACCCGGTTGCTCAGTGCTCGTGCGGAGCCGTGCGAGAGCCTCTGCAGGCACGTCCTCGCAAAGCAGTGTTGACGTTCAGTAACTGAGGGAAGTGGGAAGGAAAGCCTGACTGATGTGCAGAATGTGAAGTTTGATGGTGCTTGCAGTGATGCTATCTTCTGCAGAATCTTCTGTGTTGCAGCATCAATAATTGCTAATAGTGGAGGTGATTATATCATTGGGGTACAATTTCATTGCAGAAACTTGGCACTTACTGGAGATCCGAAGTGAGCAGCCTTGCCTTTTTTTCCCCTAAATTTGTACTCTTAAAAATAATACTTGGCCTTTATGAGAAATGAGAAGCAACTCAAAATACAAACCAGAATGCAACAGCAAACCGGCAGTGGCTCCCAATTGCTAATTAACGGGCTTTGCCACTAATCTAAATGTTTGGTTACTTTGAACCTTGGCCTGACTATCAGAACAGTTAATTGCACACAGTTTACTTTGCTAAGGAGATTATATTACAAAAGCAAGGAAAAGACATGCTCTGGCATGATCGCAAGGGAAAGATTTACGTTTGTAAGTTAACAAAGGAGAAAGCCCCCAAAACCTATGCTGATTTTTACTTAATGCTGTGATTTGGGTGCTTGTATGTGAACTATTACGGAAAGTTGTGTTAAACCACAAAAGCATTATGTTTAATTTTAGATGTGGCTGTGTTTCACGTCAGTGTGAACTGATGCCCAGCAATCGTCTTGTAAATCATCTTTACTTAGTGACTGTTTCAATCTAAAGGCATTTTTATTGCAAAACTCAGCTGTCCCCTCGGTGAATCAGAATCCCTTGGTACTAGTTGCCATTTGCTTGGGGTACAAATACAGTTTTCCCAAACATCTCGTGCTCTACCTGTCACTACGTTTTAAGTCCTTAATGAGAAATATTAGGGGAAGGTTGCCTCAGCCTCTTGTACACAGGCCTGAAGGGACAGACACCCATTTTACTTCCCTGATATTTCCATCATCTGTTTTGGAATAACTTGAGCTGAGGTCTTGAATTCTGGCTCTCTTCATAGAAAGAGCTTTCCCGAAAGATATTTATATAGAATAGGGGTTATTTGTAAAGGGAGATAGTTGGTAGAGAGTGTTTCACCTTCTGCAGGTTAGAAGGCGAGGATGAAACTGAATTATCCTGAAGAAATGCTTCCCTCACTTATAACAGGGAATCTGCTGATCTCCGCCTTAATTAGCCCCCTAAAATTAGCAATATAACTCAGGTGATGGTGGAGTGGATGTGAACTGTGTACGTGAGTTACATGTAACATGGCTGTTGGATGTGCTGGATAAACCTTTGATCATGGTAGCAGGGATCAGAGATGTGTTCTGCAGCAGCAGCAGCCTGCATCAGGCAGTGCAAGTATATCACTGAGCTTCTTGTGAATGTATTGATTCTTAGGAGTTGTGACTGCCTTAAGCAGGTATCCAGGCTTGTCTGTGTAGTGCGAAACTGGTAGTTAATAGAGTGTTTGATTTGTGAAGTGTGTGAGGCTCAGGTCTGTTAGCCATACAGCTGATAAACTAAAGGTATTTTGTTCATGCTAAATGTGTTGGTATTCGTGCTTGAAATCCAGCATTAATCTATAGGCGGGTGAAAATTGCCAAGTTTTATCTTCAGTGGGCTGATAGAATTTGGCTTTTGTGGTTGCATTTGTGGTGCAGAGTTTGATTCTTGCCAGCACTGCTCCTTTTTGGCTCGGTAACCGTTTAATTTAAATGAGGGGCTGGTGCATTCATTCTGAGGCAGTAAAATCTCAGTTCTGTAGGAAAATGGCTGTCTACCTATGGTTCACAAATGGCTGGGCTTTTGTGACCTGTGTCTAGGGGGGTTTTGAAAAGCTGTCATCTGCCATAGGGTTACCTTGTCCTATAGAGGTCTGCATCCTTCTTTTGAACATTTTACAAGTGTCTAAAGCAAAGCAAAGCTAAGGACACATTGCTTTGAAACAAACCTCATTCTCTTGTGACTGTATTTGTCCCTGGATATGTTCTGTTGCTCTGCTCTGCCTTCAAAAGTAGCGAGCTGGGGGAAGAGGAGTGTTTCCCCCAAGGGCAAGACTGTAGCTTTTGCTGCTAGAAAGAAGTCTGTCTTAAGGTGTGCTGCACAAATGGGTTTTCTCGGGGTTTTACATGTACTTTGTGGTGTGGGGAAAAGATGGGAGATAACCAGAGTGTCAAGTTAACGTAAGACTGTTTAGTTTACAATATAGAGCCCTTTTTTTAATAGTAGAAAAGCTACTTTGAGTAGAGCAGCCATACAGATCTAAGACCTTCCAGCTTATGTTTTCGGTCTGGAGGTTTTCATTGTGGCTTTTTTTCTTTCCTAAACATGACTAATTTTGGCTAGTTGGAACAGGAACATAATGACGTGCTAATTAGTGCTTCTGTGGGAATAGTTTAAACAGAAATAAGCATGTGTGGAAGTTTACTTCAACCGTAAGGGAAAAGGGGTTTGTGTTTTTGCTGAACTCCCACGCTACCTTTCTTCATCTGCCATTCCCAGCAAGAAGGGGCTGCTCCTGGCCACGCACTCAGGTTGCATTTGCAGTTTACTGTTTCGCAGCTCCTTCCAGGGGACAGAGATTTCCTGGTGCCTGAACAAAGCCGTAACTTAACATGCAGTTCCTATTAACTGCTTCTAAAGCTCTCAATCTCCAAATCACTGCAGCTGTAGAAATATTCCTAGGTGATGTGTAGGTATGAGTTGCTCTGGTAGTGTGTATTTGCACGCATTTACACCCTTCCAAGTAATCTGAGGGGGAAAAAAAACCCAACCAACTGGCACTCTGATATAATTCACAAAGTATTTTCAGGCATGGTCAAGGAAAGCAAATGTTAAATGGAGGAATGCGAGTTAGCTGGCAGCAGCAGTGAGAAGTAATCGCTCAAAACCAGTGTTTCTAAAGGGATTTTATGAAGACTAATGCCAGGCCTGGTTCGGATTTACATTTTTCTCTCTGATTTCAAAATAAATCACTTCTAATAAATGTTCACATTAAAGGAGATTGGCTGATAGGGGGATTGAGTATAGCTGTCTCCATTACTTTGTAAGCTGGGCTGTTCTTGATAAAGTGCATTCTACTGTTGATAAATATGAGATCATATGTCTGAAAACAGAGCAAATTCCTCATATAAAGAGGGGTGTCTGTATCCTGATGAACAGCTATTGCCAAAATGAGCTCTTGAGTTCCACGGCAGTTTACAAGGACTTTTAGGGCTGTATTGAAAAGACTTAGGGAGATCCTTATGCAGCAGAACAGATGCGCTGAAGAGTAGCATGTTGGTTTGCTTTGGATATGGTACTTAGGAGCCTTCTAATGGGCTGTTGCCTCCAGTTCTCATGCCTGATTTTTCAACAGCCTTTTTGAAGTACAGCTGAGGTTTAGAGAAAACCCACCAAAATTCTGTTGATGCTGGAAAAAGTTCCTGTGGGAGAAAATTAGAGGGTTCGGACTTACTAAAAAGGGTTGAAACAGGCTTCATTGCAGCATGCTTCCATAGGAGGAAAATGTTTGCTTTCAGAGGGCTTTTAATGTAATTGAAATACTTGGAGAAAGCATCATCTACTGTGAGTTGCAGTAAGGCAACTCAAAAGGGACATGAGGCAGTATTTTTGATGGTCTGTGTGAATGAATAACAGTTAGAACAAGCTTGAAGAGAAGTGACAGGTTTCTTGTGCAGTTCCTCATTGTGATGCTCTCTTGGAGAACGTCCTTAGTAGAACAAAACTCGGTGAGTGCTCTCTGAGGGCAGCAATATGAGATTCTGCATCTTTGGGGTAATGTGAGATAAAGCAAATGACTCAGTTGTTCATCCCCTCCCTAAATTCTGTTGAACTGGAAACTGACCTATAGTTTCTTTTAAATATGTTACTTGGGTTGTTTGGGATATTTTTAAAGTAAATCATGAGTATTTTGCAAGAATCCTCCATCTTTAATACATCTAGATCTGTTATTTAAGATTTATCCATTACAGGGCTATCTTTTATGGTATTTTGAATTCATTGTTGGCTGTAATGCTCCTTAAGCATGTTCAGGCAGCCACTTTTTTCTTCCTTCCTCCCTTCTATATACTGTTCCCATTTTATTGGAGAATATTTGGGTCAGAGACTTTCATACGCAGCTTGAAGTTTACCAAGTTTCTTTCTGAAATTGACTGCTACTCTCGTAAAACACGTATTCAAACTTTAATCAAGGGGCTTGAAGGTATCCCTGTGGTACTGGCTAACAGCTAACTCTATTACAGAACTGCCTATAAATAAACCGCCATATTAAAAGGTTTTGGCGTTTTGTTTTGGCTGCTTTTGAGTCGCTGAGGATGGTGGTTACAGTTGTGACTTCCACAAATGCGTACTTTGGTTTTAATCAAGCTTTTTTTAAAGGTGGGGGAAACAAAACCCAGAGAGTGTGCCTGAATCTGTTAGTGTGAGTTGCAGGGCGTTTGCTTCCTTCAGTTGATGTTCTGTACAGAATTGACCCTACATGGCTGTTTTCTCTAACACGTATGTTTAATCTTCAGATCTCGGATGGCCAAGGAGACGAGCGCTCAGAGTCTCCCTATGAAAGTGCTGATGAAACTCAGACCGAAGTGTCTATATCATCCAAAAAATCTGAGCGAGGAGCAGGAACAAAAAAAGAATATGTGTGTCAGGTGAGAGATGTCAGCTGAGGCAGTGATGTTTCCTGAGGCTTCCTAGAAACGGGCTTTCGAAATATGAAAATGACAGTATCAGGCCAGAAACAGGTTTATCGTGTGTGTCTGAGATGTCTGTTAGCAATGAGGGTGCCATGCCAGTAATTGGAATTCTTCATTCCTAATTATTGCTTTTCCTTGACCTCCAATAAGTGACTTTTCCTTTCTGCTTGGCTTTCCACATCTCTAAGATAAGCGTAATTTGGACCTCAGAGTAAGTGCGTGAGTGTTGCCAGGTAACTATAGTTAAATGACTGAAAAGAGCTGCTCGCTTATCTGTTAATAAAGAGGAGGAAATAAAGCCCATAGGGTCCTGTGCTTCTGTGTGCGGCAGAGATTGCAGCCCTGCGTTGCTAGCAGCATGCGTGTGGCGTGTTAACTGAAAGCAAAAAGCTTTCTCAGACTATTCTAGAAGAGTTCTTGGGTTATGAAATGATAACACAATACAAATGGACAGATCAAATTTGTTTCCATGAGACCGGGCACGCAGCTGTATTTTCATGTCTTGTAGCGGTGATGAGGTTATATCTATTTTTAAATGTTGGCTAATCCCTTAAGTTCTGCCAGCATTGTTGTTCAGTTCATTTTTAGTTATGCCTGTGTCAGTGCTAACCACTCGGACATAGAAGTGTCATTGTGCCACCTAGATTAATTTCCTTTCGCCAAGGAAAGGGGAAATAAGGGTGCTTTTTAACCCTACTCAGATGCATCAATGTGCTCAGGAAAATTTCTTAAAGCCTTCTTTCTTTTCCTTTTTTCTGTCAGTTTGTATTTACTCCTGAACCGCGGTTCTATGAGTGGTATTTCTAGTGGTTTAATGACTCCATTATTTGATTTCAACAATGGGAAAAGAGATTTTGAGGAGCAATATATGAAAAGGAATAAAGAAAACAGTTTTTTCCACATATGAACTTTTCTTTAACATTCAATGCCTTTGTGTTGTAAAAGCTGTGTGAAAAAACAGGTGATCTCCTACTGTGTGAAGGACTTTGCTATCGAGCTTTTCATGTGAGCTGCCTTGGGCTCTCTGGAAGACCAGCAGGAAAATTCATATGTAGTGAATGTACATCAGGCAAGTCTGTCCCTTTCTATTAATTTAAAAGAAATAGTTGTAGTTTTCCCATACATTGTTCTAGGAAATCCTCCTGTACACAGTATGTATCCTGGGAGAAACCATACTTACCCTTTGGTGCCTGACAGGGTGGGAGTTCATACGGTACCCCTGAGTGTGCCATGGTTTAGAAAGCTCACACTGTTTTCAGTGAGAACCTCTTGCAACTTGGCTGATGCAGTCTGAATTCCATTGCCTTGATAACTGCAGAATATTTGCTCTCTGAGTGCAATTACAGATGAGATTTATAAAGTCTGTCACAAAGACTTAAGAAATCCTAGGAAAAAAAGCAGCAGGTAAAACGTTTTAAGCCCTTTTTCAGTCCTTTGTGTGTCTATACCAGTCTTTTGCTTTTCCTATTAAAGGACTACTTTATTGCTATTAATTTAATCTGCTTTTAATCCTATAATAACTGCTTGCAAGTTCTTAATCATAAAACTTGTGTGAAAGATTTCTGTTCTTGCTCATAAGCTCATCTCAGTACACGCAGTAAACCTTGCCGGAGCAAGGCTGCTTCAAAATAAAGCTGTTCCAAGTGGTGCAGAGAGAAGATTAGAGGATGCTTGTCCTTGATTTGTGGATCTACTTCAAATTTCACAGGCTCACGGGCAGCCCATCATCCTGGTTCATTGGTTTAATAAGAAAAATAACAGAAAGTATAGTCTTGCTCGTGTACTGAGGCTTATAAATAAGAATGTAAAAGCAGGTTGGTGAGGCCTTGGGCATTGTGTACATGTTAACTGGAGTGGGTTTGCATTGTGACTTTATCTGAGCAGATGAGTATTTAACACTGAAGAGTTAAATGGGTTGCTGCATCAAATAATAGTTTGGTTTTGTTTAAAAACAAAACCCTCCCTCATGCATAACAAAACCAACAGAAGCATTTTGAATTCATGTTTGGCTGACGGATCTTTTCCTTACTTTTGCCACTAGGTGTGCATACGTGTTTTGTGTGCAAGGAGAGAAAGGCAGATGTGAAACGCTGTGTCGTGTCTCACTGCGGGAAATTCTACCATGAAGCCTGTGTGAAAAAATTCCATCTCACTGTGTTTGAGAACAGGGGGTTTCGATGTCCTCTCCACAGCTGCCTGAGTTGTCATGTTAGTAACCCCTCACATCCACGGATTTCAAAAGGTAGTTTCATTTTGCGTTTGGATGACTGATGAATTAAGTCTGTTTATGGTATGTTAAGGTAAGGAAGCTGTCCATTTAATAGCTGCTGCCTGCAGGTTTTCAGGCATGGACTGTTGAGTGATTCAGAATTCCTTTAAAAATAAGGATTGAATACATTTTAGTCAACATTAGCATGTACCTTGTGTTCTGTTTATTTAACTAGCTTTCTATTCGCTATATTTTACCATGGTAAGAGAGTGAAATCTAGAATGCCTAGATGATGAGGAGAGACAGGCTGAGCAGAGCAAGGGCAGGACCTGTGAATGTGCAAATCCTGCAGCAGGGCTCTCTGCGTGTGGAGGCGCTTGATCCTGTGCATATTTTTAGCTTTGGGCAGCATCTGTAGACAGAATTGCATGAGGAAAGCTTGCCTACCCTGCTGTGCGTACTTAAAACCTTCGCATTTAAATACCGTAATGCTTTAAACTCAGTATAGGGTTCTTTAAAAGCTGTTGTTAATTCAGTACTGCTGCTAAATGCAAATGTGCAAACTCTGAAAGCATAATGGATATATTTTTGTGTGTGTATGTAGCCTACCTGAGGCAGTACTACCGTGTTTTAGCTCAACTAAGAAATCAGTTTTGTTCCAAAATAATATGGCAGTGTTCTGCTTTGCTAGGAAAGATGATGCGTTGTGTTCGCTGTCCTGTCGCATACCATGCTGGAGACGTTTGCGTTGCTGCGGGATGTGCAGTCATCGCTTCCAACAGCATTGTTTGTACGAATCATTTCACTGCCATGAAAGGAAAAAGTCATCACGCGCATGTCAATGTGAGCTGGTGCTTTGTGTGTTCAAAAGGTAAACTGATGGAAAACTCCTTCACAAATGCAGCAGCAAAACGATTTATTCTTCAGTTTAAATGCTATTGTACTGATCTGTTTATGGAGAATTATTAGCAATCTCTTTCTTTAGGGATCTGTGAGGTATTGAAATAGTTTCAGGTCAGCTTGTGCTGCTTCAAGTTTTTGAGTATCCCTTTTTTGCAGATATAATTTATTAAGGAATGTTTGCACTTGGACTTTGTCCAGCAACCAGAAGCCAATTTAATTCTTTACCAGAGACACTTAATGAGTAATATTTCTTTGTTCTTTCCCCCCGTGTTCAATGTACTGAAGCTTTTTGTGTTTCTTTATTGCTAATACATAATATTAAAACTAAATAATTTAAGAGTTGCTTTTAGTTTAGCAGCAGACAGCAAATTGAATCAGTATTTGTTGGTGCTGGGAGTGCCACTAATTAAGGGTGGTTTGGTTTATGTCTAGCAATAAATCTATTTCTTACTGAGCCCCACAAAATGCACAGTGCTGATTAAACTGTGGCAGTGGAAGTTAACCTGATTTGTTAACAAATTAACATGCAGCATAGCAGCTTTTAAGCTGCAGCTAACTTTGCACTTGATAATTCGTGGAACAAACTAACAGCCTCATTCCCTCTTTCTCCCCCCAGGAAGGAAAGCATAACAAAATCTCTTGGTAACATTTTGCATACAGTGAAATATTAATATATATTAAACTGTGTTAAGCATATTTTAGCCATTAAAGTAAAACAAAGTAATTATAATTTGTGGCGCATTATTCTGGCTTTTTTTATTGCTAGCTTGCTTGTTATTTTGTATGCATTACTAACCCGAGTCTGCCAGGCATTCAAATTAGTAAGGCCCATTTGGGTTTTGTACATAACTAAAGGTTACATCTTTGTTGCAAGCCAGCGTGGTTTAACCGTTTATTTTCTAACTGAACCTATTGCACTGCTTTAAGCCTGGTTTTACATTTGTCTCTATGTTTTGCAACCTTTGTTTTTCCTCTCTCTAAAGGAGGAAGATTGTTGTGCTGCGAGTCGTGTCCCGCAGCCTTTCACCCAGACTGCTTAAACATCGAAATGCCAGACGGGAGCTGGTACTGCAATGACTGCAGGGCAGGGAAGAAGCTCCATTTCCAGGATATTATTTGGGTTAAACTGGGAAATTACAGGTCTGATGAACAGATTTATTTTGTGTTACAGTACTGGCATGTCTAATTAAGGAGCATACAATTGGTTGTTTCTGTAGGGCAGCTTTGCTGCACACAGATTTCTCATTCCTCCTTAAGCTAGAGACCCCATCTCCTTGCAATCTTCAAGTCGTGCTGTTGCTCTCAGCCAAAGCATTGCCCGTACAGGACTGTTTGTAGTCTTCTGACATCTGCTTCCAGCATATGAGTCTTCAACCCCTTTTGTTTCAAAGAGCTCTTCAAATAATAAAGCTGGTATAACTTGTCATTGGCTAAATTACTACCTTGCAGGCTGGGAGATAAGTCACTCAGGTTGTCAGTGTTTCACACTTCACTGAGATTTGAGTGAGATAGAGGTGGGTGGGGTTTATCCTAGGAAGCATTAATAGCTATTATCAGCTGTCTCTTGATCTTTGACAATTACAGTGATTACAGGCCTGTTAAAGATGATGTTTTTGTTAACCAGATGCAAGGAGCTTTATGTGTATGCTCAACTTGAAGGTGATGGAAGTCCCACAGTTTTAAGTGTTGGGCTCTCCTCCTCTAGACCTGTCTTACTGGGGGGAGGAAAGGATTTTAAACCTCTTGGATCTCGGAGAAAATGATCAGTTGCTGCTGTTCAGGGTGATTTGGTTAAACTGCCTCTTGCAGAAAGAGCTTGACTAAAATGCTGTATTGTTTTATTTGTACTTCTGTGCTAGATGGTGGCCGGCAGAAGTTTGCCATCCGAAAAACGTTCCCCCAAATATCCAGAAAATGAAGCATGAAATCGGAGAATTTCCTGTGTTTTTCTTTGGTTCTAAGGATTACTACTGGACACACCAAGCACGGGTGTTCCCTTATATGGAGGGAGACAGAGGGAGTAGATACCAGGGGATCAAAGGGATTGGAAAAGTCTTCAAAAATGGTACATGGCTAAAGTTAACAAGAGTGATCTGGTGATACGCGTGCTTTGCTTTCTCTACACGTATCCTTCGGCCTGGTTTTGTACATTTGTTTTACAGTATTGGATTAAAATAATGGTTTTGGTGTCCTGGGCAGCAGTCACTGTTACTAACTTTGAATAAAAGCACTATTTGCATAGCTTGTAAAAGACTAGCATCTAATTGGAATTATTTCTGATGATTTTTAATTTCCATAAAGGAAATGGTGAGTGTAACTGGGAGGCAGAAAGAATTGATACATGTTAAGAGCATTAACACTCCAGAACCATTGTTTGCAAGAAAATTGAATGATAGGATGAGGAAGAAAAGGGTGATTCTGTAACACACATGGGAATGAGCCTTTTCTGATGATATAACAATCTGTTCTAGCTTTGCAAGAAGCCGAAGCTCGATTTCGAGAAATAAAGCTACAGCGAGAAGCCAAAGAAACCCAAGAAAGTGAACGTAAACCTCCACCATACAAGCATATTAAGGTAAAGTTTGAGGAAATTCCCCTGGATACACAAAGGTCTAAGGCAGCACTGGAGAAGAAGAGTTGGATGGTGAGGTGGGGAGGAGAGGTGGTAATGATGTGCTGGCGATTGTGTTTTCACAGCCGTGAGACGATGGAAGTTTGCTTCCATTGGAACATCATTGCAGAAATTAGTAACCACTGTAATAACTCTTGCAGTAAATTCCTATGTTTTTAAGTGATGTTTGAACTATTTTAATGTATTATTCAGGTGAATAAACCTTGTGGTAAAGTGCAGATATATACTGCTGATATTTCTGAGATTCCCAAGTGCAACTGCAAACCCACAGATGAAAACCCTTGTGGCTTCGATTCCGAGTGCCTAAATCGAATGCTGATGTACGAATGCCATCCACAAGTTTGTCCAGCGGGAGAGCGATGCCAAAACCAGTGCTTTACAAAGCGACAGTACCCAGAGACAAAGATCATCAAAACTGATGGGAAAGGCTGGGGTCTGGTTGCCAAGAGGGACATCAAAAAGGTATGAATTGTTCCTGAAGAGCAGGGAACAGGGGACCCGGGATGTTGTTTGTGGGTTTGGTATATACTTTACTAGTGATACCTGGTATTTTTCAGGGAGAGTTTGTGAATGAGTATGTTGGTGAGCTGATTGATGAAGAGGAATGTATGGCAAGAATCAAATATGCACATGAAAATGATATTACCCACTTCTATATGCTTACTATTGATAAGGTAGAGTATTTTACATTTTTCCAGTATTTATTTATAACATTATTTTCATTCCTTTTCCTTCTATTGATCACCTTGATACAGTACTTTGCTCCTTTTGATGTTCCACACTTTCATGTATTCCTATTGTTGTATCATCTGTGCCTTCTCCATTCTTTATATATATATATAAAAATATATGCATATATACATATATGTGTATTTATTTTAGATATATATATAATGCATCTCACTAGTTCTAACTGCATAATGTAATAAAGTATATATTAAGGTCTATAAATTGTGCTTTGTTGCTTGCGATCAAGTACAACGGAAGTATTTATCTGCCTAGTCTTGAAAGGAAGTATGATGCTTTGGGAAATAGCGATTATAGAGTTAGATGAATTATTATTAGCAATCCTTTTAATAACATCTCAACAACAACAGAAATTCTCACTGGAGAGTAGTGTGGAATATAGTTGTGAGGCTGTGTCCTATACTGAGCATTTAATGTTTTTCACAACTATGTGCCCTTTGTCTATAGCAAAACCAGGCTTGTGCTTCTGTGCATACTCTGTTCAGAAAGCACTGTCTGCATTAGTAACCAGGCAGCACTCCACAAATTGATTCTGCAGCAAATTAAGCCAGCAGATGAATTAACACGGCACATTAATCCCACATCTGTAGTTTTCTGTGCATGCCTCTGAGAATTCTGTTCCTGCAAAGAGGAAGAAAGTGGAGAACCTGGAAGTAGGGGTATAGATTATATATATGGGGGGGGTATTGTGTGTGTATATATATATGATATTGCTTAAGTACCAAACAGATACCTAGGAGAAAAACCAAAGTTGTCTGTCAGTCCTGCATGTTCTTTCACTCCTAATCACCTTTCTTTTGCTCAAGACTGTCCTGTTCTGTGTTTCCACAGCTATTCTCATTAGTCCTGTTAACAAAGGAGTTCCTGCACAGGAGTTATCACCTCAGAATGATGAAACCATGTTTCTCTGAACACATAAGTTTCTCGCCCCTCTACTAAACTGACATACAACATCAGTACATTAAAAAGCTGAACTGAACATGTATTTGACTCATACTGTAGTTAATAAATGCTCATCATGGTTCTGTCATGCAGAATTACACATGCACATGCAGTTAGAGACTACATGTTTGTAGTCTTGACAATCATACGTGTGCACTCTAATGAAAATTAGTTAAAAGGGTAGTTTAATAGTATTTCATAAGTAAGCAAAGCTTTCTTAATCAGCTCTTCAGAGAAACACAGTTCTGGCTATTTCATGACTTTATTTTGTTAATGTCTGATATGTTTGGTGGAGATAGAAACTAAAAGGTAATTTTATGTCGGGATAGGATTTTTGTTTAGTTTACCAAGAGCTTATTTTTGCTTGAATTAGGCTTATTGAGGAAAGCAAGCTGTTGAGAAACTGATAATCTCTGCAGGTAATCACACAGTGATTTGGTAAATACCACAAAATTCAGTGTTTGTAAATGCATCACAGCTTTGTGAATGCAGAGTAAAAGGTAAATGGACTGGGTGAGTTTTGAGGCTTTCTGGAGCAAGGGGGTTCTCTTACATTTCCACTGCAGTGCTCACAAGAACACTTATCCTGCCATGTGGCTGCGATGGGTTTTGGGGAGATGTGAGCTAGAGCATGAGTATTGCTTTGGGAGTGTCACATTCCAGGCCACATGAGACACTACAGTTTTCAATACAACATGTATCATCAGTTTGCTTTTGTGCTTCTGGGGAGCAAAACCATGTCTGTTTTGAATGCAGCTACTGAAATAATTCATGGATTTTTACTTTCCGAAGAGACAAATCACTCATTCTGTTGCTGGTTTGATCTCCAGGACCGGATTATTGATGCTGGCCCTAAAGGAAACTATTCTCGGTTTATGAATCACAGCTGCCAACCAAATTGTGAAACTCTCAAATGGACAGTAAATGGAGACACACGTGTTGGCCTGTTTGCTGTGTGTGATATTCCTGCAGGTACGTACGTCAGCTTACGTTGGGTTTGGTTTAATTCCCTAAGTTAAACCTTTTGCACAGTTATGAGTGGGACAGTCATGGTTTAACTGGTTCAGTGCAAATAGTTTTGTAGAGAGCTCAGTACATGGAAGCGATTCTTTGTGATCTGCCTTTTCCTTTAATGTTTCTTGTTAGCGAGTGCTATGGCTGCTTCTTGTGGCTTGCTTCCTAGGGAACAGCAAGGAGACCCTAGTTAGTACCCTTGCATTCACTTTGTGGTGTAGAGCATAGGTTTTGTTTTGGAGATCCTGGACAGTACTTGTGCATCTTTTCAAATGAAGATAATAAGCTGAAGGAGTGGATGAACAAGGCTGCTTAAAAGTATATATTTGTTTTCTGTACACATATACATGTATCTTCTATCTATAGCTATATCTAGCTGTTTAGATATTTAGCTATATATAACCTCTGTGTGTGTAGACCAGACACACAGTTTTGTTAAGTCAAACCATTTATTTTAACGTGTAATTGCATAAGACATGCAGTAGTGGCATCTAGTTAATCGTTGTCAGTGCTTACGAGCAATAGAGAGGAAGAAATCCCATGGTAATAGACCAGCAGTTAATGAAACCTGTATTTGTTTGTAATAATTTTAATCCACTTCATTACCTCGTCCTTCATAATGAAAGGGTTTGTCTTGTCTCAATCAGGGACAGAGCTGACTTTTAATTACAACCTTGACTGTCTGGGCAACGAAAAAACAGTCTGCAAATGTGGTGCCCCAAACTGCAGTGGATTTCTTGGGGACAGACCAAAGGCAAGTAATAGATCAAGAGATTTTGGCAGGGTCTCGTCTACTGGCCTTGTTGTTTTTCTTTTGGGACATGCCTTGGTGAACCAGTTGTGTATTATGATAAGGGTCAGTGCTGCTTGAACAGATGCTAGCTGTCTTCTGAAGAGAAAGCTTACTGTTTCCCTTGCTGGAAGATGGAACATTGTTTTGCCGAACATAACCTTGGTGCTAAAGAATATGTTTTTATGGTGTAACAGTACAGTGGGAAGTACTGGGTTTGGGAACACACCTAACTGTAGTCAGTGAGACTATTGTGACGTTGCAGTTTACATAACCCCCATCTAAGCCTTAAAATATGATTATTTTGTTAAGATCTGTTGAAAACAAAATCCGTTGAACTGCAGAAAAAAAATGCCAGTTTTGAATGAAGAAAAATGGCTCCCAAATTGCACCAAGAAATTACCTGTATGGTTTGTGTCGGGTTAATTGAAAACCTGTAATCCAGCAGAAGTTGATGTGGCCTCCTGAAGGGCTGGCATAGAAGTGCAAGGGAAGGTACAAGTATATGAATATGGATGTAGAAAGGCTGCACCTTCATGTGGTCCTTCACACAGTATCAGGCACTTTAGAGGGTGGACTTAAAGCTTCCAGAATTCCCATACCTGGTTTTTGTTCAGGATAAGCTTCAGCGAGGTTTCACATAAGTTTGTGATCAGCTTACACAGACAGCCATGAAGAAATGAACTATTACAGTTCAGTTTTGCAAGGCTGTCTGCATTGGTAGGTAGAATGGGCTCATCTTAAAGAAAGTAGGTAATGGTTATGGGGGTGAGAGAGAGGGAATGATGGAAGGGAGGTTGAAATGGGATCCAGAAAGAATTTCATGTGATTTGGTGAAGGAGAGTCGAAGTGCAAGCAGCAGGATGTCAGACTGAAATAGAGGTAAGGTTTTGTATATTCTCTCCAGGATTATGGGCACAGCTACAGTTCTGCCTTCCATTCCTCAAAGAGAAGTGGGGACTGGTTTTAGTAATTCCAGCATGAATATATGCAATTGGGAGAGAAAAATGGATATTGAAGTGATTGGTTGTGCAAGAACAAAATGGGTGTAAATTAGCCACAAGTAGATTAGGCCTTTTTTCAATGATAAGAAAGTGGAAGAGCTTTCCACTAGGAAGGGATTGCAGGGACAAGATCTGGTTTCAAGATGATTTTTCACAAGAGTACTGGGATTTATGCCAACACAGATAGGTATGGTGAGGCACTGGACAGGCCCGCACCAGGTCAAAATGTGCATGGTTTGCCAGGCATGACAGCAGTTTTTCTAACTTGGTAATAATTTTCCGTTGCAAAACTGGCATTTACAGATTTGCTTCTTACTCTTTTAGAATTCTTCCACCAATGCCTCAGAAGAAAAAGGCAAAAAGACCAAAAAGAGAACACGGAGACGCAGAACGAAAAATGAAGGGAAGAAAGAATCCGAAGATGATTGTTTCCGTTGCGGTGATGGAGGCCAGCTGGTGTTGTGTGACAGGAAATCTTGTACTAAAGCTTATCATCTCTCCTGTCTTGGTTTGGTGAAACGTCCCTTTGGTGAGTCAGTTTGCCTCTTAAACTTCACCTGTGCAGGTGCTTCATTTATTGTGCTGAAACCTTACCAAGAGTGTCAGCTTGAAAACACTGTGTTCGTATGGTGACAACTTCATTTGTGCACCATGTAGGAGCTCTTCTTGAGCGTGGAAACAAAAGATGCCTTCCTCCTGCCTCTGTGGCAAAATGAGCTCTTTGTTTGACAAATGTAGGTAATTGAGTACATCCCTGGTTGGAGCACTGTAGCCCTGTCATAGGCAAGTAGATTATGTGTCAGAAATATGTGAAACCAGTTGAGTTCAAGCCAAAAGAACAGCAGCAGCATCTGGAGCAAGGTGAGTGGGAAAATGTTAAGGGCAGCAGACATGAGGTTCTAGATCAAGATAACACAGGAGTTACCTGGTTCAAGTCAGCCGTGTCAGGTGGGATATGAAGTGAAGCAGGCAAAGCCCGTTACCCCAGAAACAAGTAAAACAATGTCTGGTGAAACATGCTGGGGCAAAAGAGCATCAGTAGGTAAAGCACAGCAGTCATCCCTAAGCAAAACTTGCAGCTAACAAGTAATCACTGTAATGGTAGGCAGCAATTGATGGATGTTGGGCTACTCTACAAGCCTGCAAGTTGTAAGATGCTGGTGAGTAAAGCCTAAATAATTTCTTCTAGCTGAAGTTAACTGCTGTGTTGAAGAGAGGATGTCCCATCTGCTACTTACTGCTGGCTTTTGTGCTTTAGAAATATGATGTAGCATTTTGATCTTTGAGATTAGCCCTGGTAGGTGCCGTCTCATCTTGCCTTGTCGGGAGTCACATGTTGTTCAGCTGCTGAAACACAATACTTCTTTAAAAGCCAATGCCATGTTTTTCTCCCCACTGATGAGCTCTTTGTCTTTGATCACAGGGAAGTGGGAGTGTCCATGGCACCACTGTGATGTTTGTGGCAAACCTTCTGTTTCTTTCTGCCACTTCTGCCCAAATTCTTTCTGCAAGGAACACCAAGACGGGACAGTACTAAATTCCATGTTGAATGGACAGTTATGCTGCTCTGAACATGTTCTCGGGGTGGATTCTGTTGAAACTCAGAAGACTGAGAAACCCCGCAAAAAACTGAACAAGTTGAAGCCTAAGAGAAAGCAGAGGACCAGATGGATGAGAGCTGACTGCAAATAGTCATGGACTGCAGTTTCTACTGCCAACACTATCTTGTAGATAAGTTGTGAATATGACCAGGGAAGGACACGATTTTACATATATTCTGTAAAGGATACATGGGGAGGGGGGGGATTTTTTGTTTTATTTTGTTTTTATAAATCCACTGAGCCAACCACAGCAGTCTTCTGCTGCTTCTGCACTGATACCGAACTGCATAGTTCAGAGAATTTCAGGACAAACCAAACTTACTACTCAGCATTACAGTTACACTTGAATTGTTACGAATGTAAAAGGTTCCCTCCAAAATACTTTCAGATTTGGAGGTAGGTTAAAAATCAAACCAGGTAGGCGTAAACGTAGGGGTTTTGAGATAGTATTTGTCAACCAACAGATGTTTAAAATAGTATATCCTTGAAAGAAGTTATTAGCTCGCAAGTCCTTTTAAGTAAGAAATGGCTTGGTCTGTGGTCCCAAATGAGATTTGCTTGCCTTGTGTGTTTTTGAGCAAGTGCTTGAATGCCATTCATGATCCAGGTGCGTATCTCACCATCACCACACACATAACAATTCATTTGTGCTCGTATAAAGTAGCTCTCCAGTGTTGCTTAAACAACCATGGTTTTAAATACCCTTCCACCGAGAACTGTAGTACGTGGTGGGAAAGGCACACCCTGTACCAGAGAGGAGAAATCTTACATTTAAGAGATTTTTTTCTATACTGTTTTTTCCTGTATTTCATTCCAGTGAAATAGAAGTGACTTGATCTTGCAGAGCTGTACAGGTCTGGATTTAAAGGGATTTTGTCTTGCGATCTAGGCCCAGTACTCTAGGAATTTTATGTTTTAATAATAAAACTCTTACAAAACCTAGTATTTGAAAAAATCACTCCATTTTTTTTCCTTTTTTCCCTAAATGTCAGGTAAAACACAGAGGCAAACGCTTCTTTGGAATGCTTAAAGCCCAAGCACTACACTTTGCGATAAGGCAAAAGTTGCCCAACAGCGACCCAAAAAACCCCACCGTGAATGAAGCAGAAGTTGACACTTGACTGAAGTGCAAAGACCTGAATTCAAACCAACTACTTAAAAATGAAATCGATTTTTGAGGAAGCACATAAGGAACAATTTTAATGTGAAGTTTAGCCCGTTCCTTTTGATAACTTTTGCATAAAACTGGCTGCTTGACTTGGCAGACTGAAATGAGCTGGGCTGTTGCCTCTCTCATGGCCACTGTGTTGTGTCAGTGAAGCTGGTTTGAGTTCTCTGTTCCCATCAGGTTTTCACACTTGCAGTGAGATGAATGTACGAGATTTAGTATTGATGGAAATAATATTAGAGCTAGGAAAAAACGGTAAAGAAAAAGGTCTTTACCTGTTTTCTTCCCAGTGCATGTCATTGGTGTGTGATTAGGCAGTGTTACAAGTAAGTTTTGACTTGTGCCATTGTTATCTAGCCTACGTGAACACAATGTGGCCTTCATGTCCATGTAGTAATTTGTGTATGTTCTAGCTTAGTTTGCCTTTAATAGTGCAGAAACTCTGTGTAGCCCTTTTGAAGACGAAGCCTTGCTATATCGTGGAAGTGTATGTTGATTTCCCAAAGTATTTCTTCAGGATTTGATTGCAGATTTAGTTTTTGGAATTCTCCAAATCCCCATTTGTTCCCAACACGGAAAAACTTTGGTTTTATTAGAAGAGATTAATTGAGAGAGGTTTTAAATGTAGCATTGCCCTATCCTGAACCCTTTGGTTTCTATTTTGTGACCAGACTGCTTTGTTCTTTTAAGCAGTTTTGATAAACACTGTTGGAAGGCTGATTTTCTTTCAAATGATTTGGACAAAACCAGCACAATTCCAAACAGGGGGAAGTGTTCCATGGTTGTGTTTGAAAGTGGTTTGCCAAGCCTTGCACTCACGCTAGATACAAATCAAGATTTAATGGGATTTGGAGGGTAAATTTCCCTCTGCTATAGGTATTTGTTACAGCAGGACTGAAGCGTAGGCCTGTGCCTGAAATCAAACCCAAAAACTGGTATTATGGACGTGTGTCTGATTTTTGAGGGGAGGGAAGTGTGATCAGGTAGTAAAGCTGGAAGTATTTCCTTATCACTTTTAAACAGAATGAAGGAATTTGATGGCATTGGGACCATTCTATGAATATTTTACCATGTAAGGAAGGCTTTAGAAGAATGCCTTTAAATAAGTTATTACGAATTTCACCTTTACATTCCATTGCTTTTACAATTTGTTAATTATTTTTAGTTGTTTTGTTGCTTTTTCCCCTTCATGTGTAGGTGTAACAGCTCTGGCACCCTGGAACAGTTATGCCCCAGGTCCTGAGAGGCAGATACCCACTTCCAGAAGCCACCGTGTCAGATAGTTACGGATGGGCACAGTAACACCAGCTGGTTTAGAGTCGGTCGCGGAGCCTACAACTCCCTGCCTGCCTCTCAGGTGGGCTCACAAGCACATTTAGTATAGCAGGATGCAGGACAGCCACCCATCTTGGATCTGTCTGTGGGTAGATAAAGACCGTGGCCTTCAAAGCAACCCCTCTCAGCACTCGTTTCACAAGGTTAAGTTCACACACAGACAGATCTTAGCAAGTGGCTGTTTGACTTTCTGCTTCCTTCTACCTCTGCTCTTTATTGCTCAACCCTTTGGGCCAATGAAGGCTTGCATCACTGAGACTGCAAACTAGGAGTTTGCTTTGGAGTTGCTGGGAATTCCTTCCATCTGCTGATCACATAAATGAAACGTGGATCATGTTCTCCCTTAATATGTACTGACCATGTAGCCCCATGTGCTCAGCGAAGTCACTCAGGTGGTGAGCTGGTAGAACTTCAGTTTCCAAAGCAGGAAGGTGGTTTTTAGGTGTCTTTTTATGAAGGCTTCTATACCTTACACTGCAGCACTGGGAAAACAAGCTGAGGTTTTATTATAAAAGAAGACAAAAATTGTTTTCACTGTTTTCCTTCTCCCCCTGTTCAAATACAGGGGGAAACAGCCTTGAAAAATGAAGCTTTCTCATGATGCCACTCAACACATTTTAGCATTCAGCAGCCTAAAAGATTTTCTGTTATAACTTCATCTAAATAACATCCAAGCATGGCACATTATGTGGGATTAAATTGTGTTCTTAGTGTCTTGCCCACCGAAGTAGAAAGATGTCTTTCCTTTGCCAAACCTGGTACATAACAGCCAAACTCAGAGTTTGTTGTTCATCACATGAGCAAGCATGGAACCGATTTTCAGCTGAATATGTTAGATGTGTTTTCATACAGTCTAGGAGGAATAATCAAATTAAATGTCTGTTTTGTTCAATAGCTTTGTGTTCATGGTCAGTTTTTAGATTGTTTTTAATTTGAATTACTTGGAAAAGCAGAATACCTTGAAAGAAAGACGTATTAACGGGGGTTTCGGCATTGTTGAGGCACGTTATTCCATGTCTGACTGCTTGAGAAACTTCAGTGTCTTATTAAATATTAAAATTTATTCCTAGTTATTTAAGAAGTTGCTAATTCTTTTTTGTAAAATGGCTCCAAATCGTTATTTTTTGCACCAATTGGGGTTTTTTTTCCTTGTGTTTTTAAGTCAAATGTTACACAGGAGGCAAGAGTTGGGCAGAGAAGGGACTGGTGGTTGTTCTTTCATAGTGAAAGCTTATACTTCAGGACTTCCTAAGGACTCCATGGAAATCGCGCTTTAAGCTGAATGGAAGTGATACTGGTTGTGCTTTGGCTTGTGTTCACACCATTGCTGATCACACAGATATTGACACGTTTTGCAGTCCTGTTTTTCCCATTACAGAGCTGCTTTCTGTTGCTTATAATTCTACAGGCTTTAATGACTTGGAGCTGGAAACATACAGTCCTACCAGTTCCATTCCTTTGGGTTCGTTCAGCTGCCATTGGTGCTGCTGCTGCTTGGCCAGCTCTGGATTTGACTGCGCACTGCTCTTTCAGCCAGGTTTTTGCTTGGGTCTGGTGTGACTTCGGGAGTGGAAAATCCCGCAGCTGACAGCAGATACAGCTGGGGTTTTAAGAGCATTTCAGAAAATTGCTTTGATTCTAACAGATTACTGTTGTGCTGCAATCATCTGGTGCTGTACATCACGACCTTGTCCTTTTGCTGCTCCCGTGATAAGCTACATACTTTTACCAGTTGAGAAACATAATGCCTGTCTAGTAAATCAATAGTGTGAGAGAGACTGTTGCTGTGCAGCAGAGTTGGGGGTATAGGTACTATCCATGTTGCTGCTTATCCAGCTTAGAATCACAGAATGGTTTGGGTTGGAAGGGACCTCAAAGCTCATCCATTTCCAACCCTGCCACGGGCAGGGACACCTTCCACTAGAGAGGTTGCTCCAAGCCCCGTCCAGCCTGGCCTTGAACACTGCCAGGGGCAGCCACAGCTTCTCTGGGCAAGAGAAGACCACAGAGGACAATGCACCTCTCTTCCCACCCCTTCATTCATCTGTCATAGTTGAGAGAGAGCAGAGAACTGATGCATTTTATTATTGTTGTTAGGAACACAGTAACACCTCCCCTGGGGACAGGAGGATGAGCAGCTGAGGGCAGCAGCCACTTAACCCCCCACCAGCTGGGTTACTTCAGCTGACTGCTGCTGCAGTGAAAGACTGATGTGAGAAGTAACACCTGCTTCCACCCAAGCATTTAATAGGTCTTTCACTAGTAGGTACTATTTTTACTAGCACTCAAAGAGCTGATGAAGCACAGTGCTGTGATGAAGGGGCACAGCTGGCTGGTCTGTGTGGGGTTACACAGCTCACCTCCTGTGTATGAAGTACAGTGTAGGAAGAGAAGGAAGGCAAAAAGGTGGGAAGATTGAGACCCAAGTTACTGGTTTCATGGAACAGTTGAAACTGGCTCCATTATAGCCTATGGCTGTTTGTGAGTGCCTGGAATGTTGGTGGGAACTCAGACGGCCATGAGGACCATGTGTGATAAAACACAACAGGGAAAACAGAGCGAACAACAAGTTTATAAAGAGAAGAGTCAACCAACGACACCAAACACCTACACAATTCGAAATCATCCCTGTAACACACAAACCACGTCAGGTTAACCTATGGCTAAACACAGAATACTTGGAGTGCCACAGCTCTGCACAGGGCAAACTGGTGCAAGCGTAAGTGCTGCTCTTCTGGGTGGGAGGCGAATCAAGCATCAGGGCAAAGAACTTTGCATGGGCATTTAAGCAATGGATCTAGTGCAGACATATCTTATCTTCCACAGCTGCAGTGTGCTCCAAAGGGTTGCCACAGCTTCATGTCTCACCAGTGTGGCTTGGTGAAGAAAAACCAGTTCCTGTGTGGTTTGCTGCAAGTTTTAAGTCACTTGGTAGCTCTATTGTGAAGCATCACTTTACAGCAGGAAGCAAAGGGGACAGATAAGTGCAAGAATCAATCATTATTTTAGTTGCACGTTTTCCCACAGCTGCAAGGAAGGGGAAGGACATTGGCATCCTTTTCCTTGCTTAAAGTGACGGTGAAGGTTTGAGAATGGGGGAAAAAATGCTTATTCTTAAAAGGAGGCACATTCACGTTAGTTCCTGCTCAGGTGGAAGCGAGTGCTGTAGCCCAGGAGCCTCAGTAACTGAAGCAGTCCCTCCTCACTTTGTTGAGCTGACTGTTGAAATAGAGAGACAGAATTGGTTTCTGGTTTGGTTTTTTCCCCTGAGGAAAAATGTTTGCTTGTGAATGAAGGCAGTTACTGAAAGGAGAAGCCTTTTCTCATCAGTCCATTTTAGCACAGCAGGCAGCTGGGCTGGCAGCACAAGTCATCACAACTCAACAATGGGGTTTTATTTCTCAGCGCTTATTTTAGCTCTACAGAAACAGGTTGCACATGGTTAAACATCTTGCTCATACCCACACAGCTGTATTGTCCCAGGCCATAGAGAAGCGGGTGCTTGTTGATAGCACATCCTTGGTGCTTGCTGATCACACGTCCTGCTCTACCAGCCAGCATAGACTGGCTCTGTGTGCTCAGTGCCCCCGTAAGTTGTGTGTTGTCCTGAGCCTTTGGGCAGCAATAGAGACTTCAGCAATTTCTTGCTATGTTCCGGTGTTCTTCTCAGAATAATTAGAAACACAGCAAGGATGGCACCTGGAAGGTAAGGAAGCGCAGTTGGTTTCAGATGGGAAGGTGAAATGGCAAGTGATGTTTGCTCGAGGGCTTCTCAACTTCAGTATTCTGGTAAAATAAGAGGTTTTCTGTCCTGCATCCTCAGCACACTCTCAAATGGGTTTGGTTAGCCAGAATAATAAATACTAAACTTCAACATTTCAGCTTTACTCTGGAAGCTGCAGGCAGTAATGGCAGATTTTAGTGAAATCATTCAATAGGTTGCTGTCTGACCCCATTTATTCTCTGCTCCAAGGAACTGTTATTTTTCCCCTTGGCATCTTCTTCATTGCAGATCCTACCAAAGGGTCTTTCTGAGGCATCAGTTTGCTCTGTTCAGCACTCACACTGAAGCACAAGAACTAACTTAGGTTAACTTAGGATCTAGACTGAGATCAGGACTGTCAGAAAGACTTTTAGTCTGGGCACAGACATGGAAATAACTGTCAAATACAAAGTACTGTGATGTTGTCTGTTTCCTTCAGGCAGAAGCATAATCAGGGACAACTGATCTTAACAGGAGAGCACAGATCTGTCGCTGTGATGTACCATGGCCAGACAAACACGTCCAGATGGAGGTCGCATGAACAGACAGCCTCATGGTAAAGAACCGGTCTCTTAGACCAGCCGTGACATACTCACGGGTTCCTGTGCAGGGCCCTTCCTTTCCCCTCTGCATAGCGAGCTCTGCAACAGGCAGGACCTCACTGGGGAATGCTGTTCCATGCCCCTCAGCCTTGGTTATCTGAGGTGCTGGTTCATGGCCCATTGTCCCTCTGTGGACAGGCTTTCCACGGGCTTCAGTTTAATCTAGTTTTCCTAATTGATACTCGCTTCAGATGGTGTCTGTTGTGGCAGACTTCTGGACTACAGCCTGGCGCAAGGGGCATGGGCTACAGGAGGAGCTCTCACAGGGCTCCAAGCCACAGCTGGTGACAACAGCCCTCATCTGCCCCACTAGGACTTTCCAGCCCTCTGGAGATGAGCAGCCACTCAGTGCTGCTACAGCTCCTGCAGACCCTGCCATCCTTTTCTCCTGCTGTGCTCCCATGGAGTCCTCTCCTTGGGTGCCAAGGGAGGAGTTTGATGAGAACAACAGCACTGCTTTGCTGTTGGAGAAGCAGCTTTGCTCTCCTTGTTCACTGCAGGGAATAACACATCTATTTTATCTCCACTCCTGCCTTTTAACAACAGTGAGCTGAACTGGGGACTGGGTCTTCAGGAGGCATATAACTTATTCTTAAGGAGCCCATGGATACAAGGCTTCCTTATGATGACTTAGTCATATAGAATTGTAGACTCATAGAAGGGTTAGGGTTGGAAAGGACCTTAAGATCATCCAGTTCCAACCCCCTGCCATGGGCAGGGGCAGCTCACACTAAACCATCTCACCCAAGGCTCTGTCCAACCTGGCCTCTGTGACTTTGAGATTAAGATCTTGTGTCAAGAGAGCTACTGGTGTGGCCCTCACAGTGGGGTTTCTGTTCCTCTCCATGTGCACAGGAGGCAAGGCCTCTGCCCGTTCTGTTTGTCTGCCCCTTAGCAATCCACAGCGCTAACAGTTACTCATTTGCGACTTGTCTCTGACTAAACCTTCCCTGAACTCTGCTCAAAAGCCACAAATCTCCTATTTTTCCCTTTGCTGAGACTACAAAAGCGCAGTTGTTGTTTTGAAATGAGTATTCGTAGTGTAGCTTCCAGGTAGCTACATCCATGCACTGGGCTTACCCTACCAAGGTAATCACAGCAGGGGAAGAGGGATGCTCCACATGCTCAGTAGGTGCTGGTTGTCCATTCTGTTGGTTACAAGATGCCCTACAGCATTGATACAACCACCAGTGCACAAGCTGACAGCACCCTGGCCTGCTGGATGCTGCACCAAGAGTTACAGAGGAGGAATGCTTTTAGGAAACTTGGAAGTCTCTTACCAAAAGGCTATTGTGTTTTTTCCTACTTTTGGTCAGCTAAGAAATGCCCGTTTTGGGCTCCATGCACACACCAAACGTTCAGCATTATTCTAGCCTTTGCTCAGAGCAAATGCATCAGTATCCCTCCTTCCAAATGCTGCAAGCGCTATCATCTGCACCGAAAGCAGCCACAGAGTCCTTAATGAGACACCCAGGTTTCCAGAAACATGAACTGCGCCATGCAGAGCGCTGCTGGCACAGTGTGAAGGCACCGAGCTGTTTTACCCCAGGGAGACAGAGAAGAGCAGCACTTACCTGCGGAGCAGATGGCCAGGAGCACCACTGTGAGGGGGGTGAGCTGGCAGGAGTCCCCTGCCTTGTAGAGGAAGACCTCCATGCAGTACGTGGGCTCAGCGCTGCCCGGGGGGCAGAAGGCATCAGGAGGGCACTTGACTGGGTTCACATCAGGGCTCTGCCCAAGAGAAGAAGTAACTGAACAGGGGAGGCTGCAGAAGGTAACGCATGTGAAGGGAGGTGGCACTTCTGCATCGGAAATAACCCAGAAATGAACCTGCCATCTTTAAATCCAACCTGCCTGCCCCTGGGGCGTCATTCAGAGGAGGCTGAAGAGCAGGAGGTGTTGTTATACACCGTGTCCATACAAACCCCCTCGGTAACGGACCCACCATCCTCTGACATTCCCCTAAAGGCCCAGTGAGCCTGGGCAGCTCCAAGGGTGGCACAAAGCCACGCTCCTGGTGTCAGTGTTTCAGCCATCTCCCTCCATTAGGGCTCTGTCTGTGCTGAAGGGCAGAGGCTCAGATAGAAAGGTGGTAACTGAAGCCTATTTAGCTGTATTTGTGAATCTGGGATCTCAAACCAGCTGATGGGGACTCACGGGGCAGAAGTGGTTCTCTGGGCACAGGTCACAGCGCTCCTGGCCCTGCTGCAGTTGGTACTCTCCTGTCCTGCAGACCTGGCATTTGGTGTCCCTGGGACCTCTGAACATGCCTGAAATAGCAAATGAGCACAAAAATTAACATCTGGGACTAGACCCCGGGGCCTTCGCAACTGCGTGTGGATGATTCAGCTTTGGAGCACAATGAGAGAGGCTGTTAAATATTTCATGTGCGTAACAAAGGCTGAGCCTGGACTTTGGTCCTTGCTCGTTGGCAAAGGGGCAGGACAGAGAACAAACAGGGCTGGAGGAACTAAAGGATATCTGGGGTTAGATCTCGGCAGAGGGAGTGAGTAGGAGTGCAGTGGGAGGTGGGTTCAGCAGCGAGCTCTGGCTTTAAAGCAGAAAGAGGGTTGGAGCTGGAGGTCAGCAGCGTTTCATCCCCTCTAATCCTGGCTTCAGACACCTCTTCCAGCTGTTTGAAACTCACTGAGCAAAGCTCAAAGCACGGCTCCGTTTCCTGAGCCCAGGGGGAACGGGAGGTCACACAATTCCCAGGTCTCAGAGCAATAAATGCTTTTCTGCGCGTCTAAAACATGTCTTGACCACAAGAAATCCCTGCTGCTGTCTCGGAGTGGAGATGCAGCCAGCCACCGGCGGCTGTGGGAGCGGATGGAGGGCTTTGCCCTCCCACTGCATCACCTGCTGTGGATTGATGTTTGAGACATCAGCCATGCAAGGAGCAGAGTCACTTCCTCGCCTCCCCTCACTGACTGTGTCCTCCACCACATGCCAAGCATCCTCTACCGCTGCAGCAAGTCTATGGGCTCATCAGCGAAGCAACCACCGATGCAGATGCGTGTCTGTTAGAACCCTATGGAGCTTTTGGCAGCCCTGCCATGCAGGTGACCAAGCCTTCCTCCAAGCCATTCACCATGCGGATGGGGACGTGGCGTTGGCACAGCCTCCAACAGCAAGTCCTAGCAAACCAGGAAGGGCCAACCCCCCCTCCAGCACCCTCCCATCCCTGTGAGGGCAGTGGTGCGCTCTGCGTCAGGTGGGTCTCGGGATGCACCGCTCCTGGAGCTGATGCTCTGTGTTCCCAGCGGGGCTATGGCAGTTACCTGGCAGGCAGGGCACGCACTGCTCTGACGCCTCCTGAAGAGCCTCTTGCCCCGCAGGACAAGGCAGACACGCGGGGCAGCTGGTGGTGCTGGGAGGGGAGAGGAGGCAGAAAACACTGGAGACAAGCACTGCGACACCAGCCCACCACAGCCAGCTCTCTCGGTCGCTTGTTGGCATGGAACGTGCAGGAATCCGCTATCCCAGCGGTGGCTATGCCTCAGCAAACTTGGCTGGAGCTGGTCAATGGGCTCCCTGAAGGGGGCTGGGAGACAGACCTGTGATGAGCTGGGTAACCCCTGGTTCCAGCCCTGTGGCACTTTAATCCAGGGTCAGCACAGACCTGCTGCATAACACAGGATAACTGAGCTCAAGGCAGGGTCTGATTTATACATGTGGGTGCAAACCCCACAGCCTCCGTGCAGGCATCCCTACAGGCAGGGAGCAGAGCCCATCACAAGGCACCCACCAGCACCTCTCCCCTCCCCAGAGGGGACAGCTCAGCCAGGACAGTTGAGCTACTGCCTCCTGCTCATCCCAACCCAATCAACACCAGCTCAGCTTCAATGTGCAGAGCCCAGCACCATGCTCAGCTCATCCCTGCGAGGGTAACAGCGTTTGTCAGTGGAGTGTGATGAGGAAGGTGCAAGGAAGGGGTCTGTGTCCTGCCAGGACCCTCCACTCATTGTGCCATCCCTCTCTCCTCAGGGTCAGCACCAATGTCCCTACAGCTGAACAAGCAGTGACTTGCCTTTGGCCACTGCATTGCTGCTCTAGCTCAGTGGCTATGAGAACCACCCGTCCCCGTGCACCTCACAGCCAGCACCACAAGCACACTTCTTACTTGCAGAATGATCCAGGCAGGCAAGGCAGACAGAAAGCTGCATTCTGCTTGGAGCTAAAATAGCCTGGAAGAGAGAAGAGAAAGGGTTCAGGATCTTGCCTCCACTGTCACTGCCCCAATTCATTGTGTATTTGCTCAGCTCCATTTTGCAAGCAACCGAACAACTCCCTGTGACACACTGCAGGTGGCAGTTCGTGGGCTAACGCAGGATGGTTGCGTTTCTCTTTGTCAATAGCCCTGAAAGAGCCATAAACTTTTCTGTCATGCTAAAGGAAGCACAGGGCGCTCGGGCAGGTTTCCCTGCTGTCACTCACACGTACAAAGCCCTGCCAGGGACACAGAGAGACCTGCACAACATTCCCAGCACAACAGCTCGAACTGGAATCGAGCTGAAATAGGTGATGCTAAAGGGGCCTACAAGGGAGCTGGAGAGGGACTCGTGAAAGGGCCTGCAGGGACAGGCCAAGGGGAACGGCTTGAACCTGCCCGAGGGGAGACTGAGCTGAGCTCTTAGGCAGACGCTCTTCCCTGTGAGGGTGCTGAGGCGCTGGCACAGGGTGCCCAGGGAAGCTGTGGCTGCCCCATCCCTGGCAGTGCTCAAGGCCAGGCTGGACACAGGAGCTTGGAGCAACCTGGTCCAGGGGAAGGGGTCTCTGCCCATGGCAGGGGTGGGAACTGGATGAGCTTTAAGGTCCCTTCCGACCCAAACCATTCCATGATCCCATGATCCCAGTGCCAATTCCTGGGTTCCCCCAAGGAACTCTGGGGTGCATCTCCTTCCCCCCGCATAGGGGAAGACACAAGAGCCACCAAACAGGATGCGTTGCTGTTTGCTCTCCCTGCACCACCCCAAAGGGCAGGGGGATGCAGACCGACCCTTCCCCAAAGGGCAGGGAGATGCAGACCGACCCTTCCCCAAAGGGCAGCCAGGAGTGAATGCTCTGAAACACCCCTGGTGTGGGCACGGGGGACAGGCAGGACCCAGCTTCTGAGTCCTTGCCCCACCAATGGAAGCCGCTGAAGGCAGGAGAACACCTGGGAGTTGAGGTGGTTCTGGGAAGGTGCTGACAAGGCATGACCCATGTCACTGCAACAGGCACCCATGGGACAGAACTAAGGTGCTCACAGAGGAGCTGAAGCAGCGCGGGTGCGATCGGCCTCATGTCCTTCATACCGGCTCAGGCTTACAACCAGCAGCAGAGGCTGCGGCAGAGGGGGGTGAAACCAGAACAAGCTCCCCCTGCCTGCAAGGACAAGGGAACATTCCTAATTCATGATCGTGTGATTTAGGGGCCACCTCCATAGACACCTCTGTGGCCTAACCACGGTGCTTGAGTTTGCTCAGTGAAGGCAGTGCAGTGATGCCGCCAGTGAGACTTCGCTCCTCCCAGACACAGGTACCAGCCAGCGAGTTCGGTGGGTGGATGCTCACAACAGCAGCTGTGTATGCGTGAGGAGCACTTAACGTGCACACGGAATAGCTGCTGTGCTGCACGCGTTAATTAGGTTTTGGCATAAGTAAATGCTGGTCTGTTTTGAGCGTGTTTCATGCTGCCTGCAAACACATCGTACCGGGCTCATCCCGCATTAGCCAAGTGCAAAGCGGCTCGCTGAAAACCCAGGTTTTAATGTCTGGGCCATAAGGAGAGTATTACATTTAACATTCAGACCGCAGAAGAACTGAAAGCAAAATGGTTTAGACTCATTTTTGCCATTAAAAATAGGGGAATACTTTCTTTTCCTGAGACCTTGTGCTATAACCGGGTTTCATGAACCTTTCCTTCTGTAAAAGGCTTCCATTGCAGTGTTAGCATCAACATTAGCTTGCTGCAAACAGGAGCGTGACTCCGAGATCTGCTCTTTCCATTTCAATAGAAATGTCAATACCAGACTAGGAAGAGCTCTGCCGTTCCATTTTTAGCCCGAGCAAAATAACCTGTTTGCTCTTCAGCGCTCTCAAGGTACCCGCTAATTGCATCTGGCCGTGGGGAAACAGCAGCACGGAGCCCGCTGGAAGCGCGCTCAGGCTGAATACAGAGCCTACCTTTGTCACAGGCTCTGCAGGCTGCGGCCCCGGTCTCATTAGCGAAGTGGCCGGGCGGGCAGGGGACGCAGGCGGTGCTCCTCGTGAGGCTGAGGGAGAAGGGAGCAGAGGTGAGCGCTGGCTCAGGTCACCCCAGCTTGTATCCGCTCACAGGAGAGAGCGGAGCCTCACTCTTAGTTTCACTGCAAGCCTGGAGACAGCAATTATAAAGCAGGAGGCAGAAATGCAACAGTTTGAACTCGCCTGAATGTTGAATGTTCCCTGAAAACAAACCAGACTGTGTGTTATTAGAGACGGGTTCTGAGCCTGGACTCTGGGTCTTGAGAAATATGTTATAGAATCATAGAATGGTTAGGGTTGGAAAGGACCTTAAGATCACCCAGTTCCAAGCCCCCTGCCATGGGCAGGGACACCTCACACTAAACCATCCCACACAAGGCTTCATCCAACCTGGCCTTGAACACCGCCAGGGATGGAGCACTCACAACCTCCCTGGGCAACCCATTCCAGTGCCTCACCACCCTCACAGGAAAGAATTTCCTCCTTAGATCCAATCTAAACTTCCCCTGTTTAAGTTTTAACCCGTTACCCCTTGTCCTGTCACTACAGTCCCTGACGAAGAGTCCCTCCCCAGCATCCCTATAGGCCCCCTTCAGGTACTGGAAGGCTGCTATGAGGTCCCCACGCAGCCTTCTCTTCTCCAGGCTGAACAGCCCCAACTTCCTCAGCCTGTCTTCATACGGGAGGTGCTCCAGTATTTCCAGGATTGCAGCAGGTATTGGACACGGCAAGGGAAAAGCTGATGGGAAATGGTGAGAGCAGCGCATCCGTGTGTCCTCGCAGCCAGAGGACACTGGTGCAGCATCCTGGTGATGCGGATGTACACTGCCTGAGGATGCACGGCATCCTGGATGAGGCAGGCTGGTGCAATTGCAAGGCTGGGCTTCTGGCTGGGAAATCATGTTAGCTCTTCCACGCTGGATCAGCTAAATACATTGCTTTAGGTGCCAGTGACTTGAGTGTGATGAGATCCCTTGGAGGCAACAAAACAGGGATTGCAAAAGTAATTGGGCAAAGCACAGAGCTGAAGCCAATTGGCCAGAGGTATCCTAGAGGAAAGCTGAGGAGATGAACCCGCACCTCACTCCCAAGTGTCCCTCATCGCAAAACCAAACGTATTCACTCCTAACACATACAGGAGACCATGGATAAAAACCGGGCAGCCTGCAGAGAACTTGGGCCGCTGCTTGGTGCAGGGATGTCCACACCAGGGTTTCCTTGGGAGAAGAACTCAGCAGTGCTGCAGAGGCACACACCTTCACCTTGTGCTTCCCACTGGGAAACGACCCTGGCAGCACTTTCCCTATAGCCAAAAGGAGGAGATCCTGCTGGCTGCAAAGTGCTTTAAGGAAGCACATCCACCACCCCATGCCCCAGTCACTTACTTGGTGTAATGCCCCTGCGGACAAGGCAGGCACGATGGTTGCCCACTCTGGGGCTGGTAGTGACCCCGAGGGCAGGGGGTGCAGGCACTGGGGTCTGTGCACGAGCCCCCGGCACAGCACGAGCAGCTCAAGGTGCCTGAATTGGAAATAAAAAGCCAGGATCAGGTTTGTAAGCGTTGACATAAACCCCTGTGCTCGGCAGGGCAGGTCGCTGCCGTGCGTGCAGATGGGCTGCATGCAACCATTCCGGCGAGGCAGTCACAGAGGATGGAAACTGCAGCGCCAATGCTAATGATGCTGTTGCGCACCATTAGCAAGCTGGAGATGGTGATGCAAGGTCTCAAGTCTGTCTATGTGGATTTCTGGTAATGAAGATGACTGCTTTCTTCTCCTTTAATTTGAGGGGCATTGGTTTTCCATCTAACACACAAACAAAGAAGAAAGGGAAAAAATCCCAAACCAAAACATATTTCCTTGGATTTCTGGCAATGTAGGCTCACAGGAAGCAGAACTGCAGAGTAAAACCCCAGAGCAGAGGATCAGCCTGAAGCAGCAACAGCCTTTCTCCGAGCACAGGTACCACGGCATTCCCACCAGACACAGGCTCCAGCCCTCTCTGCTCCCGAACCAAACCCAAGCGGTGCAGGGTATTCATGTGGGATTTGCTGCCCTGCCACCCCACTGCTTGCCCTTGGTGCTGCAGCAACCACATACAGGTAAGAAGGGACAACCCCTGTGGACGAGCATCCTGCACTTGAGGGAGGGCGGAATTAACTCCTGTCCTCTGGATTTCCCCCAAAGCAGCAGAGCTGCTCATTCCTCTTTTCAAACACACCCTGCAGTGGGGGAAATGAGCAACAAGTACTTTAGGGTGCTCACAAACACCCCAACAAAACAGCCCAACCGCATCACACCGTAAGTAACGTGTGGAACAGGTGACATTCTGCACTCCTGACCACAACACGGATTGAGCTGGTAGTTTCTCAAGGCCAAGTGAAAGTTTCTACAGCAGAGATTCTCTTTCAAACGTCTGAGACAGATGGTTGGAAGCTGTCCTTGTATTTGCCACCGTACCTCAAAACAGCGTCCTCCTGCCAATAAACCAGGTTGCGCTTGTTACGCTTTGTGCCACAGCCCTACTGCTTCTTCATCCTACTGGAAGACCACAGCATAAGGCCAAGTCCTTAACATCAGACAGGGGCAATGGATTGAGTCCCACTCATGATGCCTGACCCCTAACACAAGAACAACCCCTGGTTACACCATCCTTGACAAGTCACTTTTCCACCCAGCACGAGCTGAGCAGCCAGACCCTTACCTGCACTGGGAACTGTCCCTGGGGAGCAGCGGGCACAGGCTGTCACGTTCACCATGCTGCAGTTGGAGGGCTTGGCGGTGGTGAGGGATGGAGCTGCTGATGGGACCCCAGATGTGGTCATGCCTGGGAGGGATGCGCTGGTGGATGCAGCCATCGGTCCTGTTTGCACCTGGGAGATGCCAGTGCTGCCGGATGTGAGGATGGTCACATCCATGGTGGTGGGCACAGCCTGAGCAGGAGGGTTTGTGCTTGGAGCAGCAGACGGTGCTGCTGTGGACGCAATGAGGGCTGCAGTGGTTGATGCCACCCCAGCTGGAAGCGTGGCAGTGACACTTGTGGGGGCAGAGGCTGTGCTGGTGGTTGCGACGGGAGGTTCTGGGGTTGACGCAATGGGGACCTCAGTGGTGGCTGTCTGGCCTAAAGCAATACCTGAGAGAAGAAAAACATCATTGGGGGCCATAGTATTGTTACCCCTTTAACAGAGCTTTACCATTTGGTCTTCGTCAGCTGCTTAATCTGTATCCTTGTTTGAAACTGCCTTCTGCTATGCTTCACTACAGAGCAATACAGAAGCAAGGAGGAGAACACTGGCAGCATCTGAGCATCCCTGGCACACAAGAGCCTTACAGGGGAAATAAACAGGCAGGTCCACGAGGCCACAACTCAATGCCCAGGTCTGATCTCCCAGCTACCATGGTGTGAGAATTGCCTGAAACACTCAGTTTTAGTAGTGACAGCTCCGAGACAGTTTACCCGAGATCCCCTGACAATCGGATTTAAGACACTTGTCAAGTAGCTGCCTGGCTTATCCCATCTCGTTTAAAGGGATCAGCAAGGAAAAGCATGGGTTTGGGATTTTTCTAAGCTGTCCTGGAGATACATCCAGTAACCAGAAGGGAAGCCACAGGCCAACTGGCTTTGATTCCAAAATCCCCTGTCGGAGTGGGACAGCTCTAATGCAAAAGGGGTATTGCTGCAGTTCAGGTTGTTGTGCTGTGATCCTGAAACACTGCCTGCTGATGACCACAAGCACAGGGGATGTCCTTCCCAGAGGAGGGAGCTCTAAAGCTAAACACAAGCGGTATCGAGCTGGTTTTAGCTTAGCTGTGTGGTACTAAGCAAAGGAAGCAAACAGAAAAGGAATAAGCAGCTCCTGCCACATCAGCTCGGGTCAGACACTCAGGGCAGGGATTTGCTCAGCGTCTGAAGCCTTCCAACTTCATGGAGCGTCAGCACGCGGCTGTGGCTGGTGGTGCGGTGCTTACATGCTCTTCCACCAGCACACCTCTGCTCAGCCTCCACAGCAAGAGGGGGCTGAACTCAAGGGGGGAAAGTAAAAGGACAACTTGAGGAAATTGCCTTATGGGTATCAAGGAGCACAAAGAGCAGAGCTGAGAACCGACGGTGGGATGCAGGTGAGGAAGGACACGAGAGCAGGGTGGGAAGCTGGGCACTTAGAGGGGCTGCACCATTGACTGGCTGCAGACCCACAGGTCCCTGCAGGCTGTTTAGAATTACAGAACGGTTTGGGTCGGAAAGGACCTTCAGATCATCCAGTTCCAACCCCCTGCCATGGGCAGGGGTGCCTCACACCACACTGCGTCACCCACAGTTCTGTCCAACCTGGCTTTTGATTTCTAGCTCAGTTTTGGCTGTACCAGGCAAGGCCAGGCACATGGGAACCAGTGCTTACCACCACCATGGTATGAGCAACACCCGGACCGGGCCGACTGGTAACTCCAGTTGAGTTTCTACAGCGAGCTCAGGACTCTAAATAGGAGTCCTTATAAAGCTGTGATCACATGGAAAGAGCTCATTGGGAGCATCCCTGCTATCGCACACTGCCTGCTTGGTACTCCACTGAGTGTGAAAACCCCTCTTTCTGTCACTATTGAGTAGAGCTGCACACAAGCACGCAGCCATCTGGGCCATTGCCCACGTTTTCTCACTGTAGCCCCCAAACCAGAGATGCTGAGTTTAACAGTGACCATTTTGTGGTGCATTGGTTTGCCACAGGCCCATATCCAAGTGACCTGGAGACACCATCCTTGCTTCTAGGCAGGGAAAACAGCTCTGCGGTTCCCCACCTCGGCCATGCCTCCACCCGGACGGGGATGCACAATTCCCCTCCTCTGCCTCAGCTGCCTTCAGGGCTGATTCTGCTGCTCCTCCTGAGCCTGGCAATGAGCAGAGCTGGTCTCGACTCTTACTGAGCTGATCTCAAGGTCAGCACCAGCACTAAGACAAGGGCACTGCCAAGTCCCCCTGGGGAAAGCTCTCAGGATGACCACTGGGATTAAAGCCTGATCTCCCACAGGGCAGCCTGCCCCAGTGCTGGGTCTGCTCTGCCAGCCGGGGATGCTGCAGGGGATTGCAGCACTCCAGCTGCACACAGCTGGGTGAATCTTGCTGTTTGGTTGGGTTTTGTGCCATGCTTTGGCACGGGGTTTTCACCCCAAGAGCCTCAAGGGTGTCAGGAAGGTTACGGAACTCAACTGCAGAGCTTCCCTTCCTGATTTACAAGGCCCATGGCCCCGCTGCTGTGTGAGGCACACGGACACGGGCTGGGAGCTCACCAAATGCAGAAGCAGAGTGGACACTCCCTTGGTTTAGTTCCCTCTGTCTTGTGCAACTGCACGGCCTCCGCATCCTGAAACTGGTCCTCGGAGCCAGGCACAACACAGCCAAGACAACAGTGACACATCCAAGGGAATCATGGAACCCCAGGCTGGAAGGGACCTCCAGGATCAGCTGGTCCAACCTTTCCAGGCAAAGCTTGACCCAGCTCTCCCAGGGCGGGTGAAGATGATCACCCCCAGGGCTGCTGAATTCAGCAGGTCAGTAACTGGCCCTTGAGAAGGAGGTTTTCCCCAAATGGTTTAATTTCACCAGCACCAGGCTATGGCTGGTACCTGGTTACAGGCTCAGGCTGCCGACGATGCACGCAGCAAGGGTGAGGCTCGGTGGGGAACTGCTCTGAGCAGTTCTGTCCCTTGCCAAGCAAGCTCAAACTGCTCTAGCAGGGCTGATGGGCCCATACTCAAGAAGGGAGGTGTCAGCGGGGCCCCCGGCAGCCTCCAGTCCCAAAGGGACATGACCTGAAGCACAGGTTTTGCAGATCCCTCATGGTGCAATGTGTTAACTGTAAGAACACATTATCTGGGTTTTGATAGCTAAGCAGCAGAAAGGATGAGAAGAACAAGGAGAAGAGCAGACATGGACATGATTACAAAAAACATTCACACATTTTTGTGCGTGCTCTCTTACGAAGACCCAGTTACCGAAACAGCCCAAGAAAGCAAGGACGTTGCAGCATCCTGCTCCACGGAGTTCAAGATAAAGCCATGAAGAGGCCACTGCAAATCCTCAGTATTCACAGTAACAGGGCTCCATTTCCCCTCCTTGTAAGCACAAGCCTGTTTACCACCTTCGGCCTGCTTCCAGCACTGCCTGTGTTTCAACACTTATTTCCTTTCCTGCCTTCTCCCCCTGTGCTCCTGCAGCACCCCGAGATGGTGAAGCCCAGCTCTTTCACACACCTCCCACGGCTTCACCCACCTCCATTTCTGAGCAGGGAAGCACCGCTTCCAGAGGGCTCACCTGTTAAACACGCCGTGGTTAAGCTCCAAAGCAGAGGAGGGGTCCAGGCACGCATTTTCCCCAAGGAATAACAGAGCTCGTCAGAAGGCAAGACCAGCTGCTGATCTCCTACACCCAAGTGTTTATCCTCCTCTGGTTCTGTGCCCAATATCGTCACCTGACTCTGATCATGCGCCGCAGTCAAGTCAACCTCCCCCCCAACAAAGGGGGGTTTTATATCCAGAGGCTGCAATAGGTCTTAAGACATTACAGGCCTTCTTGAAGCGCAGTGCGAGCTAAACACTGAGCACAAGAGCAAATCCAAGCCTCTTCTTGCAGGGTGCAGACAAACACACGAGAGAAGTGTCCAGGAGGAAGTGATGGGCTCATTGAGAGGAATGGGCAGAGCCACGCAGGAGCCCTGTGCCGGGCTGCTGGCCAGCCCCTTGTGACCACATCCAGTGAAAGGATTTCATCTTTTAGACACCCAGGATTTCCTGCAAGAAGAAAAACAACCCCCAAAGGGCCTGTGGGTCAAAGCAGCTCCCAGTTTAACCGAGACCAACTATACCCTAACCCGCTGGTGTGTGCAGAGCTTTCTCAGTGTTTAATTCTTCCCCCATCGCACCCAAGTGTCAAACTTGATGCATCAGGGTGCTGTGATCAGGATCATACTCAGCAATCCTGATGATGCTGACTTTAAGGTGAGGCCATCAAATTTAGTGAGATCCCATCCCATTTTCTACATGTTACCTGGGGCTATCCTGCTCTGAGGCCAGGTCTTCCTGCCTGTGCTGCCCAAGGACACGGATGTGATTTCCTCACCTTGCAGCCCAGCTTTGAAAGGTCCCCCCCTCATCTCTCTCTGTCCCCACCAGTTAGTAATCAGCATCACTGAGCCTCTGCTGCAGTAGAGGATTTCCTTTTGCATACACCTGAATATGAAGACCAAACCCTCACAGATGTCAACATCCACATCTCATGTATGTCACATCTTCCCCCAATTCAGGGGACAGCTGGCTACTCATGCAGGATTGGGGATATCCCACATGCAGACCTCACCAGCCATGTGCTCAGTGAGCAGATCAGGCACTGCCATGTGCTGCCCATGTCTTCTATGCTCGAAGATCTTCTATGGGGCTCAACACAGGGAGCCAGCAGTTAGTGTGTTCTAACCCAAAACTTCCAGCTTCCCTCATCATAGCCCAGGCAGGGTCATTTGGCATCACACACAGTGCCCCGACAGCTCCATGCTGCAGGGGTGGTTGCTCCCCAACACTGCACAGCTACCCACGGGCTGGGAAGTTGTGCAAGGGAAGTTTCTCATGCAATCCCTGTGGTGCTTCCTGCACAAGCCACACAGAGAGGCACAGCCCCCACTACAGGAGATGCCAGCAGTCAGTCCCTGCCCAAGAGCCTTCTCTGGTACCCACAGCTTGGCCAGGGACACTCTCTGCTCCTTCAGCCTCCAGCAGCAAGGGCGATGGGCTCTCAATGTGACATTTCTCACCTTGGCTTTATAGGTTTTACAAGTCTCTGTGCAGGATGTCTGATCTCTGTCTGCGTCAGTAACAACAACCTGGTCAGCCCAGACCTGTGAGGGGCTGTCCATTCAGCAGCCTGGCTGAAGGGCTGAGGATGTGAGGTGGTGAACTTCTGCATAAGCATCACTGGAGGATGATGCAGTCCTGTGCGCTGATGAAACACCGCCAGCAGCTACCCAGCAAGACTTACTCTGTTAGAGCAGCAGATCAGTGCTCTCCGTACCACAACCTGCACCCCTTGTTTGTGAGAGCTTTCCAAGAAACCCAAGTCCCAGGAGCAAGTCCTGAGCAGCTACAAGCACACATAAACACACTTAGGAATCAGATGCTGACACCACCGTGACAGTATTTCACTTGTGAGTTTTGGCCTGACACATGGAAGAGAAAGGGCAATTGCATCTTTAAACCCCTTCCCGTGTCCTCAAAGCCACCTTTGTGGGTGAGCTACCAGAGCCCAGCTGGGAAGGGGGGCAGGCTGCTTTCCTCTCAGTTGTGTTAACTACTGGGCAGGCTGGAAATGCTCTTCTGACAGGGAAAGCCTGATGCCACTTCAGGGCAAAGAAGTACAAATGGGTTCATTTAGAAACTCCTGCCCTGCCCTACCTTAGCTTTGTCTCTGTTGAGATTAAACTCTTCTGCTAGTTGGTTCACAGAGAATAAAAACCAGTGTCATGGCTGATCAAAAGCGATGTCCTAGGCTGGCACAGGGCCCTCTTCTTGTCAGTTTAGTTACTCTTCCATGGGTGGTGAACCTCATGTCCCCAGATAAACCAGACACTGCCTTCCACCCTCAGAACCTGGCTGGCTCCATACAGGGCAGAGGCAGCAGTGGAGATGTTTCTTCTAAGAGCCTGGAGAGGACAGACATCCTTTCTGTCCAAGGCCGCCTTGACCCATCCATCCACTCAAGCTGGGTAAGTAAAGGATATGCCATTAGAAATCTCATCTGCTGACAGCAGACTTGGAATTCTGAGCTACCCAGGCATTACAACAAACCCAAGGGCCACCACAGCATCAATCGGCTGCAAGTCACCTGAGTGTTAGATGATATCCAAGAGACCCATAAGGAGAGCTACTTACTTAATATGAAACACTGAGCAGGAAGAGTCCCTCGAACACCAGCCCTCTTTGCAACATCAAGCTGCCATCACTTCAGCTTTTGCTAACTGGATGCTGTGGGGTGGAAGTCCCCATGTGAGGTGCCACCTATGGTAAGGATAGTGAAAAGGAGGGGAACGCATGAGCTGAGAGTAAGTGGACACATCCTGAAATGGCAACAGTCACTGGGTGAACTGTTTCAAAGGTCAGAAAGTCCCTATTAACTGCCAGCAGATGAGAGCAGAAAGAGCACTTGATTACTGTATCCTTAGGCTCTTCCAATGATTATCCACCACTCCACCATCACTGCCAGGATCCTGGGCTTAACAGACCTTTCCTCTAGTGCTGAGTGACTGCCATGCTCCAAGCTGAGCAAGCTATTGCAGAACTATCTTGTTCCCATTATGCCAGGGAAAATATAACGGTCCCTGGTGTACCGCATCCAGCTGTGTGACAAGACTATGGTCCTTCGGCAGTGTATTCCTGTTTTCCTCCTTCTATGGCTGAGCTGGTACCTGCAGCTCTTTTCTGGGAAAGACAAGGTACTCAAACTACATGCTGGCTTCTGACAAGTACTTCTCCTGGAAAAGACTTTCTTTCAGGCAATACAGCTTGCAAGTCATACCCAAACCTGGCTGCGTAGAGAGGAAATACTGGCCAGGAGGTAGTGCTTCCTCCTTTGCAGGCACAAAAAGCACTGAAGCATTCCTGACAGCCATGGGATACACTAGCCCATGGGCTGGGAAGCAACTGGGAATCTAGAAGCCTCTTTCAGATGCAAGGTTTTCCAGGTTCTAGGTATATGTTGACTCTCATCAAACAGCACAGGAGCTCAGGCTTTAGGAGCACAGCCCCAACAGCCTGCAAGTCAGGGAAGTACACAGAGCTTGCCCTTCAGCACCTTACCTGAAAAACCCTGTGAGCGTATGTGGTGGATGAGCCTCCTGGTCAGGAGGAGCTTTGCTACAGGATTATGGCCAGACTGCTCAACAGTTCCAGGTAGATCCTGAACTCAATGGGCAGGAAGGAGGCCGCTAAGAGCCTCCCCCATTTCATGTAAGGAGGGCAGCTCCTGAATGATACCGAAGCCAGCTTTGTGCCCAAGAAGGGTCAAGACACTTGTACACAGATAAGATAGAAAAGAAGCAAGCCAAAGCCATCAGTGCTCCTGAAGGAACACGCACATGGCTGTTGAGAGCACAAAACCTAAACCCTGTACCTGAACAAGCGGCCACAGGATGGCACCACAGCTCTGGGGAGCGAGGATGCACCGCTGGTGTCAAGACTAAAGCGTTCTTAAGGGTAGCGCTGCTCTTAAACTGCACCAGCAGAAACCTCCACCGTCGGTGCTGTGTAAATGAATAACAAAGCTCACGAAAGGGAGCTGAAGGAATTCGAGTAATAAAAAGGGTTATTACAGTCACTATCAACTAACTCAAACCACTTCTTTCTCGGGTGCTTGGATTTTAGACAGAACTCCTCTGACAATGCTTCTTACACGTAGCACAGCTCCAGGTCCCAAACTGGGAATGCTGACAGGTCAGCTGGTGGTATGTAACAGTAAACCAAAATACTTCAGGGATGGGGTTTCACAGGCACTGTATCATAGAAGACACAGAAAGCAGAAGCTGTGTGTAACTCAGAGGGACAGCTTTTAACGGCTATCACCAAGGTCTTTGCAGAAGAGAACTATGTTCTACTCAGAAGAGGAGAAAGCCATCTAAAGACCAGTGCCAGTAGTGGCGCTTCTGCTGTCTGTGCCCATAGCACTTGGGAGAGGGAAGGAGGAAAAAAGGCTGATTTCCATTTAGGTGCACCTTGGGTCCCATCCAGCCAACAGCACTGGATCAGTGCAGACGACCACAAACCTTAGGACAAGCAAGAGAAGTCATGAGAGCTGATGTCTCCAGCCCTCTGAAGTGAAGGAACAACCAGTAGTATATTTTTTACTGAAAGATGGAAAGGGGAAAAAGCAGAGAGATTATGCAGTTTAATGGCACCAAATGATGGATCAGACACTAAAACCAAACTTACATGCTGCTGCGGGTTTGAATGAACCACATTTGGAGAAGCAGTTTTCTGTTGTTCATGATATTTCTATCAGGAATGAGTAAATGTATTTTAATACCAAAAGCTGATCAGGAACCACATTCTGAGAGCCAGATGAGGGAATCTCCCCAGGTTCCTCAGGAGAAGGTCCAGTACCATGTAAGTGGTGTGAAATACAGCAGGTTCTGAAAACAAAGTTACTTCATCTACTTTAGAACAATCACTTTTATGCTTTTTGCCTTATTTTAACTTTCCTGCTCTCAGAGAAACCCTGCATGCACAGGAGCAGTGAAGGAAGTGAAGTCTGAGACAGTTTAGGTTCTAAGAGCATTAGAGATACAGGACAGCACCTGACACTGGTCTGTCCAGGTCAAGAGTTAGCATTGCAGCAGCATCCTCAACATTAAAAAGCCTACATGCTTGTACCAGCCTGTCCAAAATGTCTAGTGACAGAGTCAAAAATAGATGGGTCTGATTCTATATACACCATTCTCAGAAGACAGGCAAACTGCCATCTACCCTAATGCTCATGTGTGTTGCTCCTGAGTGATATTGAAGCCAGCTGAAGAGGAGGGCCAAGACACTTCTACACAAGTAAGAAAGAACAGCAGCACATCTAGGCACATACCTAGATGTCCACCTAAAATGTATCAGCAAGTCACTCATCTGAGCAGCAGGAAATCTCTTTGACAGAGAAATAACAAACAAAACGTGCATGTCAACCTATTCTCAAAGCTTTTTCCCCCAAGTATTCTACCAGAGCAGTTGACCTGGAACAGAATTCCCTTCCTGGCTATTTGATAAGGTCAACCCAACACAGGAAAGAAAAGCCTCACACTAGGTTTGGCCTTGCACCAGCACAGGCAAGTATAACAGCCATGTCACAGCTGGACAGAAGGAAACTGGATTGAGGCCAGACACACAATGTTGGCTTCTATGGACATGTAAGATAAACCTCCATGCTCATCACAGGATAATCTGGACCATGGAAACAGTATCTCTGAGCACGAAAATAGTTTCTGAAACAACACAAAACCCAAAACAAACAGACCCCCCCCCAACAACCCCAAACAAAAACACCACCCATCTTCCACAGCACTCTAACAGGGAAAGAAGCTACCATTGCTGTAATTTAGCTAAAGATGCGGGCCATCCACAGAGCCCGTGCATGGCATACCTTTCCTTGTGCCATCAGGTCTGTGCTGCGGCTCAAGTGCTTCAGTATATATAGGCATGCCCATATGCTGTGGAGACACATCAGCCAAGGTTAATCAGCTTTCAGCAAATCCACCCAGAAAGAACTAATGGGTATTTTGGTAAGTCTCCTACTCACAAACGTCCTAACCAGCAAAACCAGCATTTGTCAGCTTTGACATGTCGACTTTGAAAGGCATCTACAGAAGCAGATGTGACAGACCTAAAATGGATGCACGCTCTCACACGGTTCGGCTGATCTCAGGCTAGTGATCCTTATCACCAGTCCAGCTGTTAGTACAACACATAACTTGATTATTAAAAAGACTATCAGCCCGTTTCCTTAGAAAATCTAGATTTTTATTATACATACTGTATTACACTGAAAATACGTACCCAAAGACAGAGTATTTCGAATTTACAACTGTACAAAAAAAACAATAGAAAACATACGGGCTATGCTATAGATGTAACATTATACAAAATGACAGTTCTTGTTAAAGGCACCAGATTCCCAGAGGGTTCTGGCTTAACATTTTATAGTCTTATTTCCTTTTCCAGTCAGAACTTACTATGAAAATGAAATTCGCTCAAACTGAATCATGTCAAAGTCTCACGCTTCTTTCATCTAAAAAAGTGGCCTGCACTTTGACACAACTTAGTGAGAGAAGTGATCAATTTCACATGGAGATGCCAAGCAACTACCAAAGGCTCCTCCTCACTGCATCCAGTATCCTATGGTGTTTAACTGAAGATTAAATGGCAATACTACCAGAGAAAATCAAGTCAATCCTACATGGTCTAATGCAACATATCCCTGCCCATGGCAAGGGGTTGGAACTGCATGATCTTAAGGTCCTTTGCAACCCAAACCATTCTATGATTCTACGAATATTAGAGTGTTAACCAAACTAAGCCTAGACTGTTTTGTATGGAGCAACTACAGAGCACTAGAGAAGGAAAAAAAGATGATGTCAAAAAGGAAGATGGAATCTATGATCAGAACTCTTGCTCAGCATCCTCCTTGGGCTCACCTTCTTCATTACACTCATTTTACCTTTCCTGGTCCTCATGGCACTCAGGAAAGAAAACAGAGCCTGAAGAAACCCAGTACTTTGCTGTAGCACACATTGTTAAAGAAGCCTGGCTATGGCTATGCATGTATGTGCTCCTTCTCCCCCAAGAACAAAAGCTTTGGGCAGGACAAGCCACTTTCACTGCTTCTTTCTCCAGTATTCTATACTCTAAAAATCAAAACAAATCAATTCATATTATGCCTAGGCTTGCATAGACAGGTGATTCGTTACAAGCAAAGGCAAGAGAAGCTGGGACATCCTGCCTTGCTGAGGTGCAGCAATGCACTTAGGCAAGTTCGGGATTGCTATTTCCTAAAACTTCATGATTAGATAAAAGGAAAAAGGAAAAAAAATAGAGCTTTAATAAAACTCTGAACTGCTTCTCTGGTCAATTTGACAGTACATCTGCAAGTCACCCTATAGTCAACAAGTGTTCTTGTTTCATCTTACAGCACATACTGAGCCTCACTGAACTGAATCACCTAACATCCAAGTCACTGAATAGTCAAGACAAAAAATACCAAGTTCCAGGGCCAGATTTTGTTCTGTATACAATTCCTTTATGTTGGAATTTGATATTGCCCTTTCTGTACTGTCTACCATTATCCCTACTTTCAGGCCACTGGTTCAATGATTTCATTCTCTACATGTAGTTTTACTTTTTACAGTATCATTTAACAACATTGCAGAAACTTCCCTTTCTTTAGGCATTTAAAAAGAAAGGCAACTTTCTCGATTCACAGATCAAGTTGAAGTAATGCTGTGGTACTGAGGATAAGGAAGTCACTTACAAATAAATTATTTCTGCAATTTAAACTACCTCATCCTAGTGGCTTAATAGAATTAAAAATATACTGTGTTTCTAATTAAAATCTCAGTTTATTATGTATGACCAACTTCAGACAAACAGGCTTGGAGGAGACCAACTTTGTTAGGCAGCAGATACCAATAGCAGCATAATTAAGCTTCCTATACACTACTGCACTCAAAATGACTCCACTGCATTCTAGAAGGGCTTCTTGAAGAGGAGAGGGAGAGCTATCCCCATGCCCACAGCACAGGTCCGACATACACACTTCTACAGAGTAAGGTTTAATGAGGAACCCCAGTTAATCTCAAGTAAGCTGAAAAAGGCATCACACAGCAGCTCCTGACCACTACTGAATTGCAAAATCTTGCATCAGCTATTTACAGTGACAGTACATGCCCTTCAAGCCAGTTTTCAAGAAGTTTCATGTTAAAAATTGTATTTGGTATTTGCAGCTTATGGAGCAAGCAGCAACAGTTAAGACAGGAGTATCATACATGTGTACATAAAACTGGTCATCGCAAGAAAGCTTTAAAATCTGAATAATGCAGACAAGAAAAGGAATGTCACTTTTCTTTAAACCTTTCCAAGATGAACACTTTCACAGTCTATTGTTAGCCCTGTGTAATCTACTATAACCAAGTAAGTTACAACCATGTAAACACGTTCTACTGAACTCCTAAAAAACTAAACCTCACTACTCATCCTCACTTGTCAGGCTGGTTTCTAGCTGTATAGAGTAAAACTGCAATCAGAATCACAATCTAGGTTGCTTCTGAAATGGGGTACTGATGTGGAGGAGAGCCCCCAGTATGACAGTTATGTGGGAGTAACTTGCACACTAATGCATGCACAACACTGCATGACGGTAGCAGCTATCATCAAATAACTTGCCCACTGCAGGAGCTAGAACATTCTGTGTATTTGCTTCACTAAAGTTAAGAAACCTATACTTTTGGTCACATCTTAAAACTGTAGAATACAGGTTTTCTTACTACTTACACTTGCCCTGTCCTGTTGGGTAATTTGTTTGAAAAACTAAAAATAAAATGCAATAAAAATGCCCCAACACAAAAAGACTCTAATCAATCACCTAAGTGTCTTTGTTAGTATATAAGAGTACATACTGGATTTGGTCTGCTTTTCAATTAAAAAAAGATAAAAGCCTCATTTTATCTTCAGAGTTCCACTTCAACATCAGCCTCTAGTCAGTTCAAGGTACCTCCCCAGCATCATTCCCAACCAAGCACAGCTCCCCACTCAAGTACTGGTAGAACCCAGACATTCAACCCAAGTCTCCTTCAGATGATGAAACCAAGTCTCCAAAGGATGAATCCTATGAACATAAGCTCTCTCAATAAAAGCAAGCTTTATTTGTCCTATTAAAGCTAAATTATACCAGTGGTGTGAACACAGTTATAAAGATAAAAACGTGCTTCTACTAGAAGGGGACAAGTATAAGGCACATTTATATGCCAGTATAATTGTGGCCACATTAGCGATGACACTGATATAACTACACCAGTAAGAACCACAGCTACAGTCATTCAGAAGCGTTTGTATCAGGACTTGGCAATCAAACTCAACCAAACATAAACTAACACCGCCTCAAGACAACAAACCTTCCCAACCACCTGTGTTCAGATAGGTGTCACTCAACCATTTCTAGGGCCATTTTTAAATTAAGCTGCAATTGGTCTTGAGATGTTACAGTTTCACTTCCCCCCAGGGAAGTGATGCTGTTCAACAGCTTGCTATGCAAGAGTCACAGATCAACTTCTACTTACATAGCAAAGGGCCATCATTTCTAGGCAGTGACAAGCCCCCATTACTTTCTTCTTAATTTTGCTTTTGTTTTTCTTCAGAAAGGTCCAACACTCAGTTTCTCCTGATTTCAAATAATGTCAGATATAAATTAACTCATGCTGGGCATGGACACTGACAATATAGCGAGTTAACAAAGCTGCTCCATCTCATCCTATCACCCAAGCATAAATAAGCTAAACACAGTGGGTACCATTAGACACTGGACATCTACCACCTGCAATACTTAGTTATACTGCAGCTGAATTACAAAACAATCAAGCACCAGCATGTGGTGCTTTAATGTCCATTCTTACAATAGAACCCATGTAGCCAAAGAAAATCTTTTTACAATAAAGATCTGTGCCCTTGTTTAATGGTAAACTGTGAATGACTGTGCAGTAGTCTTCTCATCTGGTACTCAGAAGTAAACTGCTCCCGTCTGTAATCTTTCAGTTGTGATCTTCTTTTCTGGCATCTTGAACTGTAGGAAAATAGAAACACACCAACATCTTCCCCCCCACCCCCCAGATCACCTTTCCCTCTCCCATGATTAAAAAAGAAAAAGCAAATTTGACACCATCTTTTGTGTTCACAGAGCTCAGTTAAGTCAAAGAGCCACAACTTCTATTCTGGAGGGTACTAAGAAATGTACACATGAATGCCATTTTGTACAGTTGACATACTCTAAGAGCTGGTTGACTCTGAGCTTGATTTGGTCCAGTCTGCTGTTGCTGCATCTCTTAGGAAACGTTAGTTATAGGTTTGTACTTCTTGAATCTGGTCCATTCACCAGTAGCATAGTTCATTTCAAAGACCGTATCAACCAACATAGTGGTGCTGCCAGTGCCATCTGCCTTTGGTAAATCTTCTGTATGCTCACTAAGTTTAATTTGGATGATGTCACCCTGCTCTTGGCAAGGATTTTCTGTGAAAACAAGAATAGGAACAAATTATACACTTCAGCACTGTACTATGAAAGGTAAAGAGCACTTATGCTAAATAAACCCCCAAACAACAAATGCCAAACTCAAACATGAGCAAGCAATGTCCCCAGTAGACACGGCCACACAAAGATCTTCCTCCCTCCATACATCCCAGACTGACCCCAAAAGATGAAACCCATGGCTAAAGTAACTGGAAGAACACTGAAAAGGGGAGTAAAGCATGCCAGTGTCATTTCTTGCAGGCATCAAGAGTGTTAAGACAAGTTTGTATATAAGTGGGAGCTGGTAAACCTGAACCACTAGAGTTACCTTACTTGAGATACATTTTGTAGTTAAAAGCCTCAACAATTTTCAGCTGCTCTGGAAGCCCAAACAGCTTCACTGAAATCACTAGTTCAAGACTCAGTACTGTGCCAGTAAAAGTATTAAACGTTACGTTTCAAGGTACTGGAATTGGCATTCAAGAAGCTCAGGATTACTGTAATTGACATTTACCCAGACTTTAGAAGGTGCTGACATTATTACTGAAGGAGTTCATAATTCATACTGATATATACACTTATCTATATATACACATATGTGAATATACATAACACGCACACGGTGCACTTCCAAAATAGCATTTTACTTTGCATTACAAAAAAAAAAAAAAGCCTGTGTAAGTATTAAAAGTACACCCTCCTACTGCACTTGAATAGTAAAGAGCACCATCATTAATGCAAGATACACAAAGCTTTCTTAAAACCCAGGGACCACCACAGTAACTCCACCCGGGTCATCTTCAATAATGTGTTGCATTAATCCGAATGCATGAACCACATTTACGCTCCACAGCTCCAGTGTTAAAAGCCCTCAATTACCAAATTAGAAAGCAGAGTTAGTGCAGATGGTTCACTTAAGGCCTCTTAAACTCCTTCTCATCTTACATCTGATAATCTTCTGGGTAAAACAGCCTTGTCTATCAAGGCGAATATATGACAGGATTAGCTATGAGGCAGCTTATTTTCCTGTGAGTCACATCACCTGTGGTTACCTAAAGTCTCCAAGACAACAGTTGCTACATTTCCAACACTAAGGAACTAGCAAAGAGGCTCTGTACTACCCAACTTGTACTTCGACTTGCCACTGAAGAACCTACTCACTGGCCTTCTAGGCAGACTACTAGGACCAGAACTATCTGTTCCCTGTTCTGACTGGTTACCTCATTTCTCTTTCGCCTCTAAGCCATGCTATTATTGTATGTGTTCAGTTGTGTAGCTATTGTGTTTAGCAGCTGCTCTGACTGTTCGACTTACTGGAAATAGACTCTACAGACCCACTTCCAGGTAGTTAGAACTGAAATAGCTACAGCAATAATCCATAATTTATGTACAGTCCAGAGCAGAACAGAGTCCAGTATGTACAGAGAAAAGCTAAAGCAAGAGTCTTGCATTCACATATGCACATTTAGAAATGCTAGGCTGTGCTTCAGATTTAGGTATTCAAAACCAAACTAAATTTGTCTCAATACATACCTCTGGATCCTGCCATGAATCCAAGTATAAGAGCCTTTTCTGGCCTCGTAACTTTGTTTGCAGTCTTGAACATTTCCTGTGCAGCATACATTTGCTCCCTCTGCAAGAGATAATAAATATGTATTCCAGTGGAGAAAACATTGCCAACAGGTGCCATATTAAGAATCACAGACAAGCATAGAAGACTCAGGCGGAAGTCTGCAGACCTACAAAAGTACGTAAAAAACACCCCTGCCTTAACCTCAAGGCTTTTCCTCTCTAATGCTTAAACCTAACACAGAAATAACTGAATTCTCAAACTGGGGAAAAAAAACACCCTACCTTAAAAAAGTTACTGAAACATTTACTGAGACTTAATGTTTGCACAACAAACCCAGGCTTGCAATAATTTGAGGATTTTAATTTTATTTAATAAATGAAGCAAAGGTACTGAAAAAGTCACTCAGCTTCTTAAAACTTCAGATCTTACAAGCCAGGCTTACACATGTGCTTAGCAAAGTCTTCAAATCAGTTGCATCCTGAATTAGTTACCTGCTTAACTTCCAACATGCACATAATACATACCAACATACAGCAATAAGAAGCTTCAGGACATGTAATTGCTGTTCCTGAGGCATCTCCTCCCTCCCCACTCTCAGGCTTTAAAAAAAACACCCAAGTGTAACAGGGGGGGTGAAAGCATCAAGAAAGAAAAGGTTTTTGTCTTAGAATAATCCATGGATACCTTTACTCCTACCACAGCAATGACAGGATCCTTTTTGTTGCTTATATTACAAGCAACTGGCTGGGCAACAGCTTTGCTGAAAATCCATTTTATAATGAATAACACAACATTATTTTACATAACAAATAGCAGTAAAGACGTCTTATTGGGACATTAGCACTGCACAAGTAAAAATGCTGTGATTCAGACAGAAATGCTATCAAAGCCACAAAACATTTTCACTATCTCTGGTCACAAAAAAAAGCAGCCTCAATCACTCAATAATTCAAAGGCCAGGAACTGCCAACATACTATATGAGCTCAATAATAAAGATTTGTGTTTTCCAATCTACACCAAAAGCACCAAAGAGAACCTTGTTTTACTTACTGTGAGAGAGAGGCTCTTTTTCGGTGGCGGCTGTTGCTGAGTTTGGGGGGCCACTTGTGGTGCCTGTGCCGCAGGGGAAATGGCAGGAGGTGTGGTAGGTGTTAGAGGTGAGGTAGGTGTGGCTGCAGGTGGGTTTGAGTTACTATTGTACATGGGTGTTCTTTGTTTGAACTGTGCAGGAAGAGTTGTAGTAGCATTTGGAGCTGTAGGCTCCTCAGTCTGTCGGGTAGTCTGCAAGGCCTCTCGTGCAGAGCCAGCTGCAAAGACCAACCAGGACAATTAAATATGATAATCTAAACAGGGATGAGCATCACCAACGGCCTTTAAAGAAAACTAATAAATCTTATTATTCCATTTTACCACGATTCAACATCTATATGAAAAATTGAAGTAATAATGCTCTTTCTGCTCAAGTATCTACAGTACTTAGACAACTGAGTGACTGCCTGTCCAATACAGATTACACTACATTTAGCATCTAATTTTATGTTTAATGGATACCAGATTTAACAAATTGAAACTGATTTACTTTTTAGTTTATGTAGCTCTAACAAGTGTACTCTGACCCCTCCAGGATTATTGCTGTACTGTTATGTAGAGGCTAAAACCATAAAAATATTTCATCGGGTTTTCCCTAATACAGCAGCAGCTTCCACATGAAATGGTAATTAAATCTCAGCCATTAACAAATACTGAAAATACACAAATACTTCAACAGATGACAGAATGAAATGTACTCTTCACAAGTAAGTCTTTATTTAAAGACTTACTGCCAAGAGGGTTAAACCCCCACAGTATTTACAAGTCCTAACTCTGTTATTTCTTAAAATTGATCCATTCACCTGCATTTAAAGGAGTTACTATGGTGATCCTGGCTGCAGATGGAGATTTACATATCTGATCAGGTTACTCTGATTTCATAAGTTACCGCCTGTCTGGCAAACAGTAATTACCCACTGTACCCAGTGACATCTTTTTGCAGCTCTTAAGACGTAGGCACAGCTGCTTAAATACCTTTCCGTGAACCTCATAAGGTTTATGGTAACTTATTTTCACAGTCTTCACAGTAGACTAAAAGGTAGAGACGCTGATGCTTTTCAGATCAGATTTTAGAAAGTAAGAGGTCTACCACTCTCCATTTACACACAGACACGGCACTGGTTTTAACAATATGGCTATTATGTAGTAAAATGTGAAACAGGACAGTGGACACTTGAGAGGAAGAGCATTTGTAACTATTAGTTACACCTAAATTTTGTACAATCCTCTCATATCATCAGAACTGACTTGCGTAAAGTAACATCTTAAGTATGCAACCTCAGATTACACGAAACCAAATCTATGGATCTTCTGTGGGTACCTTATATCAAGAAAACCGTTAAAGTTTATGTTCCTTGTCCATGAGAAAAGATTGATAGCTCATACTCCAAAAAGAAAATAAAAGTCAGGAAAAAAGTAGGGAACAAAGAAAGACAATAGAGAATTTTAAACTAGGCTTCTCCTGCTGCTGAATACAATGACAAGGCTCTGGAAAATACTACTAGCTGCTGACAACACTGATATGCTCTTGGCTGCATTCGTTTTGGAGACGCCAATTTTCTGCCAGAAAGATTTGCATGGACCTTCAGAGAGCTTCTGAACTGTTTCAGGGCCAAGTGATCTGGTTTTGCATATGCGTTTTTCTACAGTGGCCAACATGCCACAGCTCACATAAAGACAAACAAGAAGCAAGAATAAAAAGAACACATTAAATTGAAATGTTGGTTCTCTCGTAACTACAAGGCCTGATAATGAACCCCAGTCATGCAAACTGATACAATCCTTTAAGGCCTTACACACAGCAGGGGAGGAAAAGTGAAACCAAGTGTGTTAAAATAAAAGGTGTAGAAGGATGTTTACAAATGCTGCTTTTTACTATAGGCAATTTTCTACAACTGAAAATAATGCAGTACTTTCAAACTAAGCAGGAGCTCAGCCACCATCAGACTGTTATAATAAGGTAAAAGGCAAACAGATGGCTTGATCCCAGCTTGTGTGAAAGCTAATATGTACTTGCCTCTAGTAACATATCTGACACTCAAAGCGACTGCTGCGCAAGTGCATGTGCAAAGACGTTCATATGGAGATATACTCCAGACTTATGTGTATTACTGGTGTCTTTTTAGGGATTAAAACCCCAGATCTTCTATTGCAGATTAAGATTAAAAAAAACCAAACCCAACAACCAACCAGTAAATTGCTTTGCTTGCTTACCTAGCAGTCATTTAAAGACTTAAACCCAACAAGCGTTTTCTTCATATAGGTTAAATAACATGTCTGGTTACCCCAAACCCAAATGCTGGGTTCCTGCAATGGATTTTTAGACTGCTAAAGTTAAGTTTCACTGAAGTTGAGGGATAGTAGGTTTGCAAATAAAGGCAGAGCTTGGCAGTAGAACTGTATACAGTTGGAGGTATTTGTTCAAAAAAAACCAAAGAGGTCTCTCTTACCTGGCTGTGTTTCAGAGCTTGGGATATAGGAGGAAGATGGCACCACACTGGGTGTAGCAGGTAAATAACTTGTAGAAGGTAGTGCAGGCTCATTGTTCAGTGAGCCAAGTTTCTGTAAAACAAATAAAGTGTTATAGCCATACTGCATATATTCATGTGCTGTTTCTGCATTTCAAGTACAATTAATTCTGCTATAATAATAATCATTTGGGAACTTAATTATGGACTCCTCTGTTAGGGCAAGTTTGCCCTTTCGACCCTAACTCTCTATACAAACTTCAGGCATTAGAATTATCCTAGGAGGGAAACACCAGCTTTTACTTCCCCTAATTCAGATCAAGTTGCTTTCAAAGGCACAGTCTGAGCCAGGAAGAACGTACTTCTGCAGAGAGAGTCAAGCTGCTCTTCCATTATTCCATTCCCCATTTGGGAGCATGCAGACTAGATGATGAAATTTGTGCAGACGGTACTCTCTGAAGAATAACACTATAGAAATAAGCTATCTTCTTCCTGAGCAAAAGTGCTGTTCACTATTAGCAAGCAGAAACCTGTGCTCCTCCAAGGGCAAAAGGCCTACTAAAGCATCACCCAGGAAAATGCAATGGCCTCTGGGACATAAACAAGCAAAAAGCAGCAGTAAAGGCACCGCTAAACCCTGTAGCCACCTTAAACAGGCAGTCAGCACCAACATGACTGATGTCATCTAGGATCAAGCCAAAGAAATATATGCATATATGTTTCTTAATGTATATGATATTGCACACACAGCATAAAGACAACAGATTGGTATCTCTATAAAGATCTTTAGTCCAATGCAGCTTTATAAACATCAGGGTTGACAGCAGAAAAATGTTTTTGGGGAACAAGTCTAGTAGGCAAATAATGTCTTCTTACTAGACAGAAGATGGGTGTTCAGTACTATGTGGAGCTTGACAAAAAAAAAGGACATAGCATTCAACAGAAAGACAGGCAATTACCTTCACTATCACCACAGGCCTAACAATATCTGCCTTTACGTTGGTTTTGCCTTGTTTAGACAGATTGCTACCCTCATAGCCATGGGACTAATGTTGCATGTGCTTACCATTAGGCTCTAGAGGAAAAAATGCCTGACTCACCAACTGAATCATGGGTCTTTTAGAGTGCTCTCCAAAGGCAAGCACTGAATGTCAACATATAGACTTTTAAGAGACACAGGTAATCATAACCACTTTAAATTTGGAAAAAGACACTTCAGATTTGAGATGGATTTCTATTATCCTGAGAGGCCTGCAAACACTGGGTGCAGCAGCCTCAAATTACCTATTTGTATCTAAAGAACCCTATTGCCCAAATTAATTCCAGGCCAAGGCCTGATGGAATAGAACAGACATTTTCTAACTCAGAAGTGGGAGGAGGGCCTAACATTCTTGTAAAAGCTATGTTCTGACTGAGAAAACAAAGCTACATCACAGTTTTTTCCAATGCACCATGTCTGAAAGGAGAAAAAACCCTGCACACAACTCCTCCTCCCACCACCCACCATGACTGAATTATCTCTAGCAACAAGTTAGTATCTTCATAAAAAAAAAAACAAACTTATTTCTTAACTGGCTGCTTGTATTGAGCTGTTCTTCCTGAACATAGGTTACTGACAAGTGCTCCTTACTGAGACTTGTGTGGACACTATTCCACTAGGGTCACCAAGGATGCACAGGCAGAGTGAAATGATTCTACCTCTCCAGGGTCAGAAAGCGCTGTTAGCCCCTTCATTTGACAGTGGTTTTAGTGTTTTAGAACAATATGCATCATGGTTTTCTCATATTGGTTTTTTTTGTTGCTTATTTTGGTTTTACCTGTGTAGACACAAGGCCAGCAGCATAATCTGGGGTAGCATTTTCTACTACCGTTTCTTCTTTGGCTTGCTTTTCCACAACTTCTGTATCTATTGCATAAAGACAGAAGTCAGTTCAAGGAATTTTTCTGAAACATTGAATTAAATACACTTTTTTGAACAAATATATAAAAATGCAGTTCTCAGTCAGTTAAAACATGCTTAAAGAGGTATAATCTGAAAGGCAGACAGAGTAATCTTCATACACAATTGTATAATAAACCCATTTATGAACTGAACCACAATGTATATCCATCAAGATATGGTAACTGAGTAACTAGGCATAACTGGCTAATTTTGAAATATTAGAAAGCATCAAAACCTTAAGCAAAAACTGAACTGCAATTCTGATTTTGTTCTGAGGTGGTACTTTTTTTAGTGACAAATACAAAAAGGCTGGTTTTGAGGCTTCGCGTATCTTCCCAACATGGTTAAGTAGAGCACTGCACTGTCATTTGACTTCAGAGCAGTATACCAGGTATTATTCACTTAAGATCTCTCAGCCAGAATTTTAGATCACACTACGCACTGTTTCAACATTATTTTCAACTATTTTCGTTGGCCATGCAGCCAGTAGAAGTAAGCAAAGTATCTCAGAACAGTACTGAAGCCAGTCACACACCTATGTGCTGCCCAAAGCGCAACTGACTAGTTCAATCATTTCATGCAACTGAGTCAAGCTATTACCTAGGCACATGGCAATGTGATTAGGAGCACTGGGGAGAGGGAAGTGAAAATCCTCTCTTAAAAGCATTTTTTAGCCTTTTTTTAAAGTTCAGCTGATGGTAAGTTTTAACAAATGAACAACAGAACGGTATAAATCTAGACCCTACTTGCAGATGTATTAATAGCCTTTCTAGGTAGCATGCTACACCAACCTAATGTCTTTCTTCTTCTCTTTGCTTCACGGCCAGCACCCACCATATCCAGCTCAGAGATATCTAGAAGCTAAAAAGACAGACCACAAAGAACTTAATAACCTCTCTCTATACTGTTCTTAATTTTTTTTTCTTTAATATATTGATACTTGATTCAAAACAGCATCAGAAATTCACTTGAGATAAGAGGGACAGCTGAGCAGGAAAACAAGAGGCTAAGAAATAGTGCACCTACCTTTACTCCTCTTTCTTTGCGCAAAGGTGTTCTTGAAGGAGGAATAGGAGTTCTGTTTCCAGAAGAACTAAATACACTGGGTGCTGAAGTACTCCTGAATGGAGCTTGTTTTGGTATGCCTTTGAGTGGTGCTTAAGGAAGATCAAAAAAAAGGCAGCAACTGTAATATATGTTTAATTACTTACAAACAAAAAATGTTCTACAGCCTTTCCCCTTCTTACTGCACACAACCCATCCCTTGAACATCATATGTTTATAACATGAAACTGTCTATAATACACTACGTGTCCCTCAAAGGTCAGAATACATTTTAACCTTCAAACAAGGAATAAAAGCCAATCTCTAGGCTAATTCTTGCAACCCCATTCTACACGAAATAACCAAACAGGTGCACTGCTATCAAAATGGGTTTTTGCTATATACATCGATGCTTTCCTTACTTATAGCAAAGAAAATCTGAGCACAAACCTATCAGGCATAAGTGTTCTCAATCCAGTTATTGCCCAAGCTGCTCTTTGAACTGTAAGATCTAGTTACTTGGTGAGACTGTATTTAGTCAAGGATTCTTAGCCAAGCTTCTGCAGGGCTAAGGGCTTGTAATCTACTGGAAAGGTAAATCAGTGCTTCACACAGGGATCTGAAATTCTGGACCTGCTGTCTGCACAAGTAGGAGGATCCAATCTATGTGACCATTACAGATGGAAAAGCTGCTGTCTCAATACTCAGGAGGAACTGCTACATCTCTAAGAAGCTGGTTTCCATCCAGCTTTACCCTATTACTCTTTTACCTCATGCTCAATGTAAGTACTGATAACAGCATTCTTTCATCAACTACTAAAACATTAGGGACATAGACATATTTGTCAGTTTTCTGAGCCTCCTGACTATCTCCTCATACCATACTATTAAGATAAACACAGAACCACAGAACTTAAGTCTGAGATTAGACACTCTCTATCCCCCTCTATGCTGCACTGAAAACCTTTTCACTGTATGACAATCCTCCCTGACCAATGTCAGTAAGTTTCAGCAGAGTAAACCCTAGCTGATCCTATAGCTCAGATTTCTAGAGACCACCTGGCTCTAAATGCCAAGTCTAAAAACTTGCTTTATTAGTTCAACAGCTAAAAAGAATGCCAAGAATTAAAGGTCAGTTCCTATATTGGGACAATTTTTAGCTAAATTACAACTACACTTTTTGCATTTCTTGTATGAATGTGCGGCTAAACTTTTGTGCTTAAAACCACATCCTAAATAGCACCCACACAAAGTACTTCACAGCTTCCAGACGCCACACCAAGAAAACACTCAAGTTTTACACCTCAGCATCATACTGATGGTCAGAAAAGTTATAACTGTGCAGTGATTTAACATACGTAACTAATTCTGAACTCTCCTCTTACTCCTAGTCAAAACACTTAGCTGCAAAATTCAAGCAGTTTGGGCACTTCAGCAGTTGAAATCTGTGAACATGAAGAATGATTATACATCTTTGTCATGCCCATTAAATAGAAGCCACTGCACAGCCTTGTCAGAGAGCACACTGTCCCCTTCTCTTTCTTCGCACAGAATTATACGAGACAGTTTCAGTCTACTTCACAGGATTTCAGAGAGCACAGCACATCACTGTGATCCACTCTATTCCCTTTTGGAGCAGCAAGGTTTAGTCAGGAGTTATTCCTGGCCTGATGCAAATCAAATTCTTACTAAAGTCTACAGGCATGATCTAGCTGTGCACATTTTAGAAGCATGGCAGATACACTTGCCATTTAAGAAACACCCTACACTCTTGCTCCTTCTGACAAGGCACATCAGAAGCATTAAAATATCAGGAGAGAAAGAGCCAGAAAGGAAGAAACCCTTTGCATCAGAAGAATTGAAGAGTTTATAAAAACTAGACAGTAATTTTATTCTCCATCAAGGCTATTTTATCAGATTTTCCTTCCGGGAAGCGATGAAAGTGAGCCATACTTGTTGTATCTATCTTTTTGACCAGGCCTCTGCCTTTGGCATGGAAAGGCACTCCTGCAGTCTTCTTGAGCTGTTGTGCAGTTTCTGTTGCTAAAAAGAAAAAGGACTTTAGTTATTACAGAATTTATGCTGGAAAAAAAAAAAAAACAAAACCAAAACCCCCAAAACAACACTCAAACCAATACATTGCTTCTTATACAAAATGGTATAAACTAATACACAGGAAGATGGGAATAGCAATAAAGAAAGAATAATACTTTAATTAAACCCTAGGTCATTTATGCAAAAGGTAAACACAGTGTTTGGAGAAGATGTAAAATCAATATGACCGTGTAACTGACAAGATGGTCCAAGCCAAAAGAGATTAGCGGAGTAGCCAATGTACTCAATGGAAACTGAAATAACTAGAAGTTCTACATAACTTCATAAAAAGTTACAGATCTTGTATTTAACCACAGCAACTACTCAGGTTACATCCAAGCAGCAAGCTGCTGCAATGGAATAGCAGCTACAGTATGCTATTTTAAGATTGCTTAGTTCAACCAGCTACCAATACATATATGTATACACATGTTGCCTTTCTTGGCTTTCATACCTGCTATAGCCATACTGTGCAAAAGAAAGCAGTGATTAGCAGCTCTTACTCCCTGTTGTAAAAACATATGGCAAAACAGAACTAGGTTCTTATTTCAGTTTTGTTTCAGGAGCTTTAACCAAAGCAGTCCCCCAAGTCTTCACAACTGACTGTCAAATATACCGGTAAGAGAGAGACTATATCTGCACTTCAAAAAGCTGCAACTGGTTGTATGCTTTGAAATCTGAACAGTATTTAAGTAAAGATTAGCATTTTAATGTAATCTCGGCCAGAATGTCTTGCACCTGCTCTTCCATACATAGCAGTCTATCAAAGAAAAAAATATCAGCCAGCTCTTGTAACAGAAAACTTTAATATCCCCATATTGGACATAAGATCAAATAGGAATGTTCTTTTCATCACTCAATCTTATCAACTAACTGTAATACTACTTACACTTCTGCAAGAGTTCAGCTCTGAGAGTGGCACTTTTAGGTTTCCTTTTCAGCTGGAAGTGTTTCACTGGGGGAGTAAGTGGCCCAGCTAGTGTTGTCAAGGCATTTTTGTTTAAGTATTGGCATTCCAACGGCAACATAGCTGAAGTTTCACATTCACTTACTGCATAAAGAGTTAACACATGGGTATTATCACCTCTGGTAGTTAATTACAAAACATTTTACAAGAAGACTGTACAGGTGTTTTTAAATGCTAGATGACTTGTTTAAATGCCAAGAGTAATTTAGCTGTAATTATTACATCATATAGAACCAGTTATTAGGAAGTTTGGTTTTTACATTAGCTTCATAAGAGCTTGCATGTTATTATACCTGGTCAAGTTATAGGAATTTTATACAGGCTACTACTGTCAGAGTGAAAGATAAATATGATTGAATTCTCACATTCCTTAAAACATTCACACATAAAAAGAAAACTTCTAAACAAAATGCAAACCAAAAGTGTGAACAGATAAGTGACCATTTGTTTATAGTAAAACAACAAAATGCTTCCACTTCCAAGTCATTTCATTATTGCTCTGCTGCAACCCTTAATCCAACACCAGATCTGCCCATTGATGCCCAAGGGCTTTTTCTAGGCAATGTGCTAAATCAAAGCCACTGAAGTAGCTTTGCATCACCCATTTACTGAACTGTTTGAAGCAGGGACTGTGCAAGTGCCTGAGCCAATATTTTCAGCTGCTGGTAGTCAGTAGCTACTCAGACATAAGCAGCAGAGCTCTGCTTGGTATCAGTCTCCCCCACAACACCTATCATTTGATGCCTAGAGGAGGACTTCCAGCAGAGGTGCACCCCACCACAAAGGTGGTGCTTCCACACACTCACACACACACTGCAGAACAGAGCCTTACTGTCAGCTTTGGTACTACAAGATATGAGACTGAGCAATATACAAAAAAACCCTCAACTTCCCAAGCTGCAGTAAATCAATTACCTATCAGTGCACATACAGCCTGGCTATGCTACTAATGAATCCACAGTAATTTGTGTGTTGCTCTTCACAAGCACTCAGGGTGATACCTGACACATAAATTCTGATGATGTGTGAAAAGACGATTTAAGAAGTTACCATTTCTAAAATATCACAGTTGCCAGTTCAGTAACATGCCAGATCATGAACTGTGGTAGTTGAGACAAGACATGCTGCTTGTCCTGATACCAATTCTGTTAAGACAGAAAGACTGCATGAGAAGCAACAGGTTATTCCTGAAAAAGGGCATATTTCTGTAATTCTCACCAACAGAAAAGGCTTACCTTTTTCTCTAAGCTCTCCTAAAATATCTTGAACATTGGGATTCTGTTCTTCAAGATCAAGGTTAAGGGAGCCAGTATCTGGAAAGGATTTTAAAATATCAGCTACCATTAAGACCCAAGGGTCTGAATCCAAGGTAGCAAGCTGGACAATTTCAGTCAGTGCCCCTTTCATCTACCAAAAAAAGAAAAAGAAAATCAGCCAATTGGAAGCAGTTTTAAACAAGTTATAGTTGGAATTTTTATTATTATTTTTAAAACACACTTACATAAACATGCACAATGTTCTACTACTGGGGAAGGGAAGAGGGATACTGCTTCACAGTTATACATTAACTCTAGAACTAAGGAAAGAATGAACCAAGGTAACATTTTTACATTGCTTTTGGTCAATCTAACCCAAGTTTGGTTTGAGCTTTTGGCAGCTCAAAGCTTTGTTTAGCACTGAACATATTTACTAAGAGCAACAGGCCAGGTTCTTACATTAGCATCTCCTTGCATTCTACACTTATACTCCCGATGTACCCACACCTCACATCCAGTGATAAGAATATGCAACTAGAATACAAGCTATATAGAACAGTCATCTAAACGAAGATGTGCCCCTTCCTAGGCTACAAAATAATTAAGCACACATACCATATTTGCAGCATCTGAACATAAACTAAAGTCATCAAAACTTCACTTAAGTTTTCTCCCAAATGACATGGGTTTGGCTTACTGCACTGTCTGACAAAAGCTACATATTATAGAAGTAAACACGGCCCTCTAACATAGAATCATAGAATGGTTTTGGTTGGAAAGGACCTTAAGATCATCCAGTTCCCACCCCCTGCCATGAGCAGAGACATCTCACACTAGACCATGTCACCCAAGGCTCTGTCCAGCCTGGCCTTGAACATTGCCAGGGATGGAGCATTTACAAGTAAGAAGATTTTCCATCTACCCAAAATTTCTATAATCAGAAAAAAGTGCCTTTTTTTCTTTAAGCACCTATCTTAAAAAGGGGGAAATAATGCACAAGATTTACTGTCACAGTTTTTTTTTTTATTTTAATCACTAATCTACATGTCTGTTGGCACTAGGCAATGAAATAAAAAAAAAAAAAATCAAGGTAACTACAACCAGAGGTTACACAGTGAATCTCTTAAATTTGTGGTTTTGTTTCATTTACATGTATGCTTAACCCCCTGCCCCCCCAAATAAACACTGAACATTTTTGCCTTTCCACCACCCCCAAGTAAACTTTCATGTAGGCCTTAAAGCATTATTTTCACAGAGCTTAAGACGTCTGAGGTATACTGCGCATCTACCAAGCCACAAAATGTAACAGTAAAATTACATGAAGTACTTAAGACATACTATCTGTATGGTATTACCTCTAAAGAATTTACAAACAAGTGTAAGAAAGTACTTGAATTCTGATTTTTCATAGCCCATGGTGGCACACACAGCTTAATTACAACGTACATATTTCCAAACACAGGGGGAAAAGCAAGAGATTTTTCTTCACCTTTATCCTGTATTTCTTTCCCTTTCTTCAGAACCAGCTTTATCTTACATGAAAAAGTTTAATAGCTTACTCTACTCACGCAACTAAGAAAAGTTAAATTCCTGCTCTTCATTTTCCCAGGCAAACACTTTTCAAAGCTTAGAGGCAGACAAATACTGAAATTTCTCAACTCCTTTCACCCACACGATGTTACTGCCCTCTCACTTTAGGAAGGTTTACACATGCACTGTTGGGGCAGTTTGTCCTTCACCCCTTGCATGTTTAAGTGCTTGTAGCAATGTGCTTGTGAAACACACCAAATCAGTTAACCTAACCAAAAACCAACATATCTTTAGATCTTTAAGCTTGATCAGCCCCTTGGTGTGGCTGACTACAGTCACACAAACACCAGAACCACAAAGAGTGGAGCAGATGGTACAACAGTTACCATCTTCAGCAGCACTATCCATTTGCTTTGGATTAAACTGACATAATCGTGACCACGCAGAGTTTAACGTGTTCAGGTTTAACCAACACTTACCCAATGGAGAGAATCAATTTTTAAGGTTCTAGTCTTTGTTGTCCTCCACTGCTCACTTTCTCAGTAAATGAAAACCCCATCTAGGCTCCACACAGACTTGTCCATCTCTCTATTCTAACCCTAAATTGCTCATCAGAAGACACTTCTACTGCAGAAGATGAGTGTGAATATTATCTAAACAAACTCCTTTATTCTCCTAATCTGTCAGAATTACAGTACTGATTTCTGCAAAACACCTGCAAATTTAAAGCTTGCCATGAGAGCTGATGAAGCTGTGGTTTATTTATAGCTCTTTTACAAGCTTTTATCTGAACACCACTAACACAATTTCCTCCATCAAAGCACACTCAGGCAATAATTGGAGGAAAGATGCCTCATACATTCTCCCATTTTAGCCCTCTCTTCTGCTCCATAAAACTCCCATCTGTCCCAAAAACTGTATAGAGCTACATGCCTGTATTACATATGTTCCTATGGAGATCTTATCTGGGCACATTATATCCACACTGCTCTCAGGGCAGCTAAAGCTTGAGCTACCTACTTGTGCCACAACATACTGTTTCATGTGACTTTGGTTCCTTCAAGAAAGGAACCCAGGAAAAAATTATTTGCCCAGTGTTAGGCAAACAACATTATCACACAGCCTTGTGGGAGAAGGCACATGGTGAAAGAACAGGCACTGTCAAACACAGGGAAGCAAAGCACACTAATATGTACTGTGAGCTAACCAGAGACCTTGCCTGAATAGGGGTTTGCATTTAACAAGCCTGGATTTGAGTTTTGACTCAGGTTTGTCTTCAAATGGCAATTTAAATATAATGTTCCCAGTTCACTGCTGAACTGGCAGCTGAAAAAAAAACATTTGTGGTTTGAGAATGCATTAAATGCAACTCAAAATAACATAATCCTACCTACAGCTTTTCTATTACTTTACAGAGCACAGGCATAACCCCGAGCTCTTAATTGTATAAGATTGCAACACTGGGTCACTAAGAGTCCCATTAGCTCCAACCAATGCCTTGTAAAGCATGAATGTCAAGATCTGATGCAACATGTTCTGGCATTGGTCTCATCTAAAACTTAAGGATCCCAGGTATTTTTCTCAGCCTGCTGGCACACACACACACACACACACACACAAAAAAAAAAAAAAAGCATAGGATGCAACTAGAAACATGTAACAAGAAAGGATCAGGAAGCACCCAAAGAGCCTGGGAACTGAGACAAAGGGAGATTAACAGTGGCTGTGCAGGAAGAATACATAAACAGCACCATGGGAGGGGATAAAGAAGGAAATGTTACCAGAAACGTGTTAAGTGATAACTCCAACATGACTTCTTGCAACGAATTCCCACTCATTTGCTTTATATTATGCCTAAATTAATAGACGTGACTATATGTTTAGACAATTGCCCCTTCCAACAACAGCTGCCTAAAGGAATCACAGAAGGGTTTGGGCTGGAAAGGACCTTAAGATCATACAGTTCTAATCTCCCCGCCATGGGCAGGGACGCATCACACTAGACCATGCCGCCCAAGGCTCTGTCCAACCTTGAACACTGCCAGGGATAGAGCATTTACCCCTTCTTTGGGCAGCCTGATCCAGTGCCTCACCACCCTCACAGTAAACCCAATCAAGTTTTAATCTTTCAGATGCCACAGAGATATTTAATACATATCCGTATTACTATACAGCATTTTCATTAAGCTAAAAGCATTGAACTAAAAGTACAGCATTAATAAACACAAACCCAGAATGGATCAAATATCACTCTTGTATGTGGTTTGTATTTTAATCATGAAAAAGAGTAGAAGTGGCCAAGAGTAGCATTAAAGTATACCATTACATCACAGAAAAATTAAGAACACTAAATGCAGACCAGAAAGATGCCTGTCCTGAACACAGAGGGAAAGACAAGTGCCATGTGCCCTTTTACTCCTTTGCACTAGTACTCCACAGTCCCCACTTGTATGAGGACTCCTGATTCACACAAGCAGGAAGACACAGTCTGGACTTTTGCTCTCTTGCAGCTAGTATAACAAAAGAGCATGTCACTGCTGGGACAGGAACCTTCCTCTCCAGGTAATTCAGAGAGAGGACTGGAGCCCACAGTCCTCATTCCAGACTTGGTTGTAACATCACAGTCTAACCCTGAACAAATAAATTAGACATTGGCACAAAATGAAAACTCACACTTGTCATTGTGAATCAGGTTAACAAGAAAGTAACACACAAAATAAACAGAAGTAACTGCTCTGCCAAATGCACAACTAAAACTCCAGTCAGCAGCACACTGAGCTTGAGGCATCATTGCAAACGAGCACAATTATGTAGAAACAAACTTAGCAGACAAAAAAACTGGTGGGGCAGGAGTGAGTGAATTGTGCCCAAAGAATGACAGTGGAAAAAGGTATTTTTGATAACTGCCTCCAAACCACACTTAAAATTAAAATAGGAGCCAATTATTCTTATTAGTCAGCAGGAACAAACAAGCAGTAATGAAGTTCACAGCGTGATAAAAAATTAGGTTTATTACCTATCCCACAGGAGCATAATGAGGATTAAGGCACTTACATCTATACAATATTTGGAGTGTTGAATGAAAACATTAGGAAAATTTAAGGATATTACATTGCAGGGGAAAAAACACTTAAGGACTATGCTTTCCAACAGAGCTCATCGAAGATTCACTTGTCTAGACTGAAGCTTTCCCAGAGATTTAGGAAGGACCAGCAGCAAATTAAACCCCTTCTAAACGCCAGTACCATGACACTTTTCCTGATTTCCACATCACTTTTTACTCAGATGTCTGCTCCCAAATGGGTTCCATATTATTCTGTGCCTCCAAGAAAAAACAGAAAATGGGGGGAGGGCAGAGTTTTGAAGAGAAGAAAACCAAAGTCCAGTCTATCATCTAGAGAGGGGAAATACAACTTAACACTTACATAACAAACCGGTAACATATCCTGCATCCACTATCAAGATTCCTGAAGTTTTACAAAGCTGATGCAATATGTTTTCCAATACTATTAGGTTTCCAAATGCCAGCTCAGTGCCTCTCACACATGATCAATACAGACTGGCACATGGCATGGAAAACACGTAAGACTTTCCAAAGAGGCTAATAAAGTGATTTCACAGTTAAGTTTAATCATTTTCAGATATGGGAGTGATATCCAAATGACAGACTTCACCTCCAGTATCCAACACCAGTGTATTTCTGCTAGCAAAGACACCATGTTCAGCACTCCACAATACACTGAGCACAGATACCACGAAGAAGTGCCCGGCACAGTGCACCTAGGCTGAACACAAACACACATACAGATCTGTTCTGGATATCATACCCAAAGCCTATTAAAATATCAAAAATCCTGACAGTAAGATGCAAGATGTAGCACATATTCACAAATATAATCTATTTTAGCAAACTCGCCACAAATTATGAGTATCTGGTAACACAACAGCCCTTTCTGCCAGCAGTTTGGTTACACCAGCTGGTTTTACCATGTACAGAAGGAAGTCTTTAAGGATCACAGCACACCTACTACCAATGTTAGGTGTTTCTGCCTCATGAGTTTTTTTTTTTTGTTTTTGTTTTTTTTTTTTTTACAACTTTAAGTCCTTCCTCTCACTTAGGACAAAAATCACATCTCTGAGGTACTTTGCAAAGGACTGAAACACGCTAAACCCCTAGCTCTCGAGTGTGCTCCATTTACAATGAAAGATTCAATTTCTCATTGAAGTCACAAGCTCTACCAAAGAAGTGAAAAATCCCACAATATTTTTTGTTACAGCAGTAACAAGAACTTTATATTTGGAACATGACAGATCACTTTAACAATACACTAAAACACACAGCAACTGACTTACTCTTCTTTACATACACTTCACGGCTAAGAAAAGCTCAGATCAAGTGAAGCTGCTTTGTGCTATCTTCCTCGGAATCAGATTTAAAAGTTCTTTTACCCACTCAGTGAACACTCTTCCAGCATTCCAACTAATTATTTCAGTTTGCTTGAATGCTGCTCTCTCAAAGAGTTGACATGAGTGCTACTTATGAAGGTCTCTAAGCTTTTCTGAGCTCTTTTCTTCTTCAATCTAAAACCACCACTAACTTGTTGGCTTTTTCTGAACACTGCAATACTATTTTCTTCCAGGCTACTTGGATTTTCACACTACTTCAGAAGAATTTTGCCTACTCAGAATTCACATGAGCATACGCATAGTTCCCCATCCCCCTTTCTGGCCTTGATTTTGTTTGTCCAAAACACAACCACATTTGTCACACAGAAGGAAGACATCTTGTGCACTGGATAGCCATTGAACATGAATGTCATGTTTTAAAAATTAAAGCAAATAAGATGAATTTTCTTTCTTTTGAGTGACATCAGTTACATGTAACACTGAACAATCACAGATGCATGTGGCAAGACAACATACACTGAACTAACGCTTGTGCATTTTCAGCTTAGAAGTACATGAAAGCTGAGCACACAATAATCCAAGTTACATATGTCCTCCCCACACCCTGCCTAGTAAATATATTAAGCTTAAGTAGCAGCTGTGCCCTAGCCAAGAATTGAGACTGTTGCAAGCACAGCTGAGGATACTCTACACAAGAAGGTGAGGAATAACTACACACCAGCTCCATTACTGTTACAAGGAACTGATATCATACATGGTGGAAGTAGGAGAGGAATTCCTCAAACCTCGCTAAAGAAACGTAAATGTCTCCCAGTCCTTCTCCAACTATTGTCTCAAACATCAATAGCTGCCTACTGGTGACAATAAGCCAGTTGCAGATGATGTATGGTCCAGGGCCAAGTGAATAATCTTGCAGAGCCAGCTCAGACTCGAGCCAGCCCAGACTCGAGCCAGCCAGCTTTATTAGGCGGGGTAAGACAGTAAACGAAAGTGCCATCTGCTCCCAGAAGGGTAAAGACAAGCAAAACTAAACCAAAACATGGCAATTTCCCTCAAGCAAGACCTGACTGCAAGAAGTCAGAGGAAAGCACCGTTCACTGCAGACCCCAGATCTTCCAGTCCCAAAGTTTCAGCACTTGCTGCTGTCCTTCCTAAAGCCGAGATGTTCTTGGGATACCTACACAACTGCCAGAGAGGAAAGGGGAAGAAGCACAACACACACAACCTAAACGCTCCTGCCTCTCTGTCCTACTTCTACAACAACCGCTGCCTCAGAAAGCTCCCTTCCCCAGGAGCACCCAAACTATCAAAACAGAGCCCTACAACTACAAGTCTGTGTGGAGGTGCAAGATGGGTTTCAGGTCGAAACTGTCTTCAGAAGACTAGTATCAACCAGAGATTCCCCGAAGAGCAGGAAGAGGAGGCGCAGCACCAAAGCTTCCACTCCACTCCCTCCCTTATCACTGGGAATCTGAGCGCTTCTCCTTGCATCGAGTCCTCCGCGCAGGGCCTCAACAAACCGCTCTACCAGCCGAGACCGCCCTCCTCCCGCTCCCCGAGCATGAAGCGGGGATGTCTGTGGGACCAGCCTCACTACATACTGCTCGGCTTCCCCCCTCAGCAACCGCCCGCTCCAACCGGGGCAGCGCCAGGCCTCTGAGGGGCACGGGCCCAGGGTCTCCCTCTCCAGACTCCATGTGCGGGCGGGGAGGTGGTGCTGGCGCTGCCCCTTTTCCCCCTCACACCATCTCCGACCTCTTTCTCCCCTTCACCCCGCTTCGATTCATCTTCCCGCGCAAGCTCCTACCCAGCCCTCACCTCATCCACCGCCCGGCGGGGCAGGTGCAGCATCCCCAGGAGTAGCTTCAGCTTGACGGCCGAGGAGAGCCCGTGGAAACAGAGGCGGATGTTGTCGATCACCGAAGCCGTGAGCAGCGAGGCAATGCTCGGCGGCGCCCACAGCTCGTCTGTGGAGCCCAGTTTGTTGTGCAGCCACAGGCCAGTGTCGCTCTCCCGCATCGACGCCATCTTGGGAGCGGGGCGAAAAAAGAGGGGATTCTCCACGGGCATTTTATAAAGACACCTAAAGGGAGGAAGGGAGGGGGTAAGGACCCCTGCGGGTCGCCGTCTTGTTCGTAAGCCAAAATGGCGGCGCCCAATGAGGTTGCGCTAGGGAAGGTGGATTCTGCCGTAACCTAAAATGGCGGCGCCCAGGCGGCGAAAAAGAGCTAGCCTTTTCTCATCTCCCGTTCGGATGCAAAATGGCACCCACCACAGCTTCTCTGCCGTACTGCAATATGGCGCCGCCTCACTGCAGGGAGGCGTCTCTGCCAGCCCCGACTCAGTGTCCCTCACTGTCCGCCCTAACTTCCCCTCGGCTCCGCGGGCCGAGAACCGGGAGCGGGGCCGGGCAGCACAGCTCGGCGGCCGGCCGGAGCCCGCCCCTCCGAGGACGCCAGCCTCCAGCAGCCGGCGGCTCCCTCCTTCCCCTTCCTGCCCGGCGCAGCCTCAGTGGCTCCACCGTAGAAGGCGGGAGAAGGGCTGAGGGCCCCGCTGCCGCCCGCTCTGCCTCCCGGCGGGGCGCTTGGCAGGGCAGCATGTCGGCTTCCCTCACAGCCCCCGTGTCCCGGCGGGGTGGGTAATCCCGCACTCCTTTCACTCCCCCCCTGGTTGGCCTGCTTTGAAGTCTTCTGTTTCCCCAACTAACCTAATAAGGGGAGTTTATTACGGCTAATGGCACCTTAAAGTGCACCTCCTCCATGGTTTCCTGTTGCCGGTGCGGTGTTACGTGGTGAGTTCCCCCCGTGGTGCTGCGATACGGCACGAATTAAAGTGCCTTTTTCATCATTTTCCCCAGAGGTTTTCTGTGCTGGGTGCTTCAGAGGTGTAGGAGGTTACCTCAGTGTCTAACACAAGCGGCAGGCACTCAGAAACTGGGGTTGGTACGCGTTCATTCGTATTCCCTCCTGATTCTGCTCATTGTTACTCAAGTATAAAACATTCATCAACTGCCGAAATCCCAGAAGACTCCCGAGTTTTTCAAGTGTGCCGTAGATGGTTCATTTTAGTGTCTTAAGTGGAATGAAAGCACAGGAGTTCCAGTGCAGAGCAGATTCAACCCCCTTAAGGTTTTGAATGTAAATGTTTTCTCTACGATTTGATTTCTCTGGGAGAGCAAAGCAATTGTTGTGGAGGTGCTTTCAGTCTCCTCAGTATGGCATTGTGGAATGTTACATTCCTGTTCCCAATTTTTACTAATACCCAAACCATTTAGTGTCTGCAGCTGTTGGGTGCTGTGAAACACTGGCTTTATCAGTGTGGAAGTGTAGTTTTTATGTGAATAAATAACATATTGTTGGGGTTTTCCCCCACAACTGTCATTTAAAATGTGTGTGTATCTGCATACAAATGCATTTTCTTGGTACTATCAATGTATACTCAACTGTGATTTGCTGGGGAGGGACTCTTCATCAGGAGCTGCAGTGATAGGACAAGAGGTAACGGGTTAAAACTTAAACAGGGGAAGTTTAGATTGGATATAAGGAGGAAATTCTTTCCTGTTAGGGTGGTGAGGCACTGGAATGGGTTGTCCGGGGAAGTTGTGAGTGCTCCATCCCTGGCAGTGTTCAAGTCTGGGTTGGACAGAGCCTTGGGTGAGATGGTTTAGTGTGAGGTGTCCCTGCCTATGGTAGGGGGTTGGAACTGGATGATCTTGAGGTCCTTTCCAACCTAAACTATTCTATGATTCTAAGAGAAAACTTTATATAGAGGCAGCTGACATTTTAGGATAGCAAAATCAAAGTTGAGATGGTTTGTCTAGCACATAAATTGTTCCATCCAGAATTGCAGTTGACCTCTGTCTCAGTATGTTAGTTCATTACATGGTTATGGGAGAATTATTTATCCATGAGTAACTATCTGTCAGGGTGTATAGAAAAACCTTGTAAATAACAGATGGGATGAATGATTAAATAGAAAGCAGAATAGGAAATGAATTGAAGAAAAAGGTTTAAAAACAGCTGTAAAGGGTTGGTATTAGTTCAGACATGCGATTAACATGTCACTATCTAATAATCTCCATTATACCCAGCTGTTTAAAATAGGCACCAGTATTGGTAAGACTTTGGTACATTCTTGACTGCAAAAAGTGCAAAATCCCACTGAGTTCACTGGAACTGTTTGTTTCATGGCAGGAGAGCAAGCTTTGTATTACCTGAGGCAGAGAGCATGTCTTCCTGTACCTTACGTAAGGTACAGACTCTGCTGTGAGACAGCATTCTGAAAATGAAGTGCAAAGTGGTACAGTTGTGACAAAATTCCCCAAACCTGTTGGTGTGGAATAGCTTAATACCTCATCCTAAACTGTTTTCTGCTGTCAGCTACTTTTGATCATGTATAATCCATGCAATAGTGTAATTACAACAACAACAACAAAAAAACAGTTAAGCAAGGAAAGCAAGCAATGTTCTCACCTTTGAATGAGAGGAGAAAAGTAACCAACTCCTTTTAAAGGTGGGTTGGAGGAAGTAAATCAGAGAACATGCAAAGGTTTGCACAGCTGGTTGTCTTAGAGCACTAGCTAACACAGAGAATTAACCTGGTTCAGTGAGATGGCGTGAACATGTTTTGAGCATCAGGCCTGGTAAATGGTACTGCATAAATCAATGCACAGTGTGCAGTTGTATAGCCTCACTGTGCCAGTTCAAATGGACTGAAAGTGTTTTGAAAGGGTGACTGTGTGTAGGATTAGGTACTGGCTTTCTTGGGCAATGCCCAATGCTTGGGAAGCAAAGGGAGTATTCCTACATACTGTCTTTGTTCCTATGCTTTCCTCAAGGCATCTATTTTTGGACTCTGTCAAGCGTTAAAGCACTGAGCTGCATGGCTGTCTGGTCTGAGCTACTGTAATCACTTCTATTTTCTTATCTGAAGTGTGACTTGGAAAGGGAGCCTATTCTGTGATGCCTATCTGCAATATAAGGTTTTGCATAGCCACTTTGGCTCCAGGCCTATCACCTGCAAATTTGTCCCTATCAGCTGTTAACTGAATGGGCATGCAGGCACTGTGGAGATGAAGACAAAGTGCCAGCTAGCTGTAAGAGCATGCTTTTGTCCTCTCTAGTTACTAAGAAGTACCTTAGCTGTCTGTTTGAATATAATAAAGCTTTATTTTATGATTTATTTTTTTAGTCTGAATTTTACGTAGCTTGAGTAGTGATTTTCAGAGTAATATGCAAATAGAAAAGTGTTCATTCCATATGGAGGGATTCCTGGAGCTAGAAAGGGAAGAATTGATCTCACTGGAGGTGTTTTGTATCTCCCACAATGTTGCATTACAGTTAACTGTCTGCAGATGTTTTCTCCTCTAAGTTGCAGGTCCCTTTTTCAGAGTTGGTGGTGTGAAATATCAAGTTGAATATCAAATTGGATATCAAGAGTTAGCATATTCTACAAGACAGACTGGGGGGAGACACCCTGGATTCACTTGTCCAGTTCTGAAGTTATTTGAATAAAACCCAGACACAGGTAAGGATTCATCTTTCTGAATCCATTTTATAATTGTTTTAAGAGAGATATGACTTTATCTCACACCAAAGCCAGTGCTCCAGGAATTTCCCAACCTGCAGTTTGTCTCATTACATGTTGAAAATATGTTACAGGGGTAGAGCCTGGAGATTTCCTGGTTCTGTGCAAAGCAGCCTTGCATCTTAGTTGGGCACCCAAGTCAAGGAGTGTTGCACTGATAGGCAGAGATTTCAGGTTGGTGTTGGCATTGAGCTCAGTGAACAAACAAGAAGCTGATTTATTGTGTTTTAGGAAGCGCTGAGGCATGTGCAATTAACACAGCTATAGCATTAACAGTGCTAACTCCCACTGGCATCTCGTCCTGCAACTGTATGGCAGTTTCTGAGCCAACAAGGCTTTAGGCTGTGATTCAAGCCATGATGACAGGGTCAGCTCAGGAAGGTAAACAAAGCAGTAGATTGCGTATTACTATATAATACACCCTCCTGCCCACCCCGCTCCCCCCCTTTCCATTAAGGTTGAATAACTGAGCTTTTCTGCAGCGTTATTTTCACTTTCATGCTTGTAACTGGAGTGCTAAATACTGCAGCTTTTTAGTACATTCAGTATTTCAGTATGGTTTAAAGTTCAGTTTCCTAGGTTTTCAAAGCATAATAAGAGGACAAATTTTATCCTGCAGTATCAGGTTGACATGCAAATTGTCTGCGTGATTAAACCTTTAGAGCTGTCAGGGGCACTAATGGAGTCACTGTTACTACGAACAGGCTCGTACCCTTTAAGTGGCGCCAGAAGTTTGCCAGTGGGTCTAAGGTGTGCATAATTTTAAGGAAAATCCATTTCACTACCTTTACATACACGATTAAATTATCATTAAGAATAGTTATTTTATAAAATGGTATTTATTGTCGGTTTTAGTATCTGTCAATACATTTTTATGCTGGTTCAGTCCATACAATGCTGCTTATTATGAGTTTATGCATTTTCATGTTGTATGGGTACATAACTTTGTATGGGAGTTTATTTGACCCATCTTAAAACTTTGCTGTAGTGATGGGATCTGAAAGGAAACACTGTGAATTTACTCAAACAAAACCAGATTATGTGACTTCCTCAAGTCAAATGGGAAGCTTGTTTGTGGCAGCCTCTTGTGTCAACTGTGACACAGCCAGCTACTTTCCCTGGCAGGCAAAGGCTCTTGAAACCGATAGAACTATTCAGGCAGAAATAAAGAGAAATAAAGACAAAAGCCATGAAAGGTGTCCTGGATACATTTTCTCTTGTGAATTGGCTTGATGACAAATAATTACTGCATCTGGTTACCTGAGTCCAAGATTAAGTTTATGCTTGCATTGCTGTTGTACCCTCTTGCGACTTCAACCACACGATTCTGTGACTATTTTTTCCCCCAAATGAATTTCAAAATGGTGTAGTGACTTCAAACCTAAGATGATAAAGGCCCATGAAGAGTGATGTCCTTTCTGTCAAACTAGTAATTTCCTTTCTGTCGTGCTCTAGAGCAATTTCATTTGATATGCTGCCGTTCTTGGGCTCTGATGTCTACCAGTGGCTAATGGGACCTGACAATGGAAGGTTATCAGCACTGAAGAAACAATTTCCTTGAAGTCTCTGCAGAGCAGCATACCTATGTGACAGGTTCCATCCTTGAGGAAACAGCTATCCTTGGAAACTGCCCTGCTACTCTCTCCAATCTCTGTGTGTCACTCAGCACCAGCTAATTGGAATGGTGGTACTGCATCCTCCTTATGTTTGCCCTGGCTTCATTAGCATGCACTGCTTTGAAGAAGGTGCAGGGCCTCTGGGGTGGTTCATGGGACTTCCAGATTTCAAAGTTCATTTGCTTCCCAGGTTTGACCTCAAAGGTCATCAAACGGGTGTTTGTTCTTGGGGCTGGTTGGCCTGGCTGAAGAGTATTCCTTCAGCTTTTTCAGGACATCTCCTACAGACATTGCTGCTGCTTCCACTAAGGTAGCAGCACTTACCTTTGCCACCTCTTATGCTGCCTTTCAGTCTTGATTTTCCTAAGTCTTTTATTGTATTATTTTAACAAAAGAAGGCATTTAAATAGTTATTTAAAACCCATGAGTGCAGAGCTCAATTACCTTCTCAATTGCTTTTTAATAAACAAGAACACAGTGTGAGCAGTACACATAACATTAATCAGGCAAACCATGTGCAAAATTAAAACCCATTAGGGGTTTTAAAAAGCCACTAGGACCTGAAACACAAAGTGCTGACCACAAATAAATTCGTTCTTTCAAAGCCATATATTTGTGCATGCGTGGGGCTTCAAATCATCTCTGCTTAGGATAATGTGACCAAATGGTAGAAGGGCTTTGCTTTGTAGATAAAGGATTCAAGGAAATAATTCAGGATCATGTGTTGCTTGAAATCCCATGGCACGCACTATAAAATGTGGTATTGCTGTTTTGCTAAAAGCAGTGGTGCTTCTGAAAGCAGCCATCACAATGAAACTGTGGTGCAAAATGAGGGGTGTTAAAGGCAGTGATATTAGGGCACACTGAGACAATGCTGCGATCTCTGACAAGGAAGTCACCAAGTTTTCAGGGAAGATTCTTCATTACCTCCAGGGACTTTGCCAACACCCGTGTGTTTCTGTTCTCTTTTCTCTCTTTTATTGTTTCGGAAACTGTTCTTTATCTTCTTTCTTTGTTTTTCTCACTGTCTGTTCATGCAGAACTCGGGATTGTAGGACTGGATGAGACCTCCTGTAGCACTACTTGCTGTCATGTGCAACAGTCTTTTTATGAACTATTAAACTCCACTTTGCAACTTGTTCATTGTTTTACCCTGCTACTGAAGGCAGAAAACTACTCCAGAAACTCCCTGCTCTGGCAAGGATTGCTGCCTTAATCTCACAGCTGCATTATGCTGGGAAAAGCTACTTTTTTTTTCTATGAATACTGGATAAACATTTAAAGTAGAATTTGTCAGCCTCTGTGAAAAGTTTTGCTCCTAATTTCTCTGTTGTAGTGACTATGGGATAAATAATATACTCCCTGTCACACCTCTGTCAGTGAACCTAGGGTGAAGTTTGCTTTACTTGCAGTGAGGGAGCACTGCTGACTTAGATGGGCTCATGCTCACCCTGATACCACCATAGAATCATAGAATCATCTGGGCTGGAAAAGACCTTTAAGATCATCGAGTCCAACCATTACCCCAGCACTGCCAAGGTCACCACTAAACTGAAGGCCTCATCTACATGTTCTTTTCATGGGCTGATGCCCAGCCGGTTTCCTGTGTGTCCCAATGCCTGGGCTTATCCTCTGTTAAGCCTGAGGTATCTGTTGCCCTAATCCTCACGTTGACTGAGATCTCTCTGGATTAAGTCCTGCTAGTCCTCATGTCAGCCACTCCTTAATTTGGTCTCCATAAATCTGCTCTGGGTACATTTCATGTCATCCTCTGGGCCTCGGATCAAGGTGCTGCACACTGTGTTCTGCACTGCGTACATGTCAAGCATTCGTTTTTACTGGTTGAGCCTGGCCATCCAGCCAAGTTTCACACCATCTGACAGGCCGGTGGCCCAGCTCAGGTTTTCTCAAAAAAAAACCCATTTTTGTGTCACTGTATAAATTAAAGTAGAAGAGAACTGAAAATTTATAAATCTTTTTGGCATAGATCCCACACTGAGCACTTGGAGATTTAAAAGCCCAGGATGCATAGGAAGGGCATACTAAAATATCCAGACAGGGATTATGGTATCTTAACGTTGTATCATAGAGCCATATTGTATTGTATGTACCTTATTCCCCTGTTGAGAGACTCTGTGCTATACTGCTTCAGTATTTAAAGAGTGGCTAGAAAGAAGATGGAGACTCCCATTTTACAATTAGTTGCATGAAAAAGATGAGGGGTGATGGCACACATTATTCCTGGGGAGATTCTAACTGGGTACAAGAGAAAATTTTTCACAGTGAGAACAATCAACCATTGGAATAATCTCCCCAGGGAAGTGGTTGTCCTGGGTTCAGCAGTAGCAGTCATTTTTCTCCTTCTTAGTAGCTGGTGCAGCGCTGTGTTTTGACTTTTGGCCTGGGAACAGAGCTGATAACATCGATGTTTTAGTCTGACCAAGGACTTTCTGAGCCTCATGCTCTGCTAGCGAGGAGGGAAAGCCAGGAGAAAGCAGAGAGAGGACACCTGACCCAAACTAGCCAGAGGGGTATTCCATACCACAGCACGTCATGCCCAGGATGTAACAGGGAGTTACCCGGAAGGGCTGGTAGACTGCAGGGTTGGACTAGGTATTGGTCGGTGCTCGGTCGAGTGGGGTTGCGTGAGTTACCAGTCGGCTGGTGCTGAGGTGTTGTATTCTCTTCCCTTGTTGTTTCCTTTATCATTATTATTATTATTGGTGGTAGCAGCAGTGATTTGTGTTATACCTGAGTTAGTAAACTGTTCTTATCTCAACCCGTGGGAGTTGCATTCTTTTCGATTCTCCTCTCCATCCCTCCGGGAGTAGGGGGAGGGCAAGAAGGGGGGGGAGTGAGAGAGCTATTGCGTGATTTATGGCTGACTTTGTTTAAACCATGACAGTGGTAGATTCTCCAACATTGGACACTTAATAGTCAGCTCTACAGGGTGCTGGGACATCTAGTCTAGGTAAAGCTTTGTCTGGAAAAGTTGGACCAAGATGATGCTGGAGGCCCCTTCTAACCCAGAATTCTATGATTTCATGTATGATGTGGCTGGATGTTCTAGGTGTGATTTTGGAGTTGTAGGCATCTGGGCCTGAAAGTCTTCCCATATTTACGAGTCACTGGAGAACCTGGATTTCACAGTCCATCTCTGCTTGCTATGGACCCTGGTCAGTATCAACACTGGTCGTGACACAAGATGGAAGTACTTGAATTTAGAAGTTGTTAACTCCCACAGATAAAAATTTCTGCTGTTAATGGTAGTTACTGATCCAGTGAGCTTTCCAGAGTTACTGCTGAGGTATTGCTCACTCTCATAATTGAAAGAGAGATTACTTAACAGCTGTATTTGCTTATGTTCTGATTGTTTTCTTTGTTGGTATTTGCTTCTGAATTTGTGCAGCTTGCTGGTCGGGATTCCAGGGGGATAGCATGTACTCCTTTTCCAAGGACAATGAAATCAGGAGCTGAGTACCAGTACACTGATGCACGAGGCTTGGATGTACAGACACAGGTCAGCAGGAATGGGAACATGTCAGAAAGTGGACCACCAGGAGTTCAGGCTGTAGAGGCCATTGATAAGTGTGATGGACAATCTAGGTAGCCAGCAAATTAAACTTAGCAATTACAGAACCATGGCTTCAGGGTGGTGTTTCAGTCAGACATGCTCAGGCCAAAGGGTGTTGTTTGAGTAATACTGATTCCAAAGAAGTTCCGATAGTGAAGATAAAACCAGACAATTCACATGCACACATACAGAAATCATTTGCTGCAAATCATGAATCATAAAAGTGTCCAAATTCAGCCACAGTAAATGTCAAATGCATACATGCTTTCCATCTGGTCTGAATAAACAGCAAATGTCAGTCCCTTGTGATTAAGATCTCTAACATTACCTCAGATACTGCTTTGAGAACAGGACTCATTTTGAAAACCACAGATCACAGTGTGCTCCTCCAAAGAGCATGGTAAGATATGCAAAACTGCAGAGTCTGCCTGAAATCAAAGCTTCTCTTATGGTTTAAGGGACACCATGAACTTGAACTACAGTAACTGAAAGATAAAATGAACTAAAAAGCTTTCCAAGTTTTTCATGCCAGTGAGTTGTTTTTTTTTTCCACCTATCTTTATGTTTCTACTTTGGAGCTTTAAAATGTCTTATTTTTGCTCTTTTCATTGCTATGAGGAAAATCCAAACAAGTAGAGGAAAATTATGTTTTACATGGCTTTAGAGCTATGTAGAAAACAGTGAAAATTACTACAAATCTGTGTCAGTTCTAAGTTATTTTCGGCTTTATTGGTGAAGGAAGAGTTCCAAATCGCCATGTTTTATTATGTCATTTCAGATGTCCATTTGTTTGTTAATGTTTATCAACCATAATAAAGTGTTTCTTGTCAATGCTTTTAAAGTAATACTTTGGTGATCTGTAAGAAAAGTTAGGCTTGTAGGAAGACATTTCTTCTATTTTATCAGCTATAATTGGTGAGATAAACAAGTTTTCAGGCTTACAGTCCTTGCATTTGGTCTGATTTCATGTAATAAAACATATTACCTCTTCTTAGAAGCTTTTTCAGCACAGATTTTCTCAGCATGGTTGGATTTCCTCCAGAGCCATAGTAACAACTCACAAAGTTGCACTTTTTACAGTCACACAGTATTCAGTATGTGATTATGTATGAATTACTGAGATCTAGCTACACTCAGGACAAACTGGTATTACATATCCATTATAGACCCAGTAAATTAACTTTTTTAGCAATTTCATTTTTCCCTGGATTTTGGATTAGAATTATCTGTTTCACTCCGATACACTGAGAATTTTCTTGCTTTTAAAAGAAATTATTATGATAACTTTAGCAAGATTTTTGTTGTATTCTAGTAACTGATGTGGTGTCCTGATGGGCACATTTACAGGGAGCTTCAGAAGGTGTAAATGTGGTTTACATGTACTGTTTTCATCTGTTGGTATAGTTTTAATTGCCATTGGATTTTACTGACTCAATCTTGGTAAAAAAGGTTTCATAGTTTCATGAGGTTGACACATGTGTTACCCTGTTTAACAAAGAGGCAGTTGAGGAGTAGGGTAGATGAAATCTCATGCTTGGGACCAGGTTAAGAGAACAAGATGAGGCCTGTCTTTAACTGAGTTTTTACAGCGTCTGATTGGTGATTTTAACTCTCTTTTTCCTCTTCTGAAATTTAACTGGGCTAAACCAAGTTTGAAGTTAGAAATAGTCTTGGATTCTTGCCAGTTTTCAGTTGTATTAATGAGGGGCAGCTTAATCTGCTTTACTGCTGGGTGATAGAAGTTAACTTGAGGTAAGATGGTTTTAAATTGATTGTATTGACACTTACAAAGAAGAGTTTTTGATCTACAGCTCTCAAAGCCCTTTTCAAAGGTGTTATTGTGGACTTAGTTTTTCAAACTGATGGAGAAGGGGAGTGAGAAGCACAACAGAGAGAAGAGAAAAACAAAGGAAATGAAACAAAAAAAAAAGTTAATTTTTTTAATTTCAGTAAATGTTTTGGGAAAAGTTAATGATAGCAATTTTCACATTATTTCTTAAAATCTCTTCAAATCCTACTGGTTTTAAATCAACAGGAGACCGTCACTGAATTTAATGGCAAGAAGCTCAGGCATAATAGGAAGACACTGAACACAGAGCAATCTGACTGTCAGGTATAATTGACTCACTGGTACTATGCTGTTTCATAGGATAATGATGAGTGTGTAATTTACTGTGACTAAATGGAATAGATTGTACACTGACATGTGGTAGTGCAATTGGATCTGAATTACATATCAAATGATACATAACAAGGAAAATAACTCCACCACTGAATGAGGTACCCCACATCTTTGCAAACTGCCAGATGCACAGCTGCTAGATACCTTGTAAAGGGCTCTGTTTAATCCTACCACTTCACATGCAAGCTTTGAAACTGAAACAGAAAGAGCACAGTCCTAACCTGCAAGCTACACCTAAGCTTTGCACAGTAATTGGGGGAATAACATGGTAAAAAGCTGATGCTGATGGGGTGGGGATAAACCAGTTCTTTGCATGTTTGACAGCATGGCAGGGAAATGCAGAACTGGGAATGAGCAAGCAAAGGGAAAATTGAACCCAGCCAAGCATGGGGTGGTGATGAACATGAAAACAATGGTGGATTTAAGTTTGCTTGTTTTATTGACATTTGCTGCTTGTTTTTCTGACTGTTAGAATGTTCACAGAGTAAATGCTAGAGATCCTGGTGGTTCACATACAGACCTTTCCAAAACTGAATCCAGAATCAGCCTTTCAGAAGAGCTTGTAGGAATCCAGGGAGGAAGCCCAGAGGAAGGCAATTCAGTCACACGTTCAGAGATGACAGGATTGTTGTGTATTTGTGTAAATTCAGTTAAAGGTATTGAGAAAGCATATTTCTGGCAGCTCTGTGAAGCACAGGGACAGATGAATGTGGATATAGAAAGAGGTTTTCTGTGTAAAACTATAAACATGAAAATCCTTGGTGTTCTAGTAGCTAATTTACAAGGGTGATCCTATCCTCTTGGCTGATATACTGGGATTGTGTTTTACTTCCTACATCTTGAATTTAAGAGGCAGGATCTGTTACTGGCAGCTCAAACAATGCGTATCCTTATGAATACAGAGAAGGAGCTGTAAGACCAAATTCCTGCAGTGCCGCAGACCCAGGGCCAAGTGTGCCAACTTTAGGCACTGAAGCATGGGACACAGATGCTCAAATATGTTAGCTATATGCATAATTTCATCAGTGTAGTTTTCTAAAGGGAATAATTAGCTAAAATAGCAAAATACATTAATTTACACTTCCTCTGTCTCTTGAAATGTCTTTCGTATTATTAAGTCTGTTTATACAGAGTTGCACTGCCTCTATACTGTTTGACGGTAGCTTAGTTCAACTACTTCAAAACTCTATGGACATTTTAACAATTATAATAATCTGCTCTGATAAGTATATAGGTTTAAGCTAATCCACAATAATGAGGGTAAAGTCTCAGAAACGTCAGTCTTAATGCACTTTTAAGCTACAGGGATTCCTTTTGTGGTACTTAATGCTTTGTTTTACATAATGTATCTTTACTTTCCACACAAAAATCACATAAAGGCTTTTAAGGCTGCAAAGTCAGGTATTCTGAAGTTAGAAAATGCCAGAATTCATGTTGTCTGCGGAACTTTGATTTGCCTCCCCTTGCATTTGATTGCAAGGTAGTCATTAATGACGTGAGCCTATTTTGTGCACAGCAAGGATGGCAGTCACTTAATGAGCAGCTATTCAGTATTTTGATGCTTGATGTGGGACTCTGTGCCTTACTGTTTATTGTTCAAATCCTGCTCCAAACACAGACTTAGTAATTTTGGTATGGACTTTTCAGTGTAGGAACTGTGAGTTTCACAAACAGCATTCAATGCATTTGCTAACATCCTCATAAAGTATGGAGTGGTAACATTACAGCTCATTACTTTACATTGCAGCTACATTTTTAGCCTTAAAAACACAAGGTTAGAATTTAGGTTTTCAGCAAAACGCTGCACCCAGTTAATGGCCATCCCTGAAAAATGGGTTTTTAAGTGACTAATAGTCTGTGCAAAAGACAAAAATAGAATCCAGTCCTTCTGAGCAGCATACAAATGCCAGCAGCCACTTATTTCTTTTCTTCCTGCAGTCATTGCATTCACTTTCTGCAACAAAAGAGCCAGGATCCTCTGGGCAAGATCTGATTCATTGCACAATCCTGACTCATCTCCATGCCGTGGTCCATTCTGTGCACTGAGCAGCTATATACAGCTCTTATACCAACAAGCTGGATATGCTTCCTTAAAAATGATGGAAAAGAATGACAAACTCATCCCTGAGAGGCCTGGTTATCCAAGTATTTCCCTGCCTCTCTAACCTGATGTGGCTCCAGTGACTGCTTTGGACAACTGTGTGTCTGTGCTGGTGCTGAGTGTGTAGGTTAAATGGATTAAATCCTAAAACAGTTCATGAGGTGTGTGGGAGAAGAGTGCTGAGATGGGGAGAAGGAATTCTGGTTGCAAAAAGGCTTAGGGGAATTTACTGGTAGGAAAAGGAAGCCTGATTTACATCCAGAAGAAGGATGTGTCTTGCTGTTTCCCACCACTGATCCAGACTGCTGATAGTGTGATCCTCACCTGTGAAAGATAACAGAATGCCCTCCACCCTGAAAGGTTAAGAAGTGCACTGCACCATAATCAATGTACCACTTCCCTCCTTAAAAAGACCAAGATAAAATTAGTTCCTCTCTTCCTTTTCCTCATGGGTGACAGAGCAATGTGTATGTATGACAGTGTGTGTGAAGGTGCTAAATGTCTCTGCTGGGACTGTCGGTGAGTGCTCAGTGCATAAATAAGATAGTTCCTAGTGGTTTTCTCATGTCTGTGGTCGTTTGGATACTTTTGGAACTCTTCAAGTATGCAAGTGTGCTCTCTAACTCCCAGGTTTTGGAGCATGGTGCAGCAGTGTAGGTGGCACCATTAATATATTAAAGGTCTGCAAGTCTATCCTGAGACAGGGACATTTTGCATAAGCACCCATGTGTGGAGTGTAATAACAGCATGCTGTGGCAATAAGGGCCTGGTTCACGTCTGCTGCAACAGCTTTGCTCATGGTTGGGTGGCTGGGGCTGTTCCAGGTGGGACGTGCACTAGTATACAGAAGCACTGGTTGCATGAGCAGTGTCCTGTAAGGTGATCCCATGACCAGAAACCCTTAGGATACTGTCTTGGTGCTCCTGAGGGACCCTCAGCACCCTAGCAAGTACTCCTAGAGCTCAGTCTTGCAGACCATCAATGGCTTCAGGTCTCAGGGATCAGTCTGTCACTGGTGTAGGGCATTACAGGCCTACCAACACTGCTTCAGTGCCTGGAAGAATTCCTGTCCCTCCTGCATTTCAGTCAGACGGGATCACCCTTCACATTACCCATGCCAGGAGAAGAGATTGAGAACTCAGTGCCAGTACTGAGAAACAGAAGATCAAGTGTTTGATGGATTTTTGTGCCCTAGGATGGAGCACACTCACTGAATCTGTATGTGCAGTAAATGTGAAGAGCCTCTGGCACACAGGAGCTGAGAGTGACAGAACGTTCATGGACTTGAGCTCACAAGCTCCCATAAGTGTTTACAGAACATGTTTGCGCTGAGATTTTCAGAGGCTTGAGCTTGGCCCAGATTTGTGCAGTGACTCATAGGAGCAGTGAGAAGCATATCCCAGATGCAGACAGCTCCTCTGTTAGATTTTGAGGCTCTGCATCACACTTTTTACCAGAACAGTCTTGCGTTTCTTTTATTAAGATGAGCATTCTTCAATGTTTCATTCTCACTGACAGCTGAACCCATGTTTTAATAAACAAGGAAACAAAATACCCTTCAGGTCCTCAGCAGTCAGCCAGCACAGAATATCTCACTCAGTTAAGGTTAAAAGTTTTAATGTACTGACCATACTGATAACAAACCTGGTAATGAAAGTGTCATTAACTTAACTATGTGTGTGCACATGATCAGCCCAACAGGAGTTATGACAGGCAGTAACTTACAAGCTGCTAAATTAATGAGATCTTGTATCTTCTATTCTGCAGCTATATTCCTCAAATCAGTTTAGTGATGCAAAGCATTAGTTCTAGGTGAGTGAACACAACCCTGTATGTTTTAAATGAGAAATTTATTAATTATCATAAGAGAATTATTAATTATTGATTGATAATTATTAATTAGCCAAAACAAGATTGAACAAATGTGAAATAGGCGAGCCAAGCTCATAGCAAGCATTTAGAACAGGAGGGGATTCATCTCACACTATATGGCCTTCCAGGTTGTTCTGTTACAGCAGACAAGCGTAAATGTCTTAATTTCCACTGGATAGTTCTGTTCAGATAACACCTGTTCTCATTTCAGTAACCAAAAGGTGGCAGCATGTTGTCTACTTTCCCTTTCCATCCATCCTCCTAAATAACCTTACTTGCTCAGTTTGCCAGGAAGACCAGAACAATCGTGCTGACTAAGGAATGCTGATGAGATCTTATGTAAAATCAACTGTTTATCACCTTTAAATAGAAACAGGAATAGAACAAGGGCTGGTGGTTTTATTCTGTTGTTTCAATGGCAGCCTGATTGACTTTTGGAAATGTGAAGAAAGGTTACATCTCATCTCACTGGTGTAAATTCAGAAGGGAAACCTACCTGGAGAGCTTAACACTTATCAGTAATGATTGTTAAGAAGCCTGAGCGAGTAGTATGTGTGAGATACTATTGATCTGTCAGACTTAACTGAGTTTTGTTCCTTCTTAGGTACTTCCTGCTTTGGTAAATAGACAATAAGCCATTGGGCATCCAAAGGTAGGGCACATACTTTATGCAGTGCAAATACCAAGGTGAAAAGGACATGAAGTACCGCTTGAATTTTGCTGCACGAGTGCATCAGTTCAAAGGCTCCTGGAAGGGTGCCCAGAGATATTTCCCATGTTGGCTGGTAAAGAGATCTGAAGGTAGAGGAAGGCATTATGAAACATAACAGGCTCTCAGATCTGTAGGGGTACTGTATGCTTGTCACAATGCCACAAGTCCTCAGGAAACACAACTGCTATAGAACACTGGAGTGTGTGTCCTTAACAACTCAAAACACCCACATGCATATCAAACTGATTTGTGCTTCCTACACTGGCTTCCCATACTCATAGTCGGGGTCTCAGTCATGAGTTCCCAGCTGCTCCATGGCCTGGGAACTGTAAACACTGCTCTGGGATCTTGGCTGGACTTAACAGTACTGTCCCAAGGCACTATGAAGTTTTTTAGCACAAGGGTAAATAAAGCCTTTCAACTTGAGAGAGTTGACAACTTCACTTAGCCTCATTTGCCAGCTGGAGAATAGATACACAGAAAGGGTAAGAATGTGTATGATAATTACAGAAAAGTTTAGAGTCACTTTCAAACCCCAACTCAGCAGACGCATATGAAGAAATGCCCCAAGTACAAGCCTGAGCAGCCATCCAGTTTGAGTCCATAAATACTTCTGAAGTCGTGATATACTTAGCTGATATGCATGCTGCAGTTCACAAGTATGGCTAGTGGTGAGCAGCAGTCCCACATGGCTGTATACCTCCTGTCTTTGCTGTCCATAACTACAGATCAGACTTAAAGGAGGAAGACAATTTACAGACAGTGATGGATGGAGGATTAAGAATGATGTGGAAGCTGGTGCTGCCAAGCAAGATACAGTTGCAGGGAAGGTCACTTAGGTGGCTGAGAGCATCCTTTGTCTGTCATTAACTGCCAGTGGAGATGCGTTTTGGGGGAGTAGCTCACAAACTGAAGACACAGCTCTTCTAGATACTGAGGATGATCCTAATTTATTACTCATCCCTCCAAAAGGAAGAGCAAGGTTTTGGCCTGCTGTCTCTGACACAGAAGCATCACTAATAAAAGCTCCCCATACATCACATTCTCCTTCATAAGAGGAGAAGAGGAACAATGCGTGTATGAAAATCTTACGGGATGGTAGCCCCACACATGAATGCAAAGCTCTAAAATGAAGCAAAGCAAAAGCACACATGGAGGAGGATTTCCAGGCTTTAGTCTGGGTCTGTCATCAGCAGAGATACCTTTGAGGGAGGCTGGAGGATTTTGATGATGTGGTTGTATTGAGATGCTCCTCAGCAGCACAGCACTGGGTGGGTGGTTTGCTGTGCAGTATGTCTTTTGCTCTCTATTGTGTGAGTGGCTGCTGCTGGCCTGTCAGTGCCTGCAGCTTGCCATCTTATCTAATCTGTCCTCAGTTCAGTTCCCTTTCCACAATGTCCGCACTGGCTCCTGAAGGAGGGGATAACCAGCAAAAGGTCGCACACATGGTGAACCCCAACCACTGCAAGTCTGTTATTCAGGATGAAGGATGCACCTCACCAGTCACACTTGGTTTAATGTCTAGCATTGGAGAGGCAGCAAAAAGGGATTATAACTCCTTTTATGTACTCACAAATACACAGGTGGGAAGATCCTCTGCGAATTGTCTTGTCTTTTACTTGCTGTCTGCCAAGGGATGAGTTAATAAGTTCAGCCATGCCAATATGAGCAGATTTCTGTTCTTCTCTGTTGCTGCCTCCATTTCCCACCTCTTGTTGAACAGCTGGTCTCTAGAAAGAGAGGAAGTATTTCTGTTCTGAGATTTGAAAACCAGCTTGAAAGAGAAAGGACAGAGAACACCTGAGTATGTCCTCTCCCCCCTTCAGTGTTAGTGCAGCTGGGAAATTGTCTGTATGACTAGCGACTCTCAGACCTTTTTAGACCTGGAGTAGACATTCAGCACAGGTTCTGTTTTGAATAGGAATCTATTTTCCTCTATCCCTTATTTTAAAAGCATCTGCAGTTCACAGCTACGCCAAAACTGACAAGTCTGCGCGTCAAATGGAAATGCCAACATTATATGGTGTGACATGAACATTGGCCAAACATTTTCTCATGGCTTTTTTTTTACTGCCGGTGCAACAAAGGTATTTCTTTAACATTTTTCTGTCCCAGATCAAGATGGGATCTTAAGACCATATTTATTCTGGAGAGTTTCCTTTTCTGCTACCTTCATACTCTCCTCCTTTTCTCCAGTGACCATTTGCACTTTAATACCAGTTAGTAGATAGAAAAGCCAGAAACATCCCATACCACAACATCCATCTTCTTTTCCACCTAGATAAAAAGTGCTAGCAAAAAAGCAGAACCTGCATCAGATCTAAATGGCTGATCCCAAGATAAAAGGTGATTCATGGCATAATCAATCTTCAAAGCCCATTTTTTCATGCAAACAGTGACAGTTTAATCCTCTGTTAACTTCAGTTTTCAGATGGAGGCAATTTTCAACTCCAGCTTGGAAGGAATTAATTGCTAGTTACAGTATTCTATAGCATGAAGATAGGATCTGTAAGTATAGTGTGTGCCTTTGCCCTTTAAAATACTTTTACACTTGGAGCTGGGCCTAGTCCATACCCCCTCCCTCCCTTGTTTTGGTAGTTGCTATTAGTTAATGGGACGCAGCAGGCTTTGTGAATAATCTAATGACTCCTGACTGTGCTTAATTACAGCCTTTAAAAACAAATCCATCTGACACTTTCTCAAATAAATAAAAACAGTTGATTAAGTAGAAACAGTCCAACTAATAAAACAATTGATAGTAAAACAGCAGATATTTTCCTCTCTTTCAGAGATTTAGATTTCAGAATACGCATATGCTTTTCTTTATTTCTTTTTCAGCAAGCCCAGTGCAGAAAAGCAGCTTTGCAGGTCTAAGTGATACTAATAAGGAGAGACATTCCTGGCGTTCAGGTTAAAGAGGGCTACAGTGCTGGTCTGGAAGTGCTTCATTTTTCTCTCCTCAAAAAGAGGGTACGTATTTCTGGCTGGAGCCAGGCAATTCTGCCTCTCAAAGAAACACAGTCCTGCAGCTGGCTGGCTAGTGGGAGGTGGTTTGCCTCTGTTGCTGAGCTCAGAACTCAATTTGAACTGGAAGTTGACAGCTACTGGCTCTCAGAATTGCCTCCCTAAAGAAGCTCCTGGCCCTGCACCAGTCCAATGGCATGCTGTGTGCCCACTTGCCATCTTGGGTGTCCTATGTTGCTGATCTGTCTTCTAAATCGTGCATGAAGCCCCTCCAGTAATGTCAGTACAGCGAGGCAGTGAGTCGAATCGTGCACATCAAGGGAAAAATGTTAAATACTTCTAGCTTTAAAATTGCTGAACAGATGTGCTTTGGTTTTGACTCAAAACCATTCAAGTTTAAATACAAAAACAGCTGAGCCAAATGGGAGCGTTTTGGGCACAAAAACCCCAGTGGAGCCAATGAGGAATGGTAGGCCTGTTTTGTTCTCACACCAGCGCATCAATTCTGTGTAAAGTATTTTCCCTAAATTAACTTCTATTCCAGGACAGTGTATGAAAAAAATAGCAATAGGAGAGGTTTAAGTGAGGATCACAGTAAAAAGTTTAATTCAGCTTTAACAACCCAGTATGCTGTAGCCCCGTCTATCTGCCATGTATAACGCATGCCTTTTCAAACACTAGAGAGAGCCCTGGAACCCGTGTTAAAAGGATACTTCATCTAATGTTACTTGAAAACCTTTCTTTGCCTCAACTATATTGTGAAGTTGACCTAAATCCACAGGAATGGGATTTTTTTTAATCTTGAAAAATACTTATTTCAGATTTCTTATTAAAAGATTTTCCCATAAAACAACCGCATGCCCTACATGTGAATCACTTGCCCCACAGTGATTCAGGGTCATATTAGATTAGAGAGTAACTCTTGAAAGGTGGCTGCTCATGTTGGCAAAATCAGCATATCACAAGTACACCGTTAGCATAGACAGTGCAGGAATTTATGCTTTGAGCAACTGGAGCTTTTAACATTCACATAATCACTTTTTTTTTTCCTCCTGATGGAATTTCCAGAATGTAGTGGGAAACAAAGATACCTGCTTTCTGAGGAGAGGATGCTGCTCTCTAGGATAAAAATGCAGGATGCTTGCCCAGAGAAGCTTCCTTGCCAAAAGAAAAGTACTTATGCAATTGAGAGCTCTGCCTTGTTCTTTTTTTTTTTTTTTTTTCAGATACGGAGATAAGAAGGAGTTTGTGCATTATCACATATTCAAGCATAGCACTTAATGCAGGACCATACTGTGGGCTGCCCACCTTCCTGGGGACAGGGCAGCCCTCCCTGTGACAGATTTCTCATCCAGAGGCAATGAAGCAGAATAGCCAGGTGGTTACTGCTTTGTCTTTATATCCCTAAAAATAAGCAGTAAGTCCTAGGCCAAATGGGTCTCAGTGTGAAGAAGGTAGAAACCTCTTAGTGAGGGTCTTTTCAGCACTCCTATGGCCCCCTGCTAATGGCTGAGGGTTCCACTTGCAGCCAGCTGTTATTTTTGGAGAGCTGGATTGGGCAGGTTTTTCTCCCAGCCCTCCCCTGCCTGTCTTACTGTCCCCAAAGAGCTGATGCACAGTGATTCAGCACAGTCCCAGTGCCCATACTGATTTACTGATTGAACCTGGGGAGCCTCTGCCACTGACTTTCTTTGCAGTATTCTGTGAGACATCCACACATGTTTGAAGTTCTCAGGAGTGTCTCTGTGGTTTACATTCATCTACATCTTTGTTCTCAGTCTGTGCTGCTTGGACCTGACTATGTTAGGATCAGAAACCCAGCTGAGCTGATGCGACAAGCATGCAGTCCTTCAGTCACACTCCATGTTGCCCTTTACAGAGCACTCTATGATCCGTTCTGGCATTGTATGCCAGACTATCAGCTAGAAGGAGATGGGAAGCCAGTGTGTTCAGCCATCTTTCTAGAGAACAGCAGCATTTTGGCAGAGGGATAAGGTGGTGCAGAGGTGCACAAGCAACTATTTCTTTGGAAGGTTGCTAAACTACTCTCAAGACAGCTGAGGGCCCAAACCAGGGGTCAGTGTTCACGCATTGCAGCTGAGCACTGAATTGCAGGAGAACATCAAGGGCTGAGAGAACAAAGGATGCACAGTGGGGGACACAGTACTAAGAGACAGAGGTGGAGAGAATGAATAATTACAGCAGAAGTTGTATAAGAGGAAAGAGGAGTATATGAAAGGAGCAGAGGCAAAATAAGAAAAGGAGGAGCTGAGCTGAAAGGCAGATCCTGTGCACATCTCTAAGCACCCAGTACAATATCTTCTATGACATCTCTTCCTCCTCACCTTGAAAACTTGGCTGCGCTGTAAATAACCTGCTCCTGCTTTTAAACATAAGCACTATTTCAGGCTATTAAAATTGTATAAGTACCTGTCCAATTCCCATACAGGCAGTGCTGAATTTTGGCAGGCAAATTCACCTATCAGATATGTTTATGGCTTCCTGGCAGTTCTGGGTACCAGCATAACAGTGGAAAAGCCTGTTTTTCTTGATTTGTTGAGATTAAATTGCTAAAAACAGTAATCCACAGAAGTTGTGGTAATGGGACATGTCTAGGGAGTACCCTATACAATCACATTGTGTGATGGCATCATGTTCATGATGTCCGTGATGTCTGCATCCCTTGAGCAACAATTTGTAGTTCACAGAATCATACAAGAGTTTGGGTTGGAAAGGATCTTCAAAGGTCATCTAATTCCAAGCCCCCTGCAATGAGCAGGGGCATCTTCAACTAGATCAAGTTGCTCAGAGGCCAGTCCAACCTGGCTTTGAATGTTTCCAGGGATGGCGCATTTGCCACCTCTCTGGGCAACCTGTTCCAGTGCTTCAGCACCCTACTGAAAAAAATTTCTTCTTTATATCTAAGCTAAATTTACCCTTGTCCAAGCACAATAGGCCCTGCTAAAAAGTCTGTTAAAATCTTTCTTGCAGGCCCCCATTTAAGTATTGAAAAGCTGCAGTAAGTTCCCCCTTGAGCCTTCTCTAGGCTGAACAATACCAACTCTGTCAGTCTGCCTTCATAGGAGAAGTGCTCCAGCCCTCTGAGCATCTTCATGGTCCTCCTCTGGATGTGCTCCAATAGGATGAAGCAGCCCTTTTGGCTGAGATGCTGTAAAACCCAAGATTGTGACCACTATAATTATACTTAAGGAATATTAATTGCTCATTTGTCACCGGCCACTGCCTAAAAACATCCCTGGCTCACAGATAAGGAATTCATTCAGAAGGCATTTTGAAGGCAGACTTGGGTAAACTCTAAGCTGGAAACTGTGCAGTCACTGAGCAACATCAGGATAGTACTGCAGTAACCACCTTGCAATTCATAGCACTCCATTAGAGAAAGAAGAATAAAAATGTAAAAAGGAGAAGCGTATCTGTCAGCCTGCAAACATCTTGCAAACAGGAACTCAGGTTAAAGATGCTGTTTTCAAACATAAAGGTTACATCCATCTTTAGTCATTAAATCATAGAGATCTTAATGTCAGAACTGTTGATTATCAATGAGATCCAAGTATTGGTGTCATAAAAGTCATCCTGGATCAGTCTCCTAGTTGCAAAGGAGTTGATTCCTAGAGCAGGGAATTGATCTGAAGCCCCTTGACTGGGTGTCCTTATGCAGATGTTGGATAATAAACACCTTGTGGGGGGGAAAGGGACATTGATAAGCTTCCAATTTTAGCAATCTCTTTTCCTTTAGTTTCCTCTGTTGCTATTTTTCGTGGCAGCTTTTGCAAGGAAACTGACTAAGAGAGCACAGCTTCTCAGCTAAGAGATCTTCTCTTTACTTTTCTAGGCAGCCAATGTTGGAAGAGACTCCTGGACTTCGAGGTTTCATGCTAGAATGGGAAGCTTTGAAGGATAGCGGTGTTATTCCCCTCCAATTCAAAGCCCATTCATATGTGTGCATATTTGTGTAGTTGCTGCAAAGTACTCAAGACATCCCTGTGGATTTAGCAAACCAGTTAAAATTGCAACTGTTACATACCTAGAAATAGCTCAGGCACAGCTTGGAAAACAGATTATTTCCCTAAAGATGTGTGTGCAGGAGGGTGGATAGGGACCGTGCAAGCTAAGGATAGCTCAGCTAATGCTAACCCTTCCTGAATATTGCCATGGGATTTTTAAATGCTTTTCCACTCCCAGAGAGATGCTGAAAGGTTTGACTTCAGTTTAGCATCTTATCCAAAAAGCAATAAGTAGTTCTGACAGGGCAGGTCTCTCTAAGAGCTGTGTGGAAAAGTCAGACTTGGATGTGAGCCCAGCCTCGGTGTTGCACTGAAACTTAAGACTTTTAGGGCCTAGAATGATCTCAGATGAGCCATCCTCTGACTGCAGAAATCAAAGTTACTGACAAGGAAATTAGCCCTAAAATTGATGGTGAGGAAAATGGAAGGAGGACCAATTGCAGTTATTTGCTGCTACCAAGGTATGCGAGACCTGTTCAAGGAACAAAGGAAGGCTTCATTTCTTAATCTGGTCACTCTGACACTTCCCAAGAGCTTAAAATTGGAAGGAAAAGAAAGGCTTGCTGTATGAATAGCTTATACATCAATGTGTGTCAATGTGACCAGCTTTAGGTAGTTAGTATCTGCCTAAAGGCCTCAATCAACACTCCAGCCTTGTTTGTGCCAACAAATGCAAACACAGCCCCTGCCCTCCAGCTATGGCAGGCTGGGGTTATGGTGGGATGACAAGGGGCAGACTCAGTGAGAGGTGTGAGGCAGTGACATATTGGTATAAGGAGCCTATTTGCATGCCAGGAGCAGTCCCTGCCAGGTTCCTCCCAGGCTCTGCCAGGCAGCAGGGCTTTGTAGGATTCGTGGCAGAGGTAAAGCATAGAAGAGGATTTGATGGAAGACAAGACAGTTCCTTGTGGGGAGGTTTTTACCATGATTTAGAGAGCAGGCTGTGAGAAAGCATAAAAGTGTCTGCAGGAGAAGCAGCAGAATCTGTTATCTTTAGTAAGGGAAGCAAGTTTTCTGCTGTGACAGAGTATTAGATAGAAGAGACGAGGAGAGACCAAGTAGTGAAGAGGCTTAGAGTTAAAGGCTTGAGCTTTTCTCCCAATCCCACAGAAATATTTATAGTATCAAAACATGTGCTATCAGGATGAAATACTTAAATCTCAGAAATGATGCTTTGATGCTTTTTAGCTGGCAGGGATCTTGAAGAAAATAATAACCCACTGTGTTCAACTGCATTATAGAAAGAAGCTATAAATTCTATCTGCTTACCTCGTGCATGATCCCCAGGGCAGCTGGGGAGTCAGGACATTCCAGCCTTCACCCAAACATCACTTGGGCACACCAGTGGCATTGCCTTTGAGGGCTGTTGTGCAGGTGCTGTGTAGTCCCAGTTCTGGTCTGTACTTCCAGTTTCGGGGTGCCCTTGGGTTAGCATCTCTACCACCCATGCTTGGTGCAAGGGGGTAAGGGAGAAGGAAAGATTTTATTGGAGTTGTAATGTTCCGGTGGGGAGGTGCCCCAGTACCCTTAATGTAAGAGCTGCTCCCACTCCATGATCAGAGCATGAAATGTGTTTTTACTCCGTTAAGCTCAGTTTAAAATGAGACCATTTTGAAGCAGAAAACCAGAAATTATCAATTTGAAAATTGTCAAAATAATCTTTTCATAACATTTTTTAAATAAAAATGCCCTGATATGGAGGCTCTGCCTCCTCTGTGGGAGATCTCCAGTGAGAAAATGTTAGCTTCAGTGAAAAGCTGATATTATCTTGTTCCTTTTCTTTCACGGTCTTTGCTTTCATTGTGGTTGCTTGCTTTTACATATATTCTTACCTTAGAGTAATTGATAGTTCATTCTGCAAAATAGAGGTGCTTAAAAGCACATATGCATATAGAATTGTGATTTATTTTTTACTACTTGTTATTAACATGGATCTAATTCTGACAATGGTATGAGTTTTAATTTGGTTCTTATCAGGTTATAACATTCTGATCTCTGTTTATTCTGATCACTGCTTAACACAGCACAGAGTGGGGAGAAGCGAATAATGGGGAAATATGGTTAAAACACTAAAAGGGACTTTGTTCCTTTGCAGGACAAGTAGATTCAGGACAAGGCTGAAGAAGGGACATCACAGCAGCTGGTGTGAGATGCTTAAAACAAGGAATTTGGCAGCTGAGAATGGCAGAAATAGATTTTTAGAGTTTTATTTAACGGAGTCAGAAGCCCATTGCATGGGTCTAGAAGAATGAATAACATCCAGGATACTGGGACTGGCTGCTTGTGTTAGTGTTGTAATAAAAAAAGGACAGGGTTCAGGAGAGCAGGGTAAGGTTTACTGGGAATGATCAAGAACACAGGTTAAGAAAAGACATATGTATATATAGGTAGATATGTATGTATGTATGTCAATAGCTATTACTTACCAGGAAGAGAGACCAAGGTGTAGGATTAGATGGCTGAGAATGATCATGAATAAAGTTCGGTATTTGTCACTCGTGTACAGGCAGATACCGAATCAGACCAAAGCCTGTATGTTTATCTCTGCAGGAACAATGATAAATCTTGTTTGCCCAAAAGAGCAATCTCTGAAAATGATTTTCCCCTTCTTTGTGTTTTTGTGATGTACAAGGATGGCAGTACTATAACTAATCCCCTCCTGACTCTGCTCGTGGATGCTGTAACTTCTTACAGCAGCACAGTTATTACACACTGAACAACCTGAAACTTTAGCATCTTTCTTTAAAAGTTGAATTAATGGGAGCAAACCATTCCGCTAGGGCTGCACGGGAGACACGGGTTGTAGAACATGTTGAGTAGAAAAATGTTAGCAATTTAGTCATAATTATGAGGAGTTTCTTCTCATGGAAAAGTAAGAAGGTTTTGTGCCTGACCTTCCTGGACACTGTGTACGCCCAGCTTTCACCATGAAAGCATTTAGAGTCTCTATTGAACCAGCTAAAGCAAACATAGAGCACAGTCCTCAGTGCTGCCCCTGCCCTCAGCTGCCCTTCCTCTGGATCAAGAACTGGTAGTGTGTAACTCATGATGGGGAGTGTGTTTTTGGGGGTGATGCAACCCCTGAACTTGGCTTTGCTTTGAGAAAAGCACTTTTATCATCTGCACCTCATTATTGTATTGGACAAGGAGCAATGGGTTCAAACTAAACCAGGGGAAGTTCAGGTTGGATATAAGGAAGAAGATCTTTACTGTGTGGGCAGTGAGGCACTGGAATGGGTTACCCAAAGAAGTGGTAAATGCTCCATCCCAGGCAGTGTTCAAGGCCAGGCTGTACAGAGCCTTGGATGACATGGTCTCAGGTGAGACATCTCTGCCCATGACAGGGGAGTTGGAACTAGATGATCTTAAGGTCCTTTCCAACCCAAACCGTTCTGTGATTCAGCCTAAGTGCCATCAGTGTTCTGGAGTATAGTTTGTGGGGTCATTGAAAGGGGAGCGGAGGTGCAGGCTGGAAAAGGAGGGTGAAGTTTACTCTGAGCTGGGACTCAAGTTCCCACTCAGAGTTTGTCTGCACTCTTTCTTTGGCAGCCCTGAGACTGGGATCACAGGAATGACCAGGAGAGCAGGCATGGGTCGTTATGAGCCCTGTAACTCAGAACCATTCCATGTCAGACTGTGCACTGAACAGTTCCTGCCCTTCGCCAAAGCCTCACCTGTGACATGTCCTGCAGTTCCTGAGGGTGATCCTGTGGTTTTTCCTGGTTTCCCATAAGGCAGGTGTAATTTGTCATGGTTAGGTTCAGGCACTAGGGAAGCAAGTTGCTTTCAGGCATCCAGCTGCACAGACTTCGGGAAAGCCATTCAGGAGAGGTGAATCAAATGGCCTGGCTTTAAAAATCTTACCCGGAGCAGGTAAGTCCCTGCAGGAACTCACATGTCAAGGCACAAACATCCTTCTCCAGACCTGGAAGACACAGTCTGTGCCTCTTTAAATCTGTGCTGTGTGCTGCAGTGCTCTGCATTGTTGCCATGGCAGAAATCTCCCCATAGTAATAACCTCTTTCAGAGAAGGTTAAAAAGAGACAGTGCACATGCTCAGAAATGCTGCACTTGTTCTGTTAGCAGTTTGCAGCGGCCATTTCAAAGAGACCATCACAAAGACGAGAGAGAGATCAGGTACTGATATTTTCTTCCTTTGTTACAGGGGGTGACTTTTCTCTTTCACAGAAGCCCATGCACAGACCTGTCTCCCCCTTGCACAGCAGGGAAAAACCACCCTTGAAGCCTGTCAGGATTCTTCCTCGCAGATAGCAAATTCCCATGGAATAACTAAGAGGCAGTAGTTAGGGGAGCAGTTGGTCTGCAGTGGGGCTCACATCCGAAGCTGAGCTGAATATGGGATGGGTGATGTGAAAGGTACCCTGAACAAGTTCAGCAGGGTATCTGCTTTGTTTGTTGAACCTTTGTAGCTCTCAGTCAACTATGAGAATAGCCTCTGCCCCTACTGACAGGAGGCTTCTGTGTTAGGGACCTTCAATGAAGGCTGGTATTATCCTAATTAACTGTGACTTGGAGACACTCTGTTGCATCCTGTTGCAAAGCCTGGTGTCTTTTATTGTACTTGCTTTGATTGCAGATCACCATTCATTATACAGAAAACCCAATATGCTTGTTATAATTGTAATCCCTTTGTTTTAAGTATTGTAAGAATAAAGAAAAGGATCCTATCCGATCACTTGTAGTGTGAGGGATAGGAAACCCAGTTCTGAGGTCATAGGAATAACATTACTAGATCTTTATTTTAGTGTGGGCTGAAATATATCTGTGACTCTACATGTACCTGTGTGTCTCTGACTTCTGAACCATCCCCTACATTTATGTTTTGGTTGAGGTGCACAGGAAAGGGATGTGTATAATACTGCTCCTTTACTGGATGGATTGCTGGTTTGCACGTGGTACAAGTGTTCATGCAGAATTTGCAGCTTCAGATTAGCTGTGTCTGAAACAGTGGATTGCATATATACTGCCCTTCCAAACGTGAAATACAAGCTCTTTGAGGGAGTGCTGTACTCTTGCATTCAGTACGTGCATATTTGATGTTCTTCTGCAACATCTTTTGCTTAGTATGCACCATTAAAAACAAGAAAGAGGCAGAAAGTTGTCCTGCTTTCCAGAGTTTAGGTAAAGAGATTTTTCAGGTGGATTTTATTGTGTTACTACAACTTAACCTTATTTGATTCTTTCTTTCTTCCATTTGAACATACAGGAATTGAAGGTAAACTTGGCTGAACTGGGGACTACCCTAGCAGTGTGCCAGGGTCCTTGAGGCTTGGATTGGAATCTCTAACAGGCAGTTGCAGCTTGAGCCAGTCCAAGTTTCCTGTATTCCCTCTTGATCTGAACAGTTTACCTGTTGGATCAAGAAAATACCTCATTTGAAACCTGCGTTCTTATAAAGAATTCTACCTCTGTGTGAACGGGAGTTGTTGCTGGACCAGGCTTCAGGGCATGGTGTGGCCTGGCTGCGATGTTCAGCAGCAAATGGATGGCTGTAAATTAAGTTCTGAAGCCCAGATTAGGAGGGGAAACAGAAGGTGAAAAAGTTTTCATGCATTTTACCTTTAGAAGTTTTTACCTATGAATTTGTGGAGATTTAGTAAAAGTCTTTTCCTTCAGCTACTTTAGTAAAGGAATAAGTTTTTATCATCAGTGTGATGTGTACTTAATAACAATGGTTCCTTAGGAAGAGATGGTGCACCACAGAGCAAGCCAGAGGGTAAAACCCTCATTTCCAGGTTCAGGGGTATTTCATCTAGCTGTATAATGCAGCTTTGGTCTCAAAGTCTAACAGTGAGCCAGCTGTCCATATTCATGTACTAGTCTGGGACTGTGTAGTTGAAAAAAGAATTGGAGTCACAGAGCAGGCAAAGCTGCTGGTATCCTGGCTTGTAAATGAAACCAAAAACTGTCTAGGGACTTCTGATGTTTTCCTTCATGTCTAGGGATATCCTCTCCCCGTTGGGTTTTATGTTCACTGCTGGAAAAGTACAGAAAACTTTGATCCATGCTCTATATCTTGGGATATTTATTTTCTTTCAAAGGAAGAGTGTCAATGCTTTAGCCATCGTGAACATGAAGTTCTCAAACCCCTTGTACTCGTAATGTTCTCCTCACTAACTTGTTTGTGTCTCTTTAGAAACTGAGAAGCAGCCATTCCCAAGATGCTGGCACCCTGCCTTCTGAGAAGAGTGGTCCTTACAGTTCCTTTAGTCTTTGTGGTTGCACTGCTGCTTGCGGAGCCTGTTAGATGTGATCAAGAAGCGGGAACAGCCATACCAGCTGAAAGTATGTGTCACCCTCCAGTCCTCTCATACAGCGTGTGCTGTAGTTTTAATTGTGCAGAACTTCACATCACTGAAGCTTGTCCAAATAATTCAAACTATTTTGGGCATGTCTTGCTTATGCTGTTTTAAAACCACAATTTGATGTGATACCAGTGCTGTTTTACTCGTGCATCCAAGGCTCTCCAGTCTCTTACCCTTTTATCTGGCCTGTTGCTGTCTTCCTTGTACTTGAAATCTGCCACCTTTTCCTTTGTACAACCCTTTCATTGTGTTAGCCCTTTCTATGGCAGAAGTCTCCCTGTTTGATTTGCAGAGACATTTATTGAGACTTGCATTTTTCAGCTGACACTGACTCTCCATGACATGTTTCATTCTTCCTAATATTTGCTGTATTGAAGTCAGTAGTTTTTATTAAAATCATTCACAAAGAAGATGCCAAGAAAGCACTTGTCAACACCTAATCGTGCAGCCTTCAGCCACCTAATTCTTTGCTCATCTGTGTTGAGTTTATTTTATGTCATAAACGTAATGACGGGTCCTTGCATCAAGTTGTTGATGTGGAAAATACTGTCGTCTCCTTTTGTCTGGTGCAAATACAATAGCAGCAAAGTTGGGTCATGGTACAACAGTGAGAGAGGAGATCTTTAATGCTGCTCAATATTGGTTTTGTACGTATCTGTGTTTTTTCTAAGCCAGTTAAAGAATTTGGCAAACTCCTTTTCTCCAGCAGGCAGGATTCCTGGCTGCTGCTTAGCACACAGTTCATGAGCTGGAAGGTCATGCTTCAGCTTGTCAGAGGCATGTAGTAATCAGTCCAATATCCAGTACTTGCAGTATAGGCAGACAGATACTGCAGGATTTTCTATCACTTTAAGTTTCATCCTTTACCAGACCTCAGAGAGCAAACTAAACCTGCTCTTGGAATTTCTCACTTGTGCAATATTTCCTATGAAGTTGTCAGAGAGGCACAGGCACTGAGAAGCAAATAAGAGCATATGTAGAGCCTGACAATTCAAAGACATTTCATCGTGTCTATATTTGTTCTGTCTCAGTGCTGCTATCTGTTAAGGCACAACTTTGTATTACATGATGATCAAGGCAGAGCAAGCCTTGTGACCTTCAGTCTGGTTGTCTAGATATGGGAATATTATCTTAAACACTGCAATTAGTCCAGGATGCAGCAGTTCTGCTTATCGGCAATGCCCAGCAATGACAGGGCATTGTGTTTATCTGCTGCTTGCTTCGCTAGCTTTGGACAGAGCTGTATCGTATTCAAAGTTAGAGGCAAAGTGATCTGTCTTTGTGATATTGTAGTCAATTTTGTTCCATTAGCTTTATATTTAGAGCTCAAGTTTGTGAGATCAGGAGATAAGATTTCCCAAGGAACAGGCTCATGCTTTCAGAGGTGATTTCTGACAATCTGGAGATGAGGTTCAAAATGCGCTCAGGGTTGGAGGAGCCAAAGGAAAGTCTCAGTTATGGGTTTAGTGTTTCCGCTATGAACTGCGACAAGAGAAGGATCGGGCAGCAGCAATAAAGGAAGAAGAAAATTTTTAATGCAAATTTATTGAAGTAATTCTTTTGTCATTGAGAGACTGGGTGACCACCATGATGCACCATTTACCATAGCCTGGGTTGTTCAATAGCACATACATCAGTGCACACCCTAAGGACTCTTTCCTGTAGCTCTTCTTCATACTCAAAATCTCTGTTTATTCCTTCTACTTAATACTTGATGCCATGTAGTAACGGTTCTCTACTGAATACTCTACTAAATGTTCTCCTAGGTCGTCCCTGTGTTGACTGCCATGCATTTGAATTCATGCAGAGGGCTCTGCAGGATTTAAAGAAGACGGCGTATAACCTAGACACACGGGTATGGAAACATTCTGTTTCATTGTTCTTACTAGGGAAGAAAATGCTGTGGATAAAAGTAGACCAGGATTTTGCATGGGACACTCAGTTAGCTGTACTGTGCTATCTTCTGAGGTGAGGCTGGGTGATCACATTTCAGCTCTCTATGCTATAATCTGTGGGATTCTTCTGCCTTGGGGTATCAGAGACACTGGGGAGCTTGAGAAGGAGTGAACTGGCAGTCCTCAGCCCTCTGTCCTCCTGCAGAGCTGCAGCCGTTCGCGTTGCTAGCTATTCTCATTCCAAACGCTGAGCACACATCTTTGGTTTTTATGTTAGAGGGAGTAAGGTGAGAGAGTCATTTATATTTATTACCCAAAAGGAGAGAGCCAGCTCAAACTAAAAGACTACAAAAATAAAATACTGCCCTGCACATGCTTTTACCTCTGAGGAGAGGCTAAGGGAGGAAACATCATCTTTTGTAAAGTAGATACTTTTTTACATTGCTTTGATTCCATAATGATGAAAAATGCCACAAAGTAGAACAGCGTAGGAAATTAAACTTGTTTGGCTTGCAGTCAGTGAGGAGAATTTGCCAAGGTTGGTGTCTTCCTTCTGTGAGAGAAGTTGAATCTGTCTCTTGCTGCTGCAACCTGCATTCTGTGACTAGCTGTGTCCCAGATAGGGGTGTCTCAGGAGGGTGGCTTTCCCCCCACCTCCTGTGTACCCTTTCGCTGAATGAAGGATGTTATCTACACTCTTGCACAGATTTTCCAACAGAAGGCACTCAAACCTTTTTGCTTTCCTATAGTCAAGGTTGTTCACAGTTCAAAGCCTGCACTTTGAACTAGCACCTTTGAAGAATGCTTTGAGGTAACTCCGATCAGGGTCCATGATGTTTAGGTGAAAATGCAGGTGTAGGAATGAAGATGCCTTGAATTGGGCCATACTACAGAAAACAAACAAACGTTCCAGAACAACCAGATTGGTATGTAGGACATTTACACTTAAACAAAATCTGTTCAATAATTACAGGTCAAATGTATTTTGGGCTTCTTCATGAAGAAATCTTGCTAATGAATACATCTGCTCAGCAGTGCGCAGAGCACAAACAAGATGTTCAGCTTGTGCTGTAGCGGTTCCAGCGCACCTTTGCCATCTTTTACAAAGATTTCAGCTTTTCACCAGGATTTCTAAATCCTGATTCAAGAATATCTCGACTCCTAAAATCTCCTCTGGCTGTGTGGCCATGGCAGTGCCACCTTTGAGACACTTACAGCTTGCAGAGCAAGAGAGAAGCTTTATAAAATACATCTCTCCAAAGCAGGAGTAGCAATAAAGCCCCAGAGAGAGTAACTGGGTTTCAATACTTTTTTTTTTTAATGAAAATAGAAGACAGGCAGGGAGAGGAAATGAGGATACAACAAAGGTTCGGTTGAGAGGAATGTCGTGTTATTGACTTGCACAGTTGTAGATCTGACAGCAAGCCTGAAAATGTGGCTCCATGGTATATTCTCACCAAAGCAAACCTATTACTTCCTTATCACTTTGAAATCTGAGTAATTGAATCCATATTGAAATCTTTCAGTGCCTCTGCACTAGGACAGGCCTATCCCAGTCATTAAGGGAGGAATTCTGCTAATTCTTCAAAAGACATGGAAATATTTCATAGTTGAGGTTTTTTTTTGGAGTTGCCTTCTACAGTGTTTCAATTCTTAGTTATATTATTCAGCTGTGGCCCAATTTGATGCAAACTGAGAGGTTTAACACAATTGCTTTCAGCCACATATATATTTTACACGGACTATTTTAATCTCTTTTACTGCTTAGTGAAGCAAATATTGCTGTCCCCCAAAATACAATTCCCTTTGTAAATATTCCCACCGGAGACACTCATTTCCTTGAAAAACCCTTTTTGTTCGCAGGCAAGACTTTTAGATGATGACTAAGCAAATCTTAACTGTGTTAGAGGGGAAGGGATGCTCGAAGGCACAGAGAGAAAATTCCCATTTAATTCCGCCTGCAAATCTCACCCTGCAGTTCTGTACAGGGGAAGCCATATAGTTTTATTGCATACCTCAAGAGTTTTCGCACTTAATTTGTCCCGTGTTTATCTGCATTGTGTCTTGCAAAGCAAACTGACTGTAGCCTAGGTCCCATAGCCTTTTATGGGGGACATAGGCTATATCGCAGAATCATAGAATGGTTTGTGTCTGAAAGGACCTTAAGATCATCCAGTTACAACCCCCCTGCCATGGGCAGGGACATCTCACATTAAACCATGACACCCAAGGCTCTGTCCAACATGGCCTTGAACACTGCCAGGGATGGAGCATTCACAGCTTCCCTGGGCAACCCATTCCAGTGCCTCACCACCCTCACAGTAAAGAACTTCTTCCTTATATCCAATCTAAACATCCTCTGTTTAAGTTTGAACCCATCACCTCTTGTCCTATTGCTACAGTCGCTAGTGAAGAGTCCCTCTCCCCCATCCTTGTAGGCCCCCCTATGAGATCTCTATGCAGCCTTCTCTTCTCCAGGCTGAACAGCCAAACTTTCTCAGTCTGTCTTTGTATGGGAAACGCTCCAGCCCCTGATCATCCTTATGTCAACCTTATCATCCTCATATCTCCTTTTACAAGATTAGACATATCTGTAACCTACACTGATGTGATGATCACTTACTGATAGACAGGGTGGCTGCATTTTACTCATGCAGTGGGTGAAGTATCCCAGACCACCTCTGAGAGGCTGGCTACTACCCATGCACATACCACCTCAGTTTGCCCCCCTCCGTACTGTTTTCCACCGTTTGGTTGCTGCTGGTCCCTGGAGCAGGCTGCAGGCTGCATTAGCTGTTTTAACAGCAGTAACCAGCTCTGGACAATCTCTTCTGGGAATATCTGTGATGAACCACTCAGGCAAAGCGCAGTACATGGCAGGTGCAGCTCTGATCATGAACTGGGGAGAGGGTTCTTGTACTGCGGGGAGGAAGCTGCTATATCATCAAAGCCATTCATCCAGCTTACAGCCAGCTCCCTACTGCATGAAAAGCTGCTCAAGACAGAGGCCAGCAGGGAGCAGGCCATAAAACAAATCCAGTCCGTGGGCTACACAGGTCGCTCTAAGTCTGCACGTTAGACACTTCCTTCAAAATTCCAGCCCATTTGTCAGATGGATTTACCAGTGAACATGGATTACAACTTTAAGGAGCTCAGGAACTGCATTTTTAGCTGGAACTTAGAAGGCTTTTTGTAGGTTCAGAACCTGGACCCTGCCCTGGTTTGTTTTTATGGGGTTTCTGTGGGTTTTTTACATGTGCTTTAACCCACCAAGGGGGTAACAACTCTCTGTGCAAATGGGTTTGGGATCATTCTCTCAAAACAGTGAGAAAAGCTGTATTTAGTGCTGTTCATTTTGTTCTTTATTCCTTTCTATACTGTCAGTGGTTATTTGGAATGTTCAAAGCACATTAAGTTAGATGTGCCCATGAAAGTGAAAACAGAGGCTTGGAAATGTTATTAAAGAAACAGAAGATGGTAAGCAGCCTTGGGGCTTAGCTCCAAAGCTGTTGGCACACTGTCAACCTCCCTTATTCAAACCATTGCAAACAATGTCAGGGAGATGGTTAGAAGGTGGTGATTGAGTGTCTTTTATGTCTCTAACCAAGTCTGATCAGATGTTTGCAGTTTTGCAGGGCAGCTGATACAATCAAAAGCGATATCTGATTTAATATAAACCCACAGGGCTGTGTCTAGTGATTTATCATATGGGAAACAAACCTGTCCAACAGATTTTCAGGTTTTGCTGTACTAAGAAGGCAGGTGCTAAACAGCCCAGCTCTGCTCTAAGTGCCTTTAGCTGATGTGGGACAGTGGATAACTCAGCTTTTAAAACAGAGCCTTTAATCACACAGCAATTCCATCTCATATGAGAATCACAAGACAGGCAGATTAAGGATGTAGCTGGTTGCACCAGTGGGGGTTAATTTGGTGAGTGGGCTTCCCATAGCTTGTGTGTCCGATGACAATAAGGGGGAAGTCCTCTCTTGGATCAGACTGATTCTCAGCTACAGCTTCAACTCATAATAGACAAACCGAGATGAAGGTATGATGTTGATGTCAAACAGCTCTGTGTGCTCCATCACGCATCTCCTGAAGCCACAAGTGCTGACAGTTGGTTTTTGATGTTGTTTTTCTTCCCCTCTTTTACAGACAGAAACTCTGCTTCTTCAGGTGGAAAAGAGAAACCTGTGTGACTGTGTAACCACAAACCTGCTGAACTGAATCCTGGAGGCCAGCTAAGGAGCATCACCTCTTCAGCGGTGTTTGAAATGCAGCTGTGTAAAAGGCAGCCTTATGGAATTCATGTTGCAAGCATGTATGCCCCAATGTACCGAGGAAACTGGAGAGCTGTGGTTTATGTATTTGTCTGTTCTGGGCTTGGTTTTGTTGGTTTTTTTTATAAAGAGTACTCTCTTTTCACAGCCACTGGGCTACTAGTAAAGGCTCAGTTCAGTAAATCTGTTACTTGGTATTGAAGTGGGGGAAAAATTTACCTGCTTTGATTTCCAAATGAGACTTGGCCAAGTGTAACCCACAAGATAATTATGGCCAGCACTGCTCTAGTAACACTTGCAGCTGGCTTTTGTCTCTAATATGAACATGTATCTATCTGTGGCAACTTACCCAGTTATATTGAGACAGGGCATTGTGGTCTCTGTAGGCTTTGCCTGTGTATTAAAGATGATGGAAGCCCTTTCTGTTTACTGTCTGCACTGTGAGCACATATCAGGCATGTTGTAGTTCTGTCAGCTGTAAAGAGATATGTGCCGTGAGGAGTTATATGTGTGCTGTACTTGGAGCAGAACAGTTTATGTCTTAGTGCTGAGTTTTCTGGTATCCTGCATATTGTCTTCTTTAATTAAAACTTCTAGTTTCTTCTGCTCCTTCCCTTAACACTCCATTTTTAACCCACTGTATCTCTAGATAGCAGGTTGAATGGATAGAGTAGAAGAAGGAGAATAAGGATTGATGGATAAGGGTAAAGCAGTTGATGTCATCTACCTGGACTTGTGCAAAGCGTTTGACACTGTCCCACACGACATCCTTCTCTCTAAATTGGAGAGATATCAATTTGATGGATGGATCACTTGGTGGATAAAGAATGGGCTGGATGGCCGCACACAAAGAGTTGTGGTCAATGGCTCGATGTCTGGCTGGAGACCGGTAACGGGTAGTGTACCTCAGGGATCGGTGTTGGGACCGGTCTTGTTTAACATCTTCGTCGCTGACATGGACAGTGGGATTGAGTGCGCCCTCAGCAAGTTTGCCGATGACACCAAGCTGTGTGGTCCGGTTGATACGCTGGAGGGAAGGGATGCCATCCAGAGGGACCTCGACACGCTTGTGAGGTGGGCTGATGCCAACCTTATGAAGTTCAACCATGACAAGTGCAAGGTCCTACACCTGGGTCAGAGCAATCCCAGGCACAGCTACAGACTGGGCAAAGAAGAGATTCAGAGCGGCCCTGCAGAGAAGGACTTGGGGGTGCTGGTCGATGAGAAAATGAACATGAGCTGGCTTCAGTGTGCGCTCGCAGCCCAGAAAGCCAACCGTATCCTGGGCTGCATCAAAAGGAGCGTGACCAGGAGGTCGAAGGAGGTGATCCTGCCCCTCTACTCTGCTCTTGTGAGACCTCACCTGGAGCATTGTGTGCAGTTCTGGTGTCCTCAACATAAAAAGGACATGGAACTGCTGGAACAAGTCCAGAGGAGGCCCACGAGGACGATCAGGGGACTGGAGCACCTCCCGTATGAAGACAGGCTGAGGAAGTTGGGGCTGTTCAGCCTGGAGAAGAGAAGGCTGCGTGGGGACCTCATAGCAGCCTTCCAGTATCTGAAGGGGGCCTATAGGGATGCTGGGGAGGGACTCTTCATCAGGGACTGTAGTGACAGGACAAGGGGTAATGGGTTAAAACTTAAACAGGGGAAGTTTAGATTGGATATAAGGAGGAAATTCTTTCCTGTAAGGGTGGTGAGGCACTGGAATGGGTTGGCCAGGGAGGTTGTGAGTGCTCCATCCCTGGCGGTGTTCAAGGCCAAGTTGGATGAAGCCTTGTGTGGGATGGTTTAGTGTGAGGTGTCCCTGCCCATGGCAGGGGGGTTGGAACTAGATGATCTTGAGGTCCTTTCCAACCCTAACTATTCTATGATTCTATGATTCTAAGGATATGAATAGGTAGCTTTGCCAGTTGCAGCTGTACAAAATGCTACCACCAGCAACTGCTCAGCCTCATGGTGCAGGAAAGCTCTGTGCAAGAAGTTTCGTTATGAGTTTCTTCCAGCAAGGATCTCCCGTGCTCTGTATTCTTCACTAAGCCTGTCCACACAGCATTGGGAGCACTGGCACAGCTTGTACGTGGCTGCTTGGCAGAATAAGGGAACTGCAAGCCTCCCCTGCAGCTCTGCTCCCAGAGAAGGGGAAAGGGCAGCAGTCCTTACCCATGGCTGAGTATTTTCTGGACTTTGTGGAGCAAAACCCCCAGCTGATCCTGGCTGTAGTAGATCAGAGCTTCTTGGCTTGTGCTGCACTTGGGTCATCCCCATCTTGTTCTAGCTTTGCTGTGTTCCTCTGCTTTGCTCTGGACCTGCCTTGGCTCTCCCTCTGTGCAACCTCCATTCCCCCTTCCAGTCTGGCATTGCCCTCTCGAGGCCCAGGGGTTCCTCAGTGAAGCGCTGGCCCCCAGTCCTGATGACTGTATGTAGTCACTGCAAGTGAGAGCAGTGGGGCTGATACTCCTCAGGTCAGCAGTCCCTTTAGGTCCAACTGGCAGCACTTCAGGAGCAATGAGTGGCACTCCAGTTTACCATGGAGTGAATGAACATGGTGCTGATCAACACTGGTATCTCATTCCTTGTCCAGGGAAGATACTGTGAGGAAGGGCCTCTTTTTACTTGGGAAGCCAACATTCCCATTAAGGAAGCCAACATTCCCATTGAGGAAGCATTCCCATGCTTTGAGGAAGTACGAGAACAGTTTAGGTGGTGAAAACTCTGCTCCCAAAGCTGAGTTATCTGTGGAGTGTCCACCAGGATGCTGTAATCTCAGCAGCTTGTTATAGGTGTGGACAGGAACTCAGCCATGATCAGCTGCTGGTTTTGCCAGGGGCTGACATGTTCTGGCACAACAGGGAGCAGCAGTAAATCTTGGTGTGAATCTGCACAGACAGCAGCGTGAACAAAAGAAAACCTGACCCTGTGGAAATATGTTCCTTCAGTCATTTTGCTACACCTCTGCCTTCTGGTTCACATCAGCAGAACTGGGGTAGTGAAGCATAGGACATGATAGCTGTTGCCCCAAGAGAAAGCAGTCAGGAGGGGAATTGATGGGGAAAGAGGAATAACTCTCATTCTCTTCCTCGGAATCTGAAAGTGTTGAAGTCTTTTAGCCTGCAAAAGATCCATTAGAATCATGAATTTCCTAGTGGAAATTGCTGTATGCTCTTTTAAAGCCCACGTTACCTATTTTCCTTTAGTTGAATGACTGTTCTGCATTACCTTTTGCTCAAACCCACCAAAGTAGCAGCAGAGCTTTGCTCAGCCTCTTGGCTTATTGCTCAAGCCTAGTTTGCTGTCCTGAGGTACTGCATAACTGTCCTAGTTACCCATGTGCTGACCATTGGATGTGCAGGTTTTCTCTCCTGTGCCATAAAGAAACCTTGCACTGAGACACTCATGAGTAGAAAACACTTGTGCACGTGAAAAAAATGTCTGAAAGTGATTGTATGTCATGATACTGAAATACAATAGGGAATATTATGATACTGAAATATAATAGGGAAATACCTTCCAAAATTATGGTCCTATGTCTCTGATGGCTCTAGCACTGTCTTGCCTCTTGTCCCCTTGTACACATACAGTATTTTCTCTGCCCTCTGAAAGCCTGACATTTGTAACATGAAAAATTGAAAGTGTTAGTGCTAACGGGCTTTCTCTTTCCATCATACTTTAAACTACCACTGTGTCTCCTACAAGAAGTGTATTTTTTCCCCAAAAAATCAAAAGTCCCTGTTAAATCCAAACTGTTGTTTCATATGTATTTAGTAGGGCCACTGGGAGAATGGTTTTAAACTGAAAGAGGGGAGATTTCGGTTAGATATTAGGTAGAATTTCTTCCCTGTGAGGGTGCTGGGGCACTGGCACAGGGTGCCCAGAGAAGCTGTGGCTGCCCCATCCCTGGCAGTGTTCAAGGCCAGGTTGGATGGGGCTTGGAGCAACCTGGTCTGGTGGAAGGTATCCCTGCCTGTGGCAGGGGATTGGAACTGGGTGAGCTTCAAGGTCCCTTCCAACCCAAATCATTCTATGGTTCTACCAGAACATACATGCATCCTTCTTGCTATCCACCTAATCAAGATTTATTCCCTGTACTACATCACATGATTGTCTCTTGCTTTGTGACTACACTGAAAGCTGTCTGAGGCAAAGCCATTATCATGCCAATAGCACTGGAAGGTTGCCATCACACCTGCAGGTGCTGTGAGCTCATTAAATAAAGATCACAGTGTAAAATATGCTGGCCTGTTCCTACAGTTTCAAGCATACTATTTGTTTTTATGCATAGGTTTGCGGTTTAATATGCATCCCTTAACCTCCTAACTGCAGCTTGCTGTTCCAACTATGATTTTCTACGAATAGGGAGAGGCAGAGATGGTATTTTCAAAGCATCTGAGCTCCTGAAGAAGTGGCTTAAAACATAAGGAAAACAGTTCCAGATATGGATGCCTTGAGAAAGAAAAGGCAAATATCCACATATATTCTGTTTCTTACGTTGGGCTGCCTACACTTCTCTTTCCTGATAGTCAAGGCTGTCATGTTTGATTTCTGCTCTGAACCATGCACTTGCTCAACACCTACTAATATACCAGCTTGTCTTCATTAGCCTGAGAGCCTGTTGCTGTATAAATCCAAGTAAGTGATACTGCACTTTTCTGGTCATTTAAGTGACAAAACTATAGCTTGTTCTCTTTGTTGATAGACTCTGAAAATGGAACAGGACTGGCAGCTCTCTTGGTATTCTTTATATAGCTTCACTCTTCTTTAGAGACCAAATCAACTGGAAAGACTGCTGACTGGTGATGCAAGTTGGACTGTTCCATAGGGTAAGCAGGACAGAGGTCTCGAGGGAGGCCAGTGCTCAGGTTCTTGTGTTGGGGGGGGGAGTGTCTGAATAATCTGTGTGTGCACATTAACAGGAGAACTTAACACTTAATGTTCATGCTCAGGCCAACAGCATGGCAGCCTCAGCCCCGAGCTACATATAATCATTGCATGTTTTCTAAGCATCGATGCTATATTCTTTTTTTTTTTTTTTTTAAATACTAGTACTTTATTTTTTACACTATTCCTTTATTTTATTCCCAAACTCCATTAAACATTTGGCTATGCAAAAGCCAGTAGGTGTCACTGACAGAGAAATGAAGGAATCCCATCACTGGTATTTTTGCTCTGTGAAGTGTCAGTTATTGCTTTACAGCAGTTAGGGTCTTGTGTTGTTAGAGAAAGCATGGCCAAAACACAGCTTCTGTTTAGCTTTAAGTGCACTGAATTTTTATTGCATGACATTTTGATGTGCATGTTTCTCTAAGGGGCTTTTCTACAACAGAGCAAGTGTAGGAGCTTTTCTAACAGAACTGTGGCTAGTCTAAAGTAATAGAAAGGTATGCTAACATAAATTACATCTGGACTAACCTTTTATCAAACCAATGTTCATTTGGGCAAGCAATACTGATAAGAGCTGTCATTTTGTGTGGCTTTGCATTGAGCCTGGTGAAACTTAGCATATTCCGTTGCACGAATCCCAACAGGCTTCGAAGTTCCCAGTGATCCCAGGTTTAGTGAGGTTATAGCTACTCAGCTCTTGACCACAACCTAAAACGATGACCGTGGTTTCACTCTGAAGCTTTTTCAGTTTAATATAAGGGCTGGTGAGAGACACAAACCTTGGGACCAAAGGAAGGGTCACCAGCATTTGTGAACACTCGTAGTGAAGGCTTTCATTGGAGGCCGTCCATAGTGGTGTAAGTTGACTTTCAGAGCTCTGGGCACTGGGGGTTATTTCTCTTCCTCAGTTAAAGAGAACTTCATCCATGCAGTAAATTTGATACACAGGGTTTCTTGCCTAAGCAGCTGTTACGTTCATCCTGGACTACATATACACTGTAATAAAGTATCTGGCTTGTGAAGAGTATCTGGTTTCAGCCAACAGCACTGAATATAACTAATGCACAATTCAGTCTTGCATCCAAGTGGGAACTGAACAATGTTTAAATGCCTTTGAGAGCTGGTATATTACACATTTAAAGTATGGTTTGTTTTATATACAACGTAAAATCAAACTGTTTTACCCATGGAAGGTTAAACCACATCCTAGAAGACAAAAGCTTTCCTAATATAAAATGAGATCTGCCCACGAGATCTGCCCACCTCCCCTTTCTGTATGCACATACACGGAGACCTGCCTCTAGTTTTGGTAGCCACAGAACAACATGCCCAAGTCCCAGCACTTAAAAAGACAACCAACAGGTTCTTCCTGGCATCAGAGCACATGGATTCAGAAGGGAGTTTTACACACAGTTCTCTAGACAGTAAAAAATGACATGCTGATGTGTTCCTAGACTGGTTCCTAGACAGGGATAAGACTGGCAGTAGCAAGGCAAATAGCTCAGCTTCATTGTCAGTGACATTCAGACTGAGAGTACACAAACAGTACACAACCCCTGCCTATGCTGTAAATTTACCCTGTGCCCAGCACAGTGATTTCAGTTGCTGGATTTCCAGCAGTCCAATGCAAACCTCAAATATAAACTAGGAAGACTGGCATTTTGCCAGTGGCTCTTACTCTTTCTTGGAAATAAAAGCCTGAGCTGAGCTTCATTTCACAGTAGCTTGACAGCAGCCCCTCCTGTGTAACAGAAAGCATTCTAGGCTTTAGAAGGTGTTTAAAGATGCTTCAGTAGATTTCTGGGGAACTGGTCAAGTCTGGTTGCTTTCCCACATCTTACACAGTGGTGGAAGAGGTCTCTTGGAGGTGACTAGTTCCGGCATTAAGGGTGCTAAGTGCTAAATACTCCCTATTTGCATCCACATCCCTTCTTTGCAGAGTCACATGGACTTCGTTGGGACACCCACAGTGTCTCGAGCCCTCTAAGCCTGACCAAGGTTTGGCTTGTGGCTGGATTCCTGGAGGGTTTTCCAGGAAGCTGTAAGATGAGGAACTTGTCAGGCAACAATGTCAGGATCACATTTGTCATTTCATGAGGGAGACTTTTTCCCCTCGCCAAACCTCTTCGTGTTTAAAGGAGATACTGAGCTATCAAGCAAAGGTGAATCATTGCCTCATGGCGTAAGGGACAAGATAAGTATTGGGTGCTTTAATTTTCTGTCCTTCTCAGGTCAGTGATTGCTGTCAAAGTACAAGATCTGCAGTGCACCAGCCTCTCACCTCTCAATCCGTCTGCAGGGCTGTGAAATAAGTGTTTAAAGGAGGATTAAGAAGGTGTGGGCCCTGGCATCTGTCCTGCAGCCAGATGTCTCTGAACTGCTTTATCAGTGACCCATGCTAAAATGGCAATGTTCTCTAGTCGTCATACTTGCTTAGACCAGAAAAAACATTGCCTTTGCCCTGATAACTGAGGAACGAGAAATAGCCTGGGTTTCACATTCTGCACAAGGGCAATGTATTTGTCCCAGGGGTGTCTGTGTTTATGTTGGAATTACAGCACCAAGAGCTGGGAAGTGGCTGCCTGGAAAGCAAAATGATTCTTGTAGTCATAGAATCACGAGAAACTAGGAGGTATGCATAAGAAACCACCCAGCCCTCCCTTGTCTTTATGCAGGGCCGGCTTTCCCAGTGCCATTCCTAATGATGGCTAATTTATACTTACAGGCTTAAATATCCCCCTGTCTTTCAGATATAATCGATCCCCATGCTCTCCCTATCATTAAGAAGTTTTCCAGGGGCTTTTGTGGTGCCTCCTTGATGCAATTTAAACCTCTGCTTATTTCTGCTGCTCGTGGTGTCTCTGCCAGTACCCACTATTGCAGTGACCAGACCAGGTGAAGTTCCACAGCTCAGCTCAGCCCTGCTGCTGAAGGCAGTCTAAGCTTTTGCACTTCATTTTGTATATCCATTATAATTGCCCTTTTTTGGCAGCAACAGATCATTGTAGACTAATTCCAGCTCATGACTCCTTAGCTCTACCCCAGAAGTGCCACTTAACCTGCTGTTCCTCATTCCAAATAAAGCTGTTGATGACTCCTGATGAAGTGCAGCACCTTGTTCTCATCCTTATAAAACTGTATTCTGTTTTTAGACCCTTTTTCCAACTTGTCTGCATGATTTACAATTCTAATCCTCTCCCCAGCATTGCTTAGAACCACCAGGATGATGTTTCCTCTAAAACAACCAATTTGCTTATTCATTATCCAGCTGACTAATGAAATGCTGAATAATTAAATAACTTGAACTAAGCGTGTCTCTGCAATCCCAAAGTGATAGATCTTTCCATGGGGACAGTGACCCCTTGCTAACTCTCAGCAGTGACCCAGCCGGTTTTGCTGGCCTCAGAGCAGTTTCCTTAGCTGTTTCTGACAATGCTGTGTGATGCAGCAATAGAAATCATAGAATCATGAAAGGGTTTGGGTTGGAAAGAACCTTAAGATCATCCAGTTCCAACCCCCCTGCTAGGGATGGAGCCAAATCTTCCTGAAGGTGATTAAATTTGGCTTTCCCTACCTGCAAGGCCTGTTACCATGTCACAGAAGGAAACTTAACTGGTTTGACTTGATTGTTGGCAAGTAGCTCTTATGTGCAGCTCCAGTTCTTGTTTTCCAAGTAGCTGCAAACTTGGTGGGATCACTGCTTCTAAAACATTCTCAGGGATTGACCATAAACTGCTCTGTGTTATTTTCCAGTTTCTCTTCCTCCTTTTAAAGATAGTCACTGCATTTAACCTTTTCCAAGCCTGGTATAACTCACATCTTCCCTGAGCTCTCAGCAATAATTGCTGGTGGTGGTTGCTTTAGTTTCTTATTTAGATGTCCTGAGGTAGGTCTAGTGATAGCTCTGAGTAAAAAGAGAGCTGTAGGCAGACTGAAACATAGAAAAGTGACTTTGCACACACCTACAAGCATATGTAACCAAGGCAGATTTACCTAAGACATGTTCACTGGTGTTAGTTTTGTTTGCCTCCTGCTCATGAGTTCACCTGATTTTGGTTGATAGGTAAAATAGATGCTAAGTCCTGTATCACTTTCTAGGCATCAACCTGATTAACTTTCCCTGTCTGCTGAACAGAGACCAAACTCTTCACTTGCTTTTTGTCTTCCTTACTGCCTGTGTGTTCAAGGAATGCTTTCTTGCTATTTTCCATGTTTCTCACTATTTGCATCTGGTTTTGCTTCTTGGCCATTCTGGGGTTGTGCCTGTGTTCTCTTGCCATTCTATTATTCAAGTAATAGTAAGCAGACACAGATTCTTCTGTCTCTGTGCTTTCTTTTTCTGTTTGAGTTTAACAAAGGGCTCCTGGCCATGTTAGCAGGCAATGATTTAGCACTTCATATTAGGCTGGGATTAACCACCCTATTTGCCATCTGTATCCATGACAATAATAATAGAGTTATAAAATTGGAACCTTTGCCTGCACCTTCCTTTTATGCACGCATATTTAACTCAGACCTTTATTGCTAGTGATTTTAGCTAGGTGTATGCATTTTCTTCCTCCACTGCAAAGATGTAACCTTCAATATCTGTAACACATAGGCATTCATAAGAGGGAGCTACCAGATGTCCCTCTGTACTCATCATTTTCTCAAGAAATAGCTGAATGTTTCTGATTATTTTGGAGGAAACTCTTCTTCTGTTCGCAATTCACAATTAGGTATGGATTCTCTGTAGAAAAATTAAGTATATGTATTCCCACCAGCCCTCTGGGATTCACTGTGCCATTCTTCAGCCAGCAAATGGACTCCTATGAATCCTCTGGAATTTTCTCATCCTTCAAAGCAAATTTAGTACTGGTATCCCTTAGTCATAGTGGTAGGCAACAGTGAATGTAATAGAAAGCAAGACATGCAAGTGCTTCATGCTTCTGTCTTCTTCAGCATTGCTGGAGATGATAGAACAACACTGATTTATGGAACTTTTCCATCCAGACTGGCTCCTCTTCCCTGTGAACTGAGAACTGCATCTGGGACCCCTCTGTTCTGTTAGCAACAGGAAATGGGGACTTTTATGCTTCTTAAAGACCATGTAATTTGACACAAAAGCTGGCCCAACTCTGCAAGTGCCATGTCTGATTGTTTCATGTTGGCACCAAGCAAGTAAAAGAGAGGCTAAAGTAATGTGCTGTAACACAGAAATGACACCTTCCACCTCATTAGATGGTGGATAGAGAGTGCCCTACTGCAGATCCCCCCACAGCAGGTTCTGTGCTGTTGTACTGTCTGGGTGGCAGCGGTTCAGTTCAGCAAGGACTCCTCTGGTGTTATCACACTGCTAAGTGTGGAGCAGTCAGAAACCAAGACAAAGTCCAGCCTCTCACAGACAAGCTTTATTGAATGCATATACAACCATGCAAAACTGTGCTGTGGTATACAGAACCTAATAACAAGATATTTGTAGGCATCCTGGGAGTCTTGGCATGCTGGGAATGACATATTTCAGGACCTTCATCTTCTCTTTATTTCACAGTTTTCCCAAGCTCTCTGATCCCCTTTTATACTTTCTGCAGTTGTTTAAGATGGGTAACACCTCTGCTTACTTTTATGGTTGCCCTTCCTCCTTGAGAAGCCAGATTCCTTCCCTTCCCTCGCTGTGGATTGTACTGCTGTTCTGCCGACTGAAAGCACCAAGCAATGATGAAAAATATTCTACAAAAAAGTTACCATTTAGAAAAAGAATATATTGATACCTTGAAAAAAATATTAGAACAAACAATGCTTTTCACCTTATCAAAGGTTATTGCATCTACAGGCAATTCCTTTCCATCCTTTACTTGAAGCTCCTGTATGAAAAGTATGGTGGGCCCATAATGGGGGTATCTTCAAGAAACACTTATGCCAGGGTGAATGGAAACGTGGGATTGGATTTTGTGCCAGAATTTCCATTTGGTGTTATTTAAAGCTGCAGATAAGGGCTTAGACTATGTGACCAGACCTAGATGAGTCAAACTGTACAATGCTGTTCCGTTGTGTGGAAGACAACTTCCTTCTGCAAGTAATAGAGGAGCCGACAAGGAGAGGTGCCATGCTTGACCTTGTGCTCACCAACAGGGAAGGGCTTGTTGAGAATGTGGTGCTCCAGGGCAGCCTTGGATGTAGTGATCACGAGATGGTCGAATTTGAGATCCCCAGGACAGTGAGAAGAGCGTGTAGCAAGCTCACTGCCCTGGACTTCAAAAGAGCAGACTTTGGCCTCTTCAGGAGCCTGCTTAGTAAGGTTCCATGGGATATAGCCCTGGAGGGCAGGGGGGCCCAAGACTGTTGGTTGATATTCAAGGATCACCTGCTACAAGCTCAGGAGTGCTGCATCCCAACGAGAAGGAAGTGCGGCAGGAGGGCCAGGAGACCTCCTTGGATGGATAAGGAGCTGCTGAGGAAAATTCAAAGGAAAAAAGAGGCTTATATAAAATGGAAGCAAGGACAGGCGGCCTGGGTAGAGTACAGGGGTGTTGTCCGGGAAGCTAGGGACCAGGTTAGGAAGGCTAAGGCCCAGTTAGAATTAAACCTAGCCAGGGATGTTAAGGATAATAGGAAGGGATTCTACAGGTACGTAGCAAACAAAAAACAGACTAGGGACAAAATAGGCCCCCTGAGGAAGCTTTCAGGAGAACTGGCTACACAGGATTTGGAGAAGGCTGAGGTTCTGAATGACTTCTTTGCCTCGGTCTTCACTGGCAAAGGCAGTGCACCACCCAGTTCTTAGAAAGTAGATGCAGGGGCTGTGAGAATGAAGACCTTGGGCCCACTGTAGGAGAGGATCTGGTTCGAGACCATCTTAAAAATCTGAACATGCACAAGTCCCTGGGACCTGATGGAATCCATCCACGGGTCCTGAAGGAGCTGGCGAATGAAGTTGCTAAGCCGCTGGCCATCGTATTTGAAAAATCATGGCAGTCAGGTGAAGTTCCCGACGCCTGGAAAAAGGGGAATATAACCCCCATTTTCAAGAAGGGGAAAATGGAAGACCCGGGGAATTACAGACCAGTCAGTCTCACCTCTGTGCCTGGCAAAATCTTGGAGCACATTCTCCTGGATGGCATGCTAAGGCATATGAAAAACAGCAAGGTGCTTGGTGACAGCCAGCATGGCTTCACTAAGGGGAAATCCTGCCTGATCAATTTGGTGGCCTTCTATGATGGGGCCACAGAATTGATGGATAAGGGTAAAGCAGTTGACGTCATCTACCTGGACTTGTGCAAAGCGTTTGACACTGTCCCACACGACATCCTTCTCTCTAAATTGGAGAGATATCAATTTGATGGATGGACCACTCGGTGGATAAAGAACTGGCTGGCTGGCCGCACACAAAGAGTTGTGGTCAATGGCTCGATGTCCGGCTGGAGACCGGTAACGAGTGGTGTCCCTCAGGGATCGGTGTTGGGACCGGTCTTGTTCAACATCTTCGTCGCTGACATGGACAGTGGGATTGAGTGCGCCCTCAGCAAGTTTGCCGATGACACCAAGCTGTGTGGTCCGGTTGATACGCTGGAGGGAAGGGATGCCATCCAGAGGGACCTTGACACGCTTGTGAGGTGGGCTGATGCCAACCTTATGAAGTTCAACCACGACAAGTGCAAGGTCCTACACCTGGGTCGGAGCAATCCCAGGCACAGCTACAGACTGGGCAAAGAAGGGATTCAGAGCGGCCCTGCAGAGAAGGACTTGGGGGTGCTGGTCAATGAGAAAATGAACATGAGCCGGCTTCAGTGTGCGCTCGCAGCCCAGAAAGCCAAAGCCAACCGTATCCTGGGCTGCATCAAAAGGAGTGTGACCAGCAGGGCGAAGGAGGTGATCCTGCCCCTCTACTCTGCTCTTGTGAGACCTCACCTGGAGCATTGTGTGCAGTTCTGGTGTCCTCAACATAAAAAGGACATGGAACTGCTGGAACAAGTCCAGAGGAGGCCCACGAGGACGATCAGGGGACTGGAGCACCTCCCATATGAAGACGGGCTGAGGAAGTTGGGGCTGTTCAGCCTGGAGAAGAGAAGGCTGCATGGGGACCTCATAGCAGCCTTCCAGTATCTGAAGGGGGCCTATAGGGATGCTGGGGAGGGACTCCTCATCAGGGACTGTAGTGACAGGACAAGGGGAAATGGTTAAAACTTAAACAGGGGAAGTTTAAATTGGATATAAGGAGGAAATTCTTTCCTGTAAGGGTGGTGAGACACTGGAATGGGTTGCCCAGGCAGGTTGTGAGTGCTCCATCCCTGGCAGTGTTCAAGGCCAGGTTGGACAAAGCCTTGTGTGGGATGGTTTCGTGTGAGGTGTCCCTGCCCATGGCAGGGGGGTTGGAACTAGATGATCTTGAGGTCCTTTCCAACCCTAACTGTTCTATGATTCTATGATTCTATGATTCTATTATACCCTGGTTCTTGAGGAGCTGCTCCTTTTACAGGCATCTGGGACCTGTGAAGAGATGAACAATGTTAAACCGGGCCAACAACACAGCCGCACTTTGAGCACCCAACTTCAGAGCTTGGCTTAAGAGTCTCAACTTCTTATAAAGTCAGTGGAGCCATTTTGGTGCACGTGCATGCCCTGACTCACCCTATGAAGATCCCATTGACTGGGGGTCTTTATTTGGACCTTCCACACAAGGGAAGTAGAGTTTCAGTTGCACTTTGGGCTAAGAATTTGCTCAGTGTGTCTCATTCTTGCAGGAATTGCTTCCACAGCTCTGGGCTGTCCCCCTGCAAAGTCCTCTATGGCTTGCATAAAGTAATACCACTTTGCCAGAGGCTGGTCAAGAGCCTGGAGTTCTTTGAGACAACTTTTAAACCAACGTGGCCCAGAAGCATAAGCATCACAATAGGGGATGTAAGAGGTAATTCTGAGGAAGCCATAGGAACAAGTCAAATAGAAGCAGCTTAGCAGGTTAATTGTTCTGTACAGACCAGGAAGGCTGGATGGAGCCTGCTCCCTCCTGAGAGGAGGCAGAGTGTCCTCTCATGAGCCATGAATGGAACAGGTACATAGCAAGATGAGTCTTTAACCATGCTCTGGGGCAAACAGGTATTGAGAGCATTTCTCTCTCTTTTCCAAAAGGTATCACCTCTTCTTTCTAAATACTTACAGAGATCCCTATCCAGGAGGGCTCATGCTTGAGCCTGGGCAGGACACAGCCTATTAGCAAAATCCCAGACCCAGAGCTGAGCTTGAAGCGAGCATCCTCAAACTTGTGCGGTGCGTGGGTTTTGGCTGGGCTGTTATCATGGTTACCTAGTGTGAAGCTGCGCAGGATCCATACTCCTGGCTGGTTCCTGTGCCAATGTTGCTGTTTTCCACCAGGCTCCATGTTCAGTGCAGTTAAATGAAGCTGCTAATGGAGTCTTCCCCAGAGCGCAGGGTGCCATCGGCAGGCCCTGCATCTTCATTTTTTCCAAGCAAACTTCTGAGTTTTCATCTTATTTGAAACCTGCTGGAAAGAAAAACCTCATTCCGAGTGAGGTGCAGCTGAAGCAAGGGGTGGAAGCTGTGTACTTCAGCACTGTCCCTTTGGGAGCAAAAGCAACACAAAAATTGCCTAAGACCCTCTTATGGGCAGCAGCCAGTGTTTGAAAGGGAGAGGACGTGGCCTCTGAGGAGCAGAGGCAGAGGAGGAGTACAGCAGAGGCTATCTGGGGCACTGTGGTCTCTTTAAATCTTCTCCTCGTGGCAGCTCCAATTTTTCAGTGTTGCTATAGCGAATCTCCATGGCAATGACCCTAATCAGGGAAGGGGGGATGCGGAGGGGACGCATGCTCAGAGTGGTGCTGGAGCCTCTCCTGCTCGCTTCAGCTGCTCCCAGGGTCTGGCACACAGGTGAAGAGAAAGATCAGGTACTTGGCAATCCGGTCCTTGGGGTGCATCCAAGCCTGTGGCGTGCGGCTGCAGTGGTGTGTGCGTGTGGGTTTGTGTGTGCATGCGGGTCTGTGCTTACCGCATCTCATCCTCTTCTTTGTGGGGAGCAAACTGCTGAGTTTCACTGTTTCTCCTTGTTCCAGGCAGGGAAGATAGCTGGAATTCCTGCTGAGAGCCATGGCGCTGCCGTCTGCCTGCGGCGTGATGCGTGTGGCCATCCCGCTCATGTCGGTGCTTGCCCTGCTAAGTGTGAGCCTTGTGGGGGCCAGCCAGGACTCCGGGAGCGTCATTCCTGCAGAAAGTACGTACCTGCCGTGCACTCGTGCCCTCCCGCTGCCCCGTGTCCTGCGTGCTTTCCTCCACTTAGCCCACAGCAGCCACACGGACCTTGAGCTCCAGGGGGACGCTGCATCGCCTGGTTAGAGAGGGAGTAACGATGCATTTGTAACGCGTCAGCCAAGCACATGGCAACGATGCTTATAAAGCCAGCAAGCAAACAAAGGATTAGTAGCTATTTAGGAAAAGGTACTAACTGCATACTGTAAATTCAAGTGGCGCTTGTTTCCAAAGCTCTTTGGTTGTAGGTCTGTTAGACCTGCTTCTAGAGAGACTTTCTCTTCCTGATTTGCCACAATACGTGTAATGTCCTTGCTAGTCTGGATAGCATTAAAAGAAAACTTGTGTCTATTTCTGCTAGGACACGACTTTGCTTATTTTCATATTTGGCTGGAACAATCGGTCAAGTTCAACTTTCTTGTGACTACTACAGATTGACAGAGGGGCAGTTTACCCAGGCAGCATACTTGTAATGCATCTATCACCAGGGAGCTCCTGAATTTGGATCACAACTCAGTATCAGCTTCCTCTGTCATTTTGGGCAAGTCTCTAGTTAAACTTTCTCAGCTCCAGAATGAGGCAATCATTCAAAGATATAAGGGGATGGAGTCAATGTTCTCAGGGTGTTTTGGTGACAGGAAGTAGCCACTCACTGGAAACTTAAAATATCCTCTGGGAGAAATAAAACATAGGAAGGTAATTGCATACAAACCAATCTCTAGTTCTTAGTCATGCTTGCTTTGTATACCTGGCTACCAAAGCATTTAATGCAAGACCTGATTTAGTCACTGCATTTTATTCTCCTATAATTCCATTACCAGCTTTCAAATACCCTATGTGTATTTGTTTCTGGACTTACATATTGAATTCCCTCCTTTATCCCACTTTTCTTTCTGTAGGTCCTAAGTTTTGATCTAAACCAGGCTCATGTCTATTCTGTGATCTGTTGTGGTCTGTTTTCTGGGCATTAATTGGTTTTAATAACTTTTATAACAAGTATTCCTCTTTGTCTCCTCAAGGAGAAAATCGTGGTTGAAAAATAAATTATATGTGCCTTTGTGTGCCTATGTTAGCAGAGGAGGTTCTGGGGAAGAAGCTGATAGTGGTTCCTTGCTCTGCTTGTCTAGTGCGAACTCCCATTTTACCTGTAGAACAGAACTCTTGGCCAGTCTGAGTCCAGCCTCAAGGAGTTATCCTTTGATATCCTCTGGCCAGGCCGCCAAGTCCCCAGAAGAGCTCTTGAGGAAGATTCCTTGCCTCGTCTTACTCCTGCACATGAGAGTGAGGGATGAAGGGCAGAATGTTTCTGTGGCCAGTTTCTGCAGAGATGTGCTGCTCTGTCCTGAATACAGAGGCTGGTGGCATCGCTATGAGTACGTAACAGTATTTATGACTGAGGCCAGGCCAGGCCAGGAGGAGGACTCTCAGCTGGTCATGAATTGTAAATTGTTCTGTGCTGCTGCAGGGACAGAGTTTAAGGCAACAAGGAATTCAGGATGCTCCTAATGAGCCACTTGTTGAGAGCGCTGCATAACCGCTGAGTGCTTCAGGTACCATCCTTTGCTTATCGGGGCTCTTCCTCATAGTTAACCTGTGGAACTCCTCCCTTGGGGCACTCTGGATGCTGAAAGTTTGCAGAACTGATTGGCTAAATTCCAGGGGAAAAAAACATAGAAATGGATGTTAGATACAGCAGCAGTTCTTCTGGCTCAGGAGCTGCCTCAGCATATTCCTGAGGCCTGAGAGGGTCTTTGAGGATACATCTTGTCCTGTTCTTATCCTTTTTCATGGGCATCCATTGCCAACCACAAAGGTCATGTCCATAACCAGTCCCCATGGATGTTCCCTGGCATAGGAACATATGTACTAGTAACCTGCTAGGATTGTCCCTGGCACTCTTTTGTCCATGACAGGAGGCCAACTGCCTATCTGAAAGACACACTTTACTGTTCCAGAATCCCATGCCAGCTGCTCTCAAAGCTTGGGAATGCTCCTAGACACATCTAACGCAGTACAAAAGATGCTGCTCATAGGAGATAGGGCAGTGGGCCAGGCAGACCTTTGATGTGATCTAGTACAGGCATTCCTGGATCTTTTCCTACTTGATGTCAGCTGCACTGGGTATTTCTCATCAGGGAGTTGATCCTCCTGGGCACTGACCCATTTTGGGGGCAGTGCTACTGGAGCACGTTCCCGATTGCTGGCACTGAAGTCCATACTGTCAGCCCAGGTAGACTGGTGGTTGTGGAGTCCCAAATGACGCAGGTGAATGAAAAGGGCTCTAGTACACATTCTTGACAGGGATAGATGATGTTCATGGACCATACTAAGTGTCCTTCTGCAGGGCAGCCCAGTGTGGTGCTCCATGACTATATCTGTTCCCAGATGTGCAACACGGGACTGGGAACTTGCCTTTAGGAGGAACAATCCCTCATGGACCACACAACACTACAGCCTCTGTCTCCCACTTGTTGGGAGAAATGTGTCCTTCCTGCAGCACCACGGGCAGGAGAGGGACAGCAATGCTCTCGTGTGAGTGTGGGAGATGCAGGAGGCACAGGAGAGAAGCATGACAGTGAGTCAGAGTCCCTTCTTAGCAGTGCAGACAGATCCAGCCATGCGTGTGGCACCAGTATCTGGCTTGGGGTACCATCACCTGCTCTCCCCTTGGCACACTTTTTGCCAGCCCGCAAGCCAGACCCAGCTCTTCATGAATAATGCTAATTAGCAATGATTAGTCATGTTCCTATGCTGCATACACTGCACTTCGCATATGCACAAGGCTGTTGGAGTATGAAGTGGTGTTACTCATGTTTGCGGATCATCTTTAAAGCTCAGTGCAATGCACTGAAAAAAAGAAGTCATTTCCCCAGCCTCCCATTGCATTTATAGCCCAGATCACTCACTGCGAAAGCTCAAATGTGGAACTGGAAGAACAGAAGCTGGTCAATCTGTTTTCATTAGCCAAGGTGCATGAAGCACAAAGACTAAACACCATGTGCATGCAAAGGAAAGTAAATTAGACTTCCACAGTGCTTTCAGTTCCAGTTTGTCACCAAGAAGAAGCCAAGAAGCATATTTTAAGCTCTCCTCCCGCACTTCTTCCAAACACACAAAGACACATACAGTCTTCATGCTGACAGGACCCATTTAAAGAATTATAGCTGACTCTTGATAATTCTCATTATGTTAATCCACAAACCTGTTAAGTCTCTCTATGAATGATAGTCTGTTCTCAGCTGTCAGCAAGGAATTAATAGCATTCTGCTGTACTTTGTTAGGATGTGACTTAAGGTTTGGTTTCATGATTGCTTTAAGCTGATGTAAGCCTGTGCTGCCTCTGCCCTTCTGCTCCCCGTAACCTGGCCTCCTGCCCTTGTCCTATTTCTTATTCTGGCCCCAGAACTTGGAGATCAGGATCTTATCTGGAGAGAAAACATCAGTGCAACTGATGCACCAGCAACTGCATGGTCAGCCCTGCTGTGAGTGAGGGAAAGTGTGAGAACACATAGCAAAGGGCAGAAAGCAGGGTGGGATTGCTGCTATTGGCAACAGCACAGATTTAGATGTGTCTGAAAACTAAACAGACCCTTAGGCATCCTTACACTGGGGAAATGTTCATGGGCATCCTACTAAAAATACTGTGAGAATGAAGGGAGATTAAGTCCAGTTAAGAGGGGTCTCCCCAAGGTGGAAGATTAAGGCCAGTTTAGCAGCCCAGTGCTTGTGTCTGCAAAGAAAACACCAAGGCAGGGAGTGATGGAGAGCAGGAAAGTCATAAGTAGGACAAAGATGGTGAATATTTAAGAACTGTCCCTTCCACTGCAAAAATGAGAGGCAGGAAATGAAAAGCAGCAGATGTTAACCTCAGAGCAGACAGGAATGTTATTTTGTTCACTCACTGAATAGCTCAGCTGTGGAACTCATTGCCACAGGATGCTGAAGATGCCAAAAGTTTATACGGATTCAGGAAGCCACGGGGCAAATTAATGTGAGAAAAATTCATGGAGGGCTTATCAGATATAGAAACACCAGCCAGGCACAGGATATCCTCCAGCCCCTTTGTAGGCTAGAAGGACATTGCTAGAGGCTTATTCTTGTATCTTCCTTAAGTATCTGCTATGGGGTACTGTAAGATTCTGGCTAGTATAATAGTTTAAAACCCATCTTAGAGCCAAGACTCGGGCAGCTCTGCTTGCAGAAATCTGACGGTAGCTATAGGCTTTCCAGGTAGTGGGTATTGCCCCTGTTTTATTTGGGGAACTGCATTCATGTTGCTCTAGTGCAAGATGCTTGAGAGATCAGCCCTGCCTTAGATCCGTCCCCTAAGTGCTGAGCGGGCGTGTGCTCCGTAGGGCTGCATGGGTGGAAGTTTACAGGCAGCCACCTCCCCAGCTGCCTGTCACCTCCTCCCGGGTGCATCTGTTCTCTCATAGAGTCATAGAATGGTTTGGGTTGGAAAGGACCTCAAGATCACCCAGTTCCAACCCCCTGCCAGTGGTGCTGCTTCTCTGCGCTGCTGATGCATCCCATCCTGGGTTGGAGGCTTGAGCTCTCGCACTGCAGAGCTCCCAGCAGGCAGGGGTGCTGACCTGACACAGGCAGAGCTGTGCCTGCAGAAGGGCTCTCCAGCAGGGAGGACAGCCCAGAAAACTAAATTAGAGAGTGAACAAAAGGGCCTGAGAGCAGTGCAGGGTGAGTCCTGGCAGGTCAGAAATGGCCAGCTCCAGAAGTGAGCCACTGTAGTCACTGTCAAGTCCCCCCTCTTCTCCTCCTCTGCCTTTTCCCTGCACTGCCCCTCTGTGCACACACACTGGCACCAGCTGCAGAGCCAGTAGGATGCTTTGCATTCCTGGCAGAGAGAAAATACAGCAGCAGGTGAAAGGAAGCAAACACAGATCTGGCACTGTCCCTTGCCAAGCTGCTCTGTAAGAGCTCCTGTAGAAACAGACCTGCCTGTCTGATTCCTGAACCACTGCAAACTGCTTTTTTCAGGGTATCAGTTGAGATTTAACACATCTGAGCAGGGTGAGGATTCCAGTCTCAAGGGGAGATGCTGGGGGCTGAGCGCACACAGCACTGGGCAGGATCAAGCCTGGGTTACGTTCACAAACTCACACACAACAAAATACTGTTGTGTTGTTGCCAGTCCTCACACATTTGCACAGGGGTACACACAGCCCTGTCCACAGGCAGCCTTAACATTGTAGATGTGCGGGTGTGGGTGCCTGGTAAAACAGGATTTCTCCTGGCATTACAGGGTCTTTGAGCGTTCCCCCTCTGTACTGCTACACTCCAGATTCTGTGCTGTGACTATGATGTATTCTTCTGTTCCTTTATCCAGGTCGTCCCTGTGTTGACTGCCATGCATTTGAGTTCATGCAGAGGGCGTTGCAGGACTTAAAGAAGACGGCGTATAACCTAGACACGCGGGTATGTGTTTCTATAGAAATGCTTTTCCTGAGCCTTTATCTCCAAGTGGCCAGGTCTGCCTGTCTGTGTACAGCAGATGTGACATCTCTGCTGACTCACTTCCATTTCAGCAAATAGGATTGTACCAAGTACAGATTATTTTTCACAGGCTTGAGAGGTTCATTAAAGATCATCTCGTCTGACTGACTTCTTGCATAACAGGATAAAGAATTAGCCCAGGCAGTCCCTGCGTCAAATAGAGAAGGAAAGATGTAGGAAGGAGAGAAGAACAAGAAAGTTGATTTGCTCTTTACCCCATAGCACTGCTTCTCCGCTTTGGAGTGACTGTTCACAAGCTGAAAGTGAAGAGGAGAGCAAGGAAGTGGCAGGCAGGGCTGGCAGAGAGGAAAGGGATGCGCATGTATTTCTTGCTCATGGATCAATATTCCATGAGAGAGGGGAAAGCACATTTGCTCAGGTGTTATCACAGCACACAGGGCATTTTACAACTTCATGTCAGTCTTGCGCTGCAGAGGTCCCAATGAACAAACCATGAGGGTGTATTAAATGCCTTGATTTTAGCAATGCATATTTATGTGGGTTCATGAATATGCACAAACACTGACTGGGGTAGGACTTACCATAGTGGTTTCCATGCTATCTGAAGTTTGCAAGAGGCAGGAGGTCTGTCACCTCTAATAAAGCCCCTCATGTATGTCTTGTCCTACCTCTCCTTCCCTACCAGCTCCATTAACAGTGCACATGACAGTAAAGCGAATTGTGGTACATGAAACCAGTTCACAGCTTCATCTCCCAGTTTGTGGGTGCCTGCTCAGTGCCTTTGACCAGTGCCATCCCTGTTGGCAGGTGAGAAGGGCTCCTTGCTCCTCTAAAGGCATGCTCCACTCAAATTGTCATTCACAGTGGAGTCAGCCAAAGAGATGTAAATCAATTACGTGTCTCGAACTGTAACACGGAAGGGCAATTATGTTGCTTTGCCTTTGGTTTCTTGTGACCTTGGGCAATCATGTAGGTCCCTACACTGTAAGGCTGGAATGACTTTAGCTTTCATGAGCTATCAATAGCAAACTGATTAGGACTGAGCTCTGAGTGCAGTATGGGTTATGTTACAAAGGTTTCCCATGCACTAGCGTAACACTAAATAACTCTTAAGCAGTGGGGTGTGGATAGTGGGGCCTTAACTCCAGCAGCTGTGCTGGGCTGTTCTGGTGCATAGCAGGGTTTTACCTGTTTGGATTAGGTTCAGTGAACTGTTTTGTACCTATACATGGCATAGCAACACCATGTGCAATCAATCACAGCTGTGCTGGTTCTTATGCTGTCACCAGGCTTCACAAGGGGAGCTGAAGGAGGTACTGAATTTCCATCTAAGCTGAGCTGGAAACACTTTTTTGAATACAAAGGAAGCAGCACAACTCCTTAATCCCATTTACAGACCTATTCAGGTGTACCTGTTTTGGCTATTTGAAGAGAGAGAATACAGTCCATCAGAGAGCAAAGCTGTCTTGTAAGAGGTGAGGCAGAATATGAAGGGAGAAGCTGGTCCTGGAGCATGTGAGATAAGCTTCTGTCTCTGTGAGGACCTGGACAGGCATGTTTCAGAGAGTCTCAGTATTACAGAACAAGGGGCACAGGTACAGGGCATCACCAAACCGAACATAACCAGTTACCTATAACATCACTCACCCTTTGACAACAGTCAGAATTCAATACTACTAGTAAAGACAAAGTATGTTACTGTGCACCTTTTCCTTTGGACTGGGACTCTAAAGGCCTTTCTGGAAGAGATGCTTTAGTTAAATGCAAATTACTGAATGACGTAGAGATACTAAAGTGAAATGCAGTGGCCAAAGCCCTACAAATGGCACACTGTGGCCTTCTGCCCTCTGAAAGGTAGAGCCTCCATATCCCTATGCAACAGCTGGCGCTTGGCTCATGCTGACAACTACACAAGTTTTACACACAAATGACTTCATTCAACAACTCCTGAGCTTTGAGAGTTGTTGCTACAAGAGCAAGCCCCATGCAGGACTGCTCCTATCAGGGACTTCCTAAGCCAATGCCAACAGGGCTGCAATTAGTTTTTGTAATTGATGCTTCTTTTTCATAGTCCTTCAGTTTACAATTGAGTGCTCTCAGAGCTGCTCTTCCTGCCTGTAAATAGCCATGACTGACACCCAGGCAGGGTTTGTGGTGACAGTGACAGCTTGTTGGTATTACAGTGAAATCCAATAAGCCTGTTTGATGTTAAGATGATTCTGTGATTTCTACTGGGTTCCCAACAATGAGAGCGTTCACTCATCCAAGATTCCATTGTACAAGTGAGGTGCAGTGCTTAATAACGCCTGCCACTGCCCTAAGCTGATAAGTGAAAGCAGACAAGGAAAGTGAACAAGTCCTCCTTAATGTGAAAGTGAATGTCAAAAGTTTGAGCTGAAAAGGATAGAGTGCTGTGGAGGGGAGGCAAAAGCAGTTCTGAATCAGCCTCTCCCTGCAAAAGCCTGCAGTCTGAAAACAAGAAATGGGTAGTAGAGAATGGGAACCAATGGGGGACAGAGGTACTGGTGGCCAAGCAAGGCAGAGTTTGGTGGAGCGGGTGCCCATGAAGAAGTGCCCAGCCACTCCTTTGGAAAACGAGTCCTTTGGAAAGGAGGTGTCATGTCAGGGGAACACCATCAGGCTGAAGATCTTGTTGTTTCACAGGGCTTTGAGATAATTTGTTAACAAGTGGTTTTCAAACTTCAGTGTTTTTTTCCCAGTGCAGATGGGAAACCCATTCATGGTTCATTTAAGCCTGATAGCATTTTTTTACCCCCTCAAAAAGCTCTTCAAAGTCAGTCTACAAGTTGCTTAAGGGACCACAGGGTGAAAACCACAAGATATGCTCAGGAAGAAGTTTCTCTTCAGTCTCAACTGCACTTGCTAATGTGAGTTTCTTGCACCAACAATTGTATTTTGAGCCTTCCAGGAGACACAGTTTCTGAAATGATGGTGCTATTTGCAAAATTCAGCCTTTGTTTCTCAAAACATGAGGCCAGGACCCACAAAAGTTTTAAGTTATTTGATCATAATTAAATAAATTATACTTAAATATCTTTGAGGATCTGAAGTTCGGGGTTTTTTCCCTGAAAACAGAGGAAGAAAGCTTGGAAATGTTTTTCCACTAGAGCGTTCCAAAACAAAGAGCAAGTCATTTTACATTATGCATATAGAGAACGGCTTTTAAGCTTTGGATGGAGTTCTGGGGGCATGGCTTCAAGTGGAGTTGATAAGAAGGCAATTGTCAGTAAATTAACTCAGGTTAAAGAGAAGAGCCACAAACTCAAGTCTAGATCTGCCCTGAGAGATGAGTTGCAGACAACAAGGTTAAACTGACAGCTGAATTGAACCAGAGTTATTCTAGAGAGACAGCAGTGTAACTGAGAGCACAACTGGCTCCTCAGCACATGCTATATGGTGCAGTTATGCTCTGCAGTACTAAAGACACCATCAACAGGAGGCCATCAATCACGGCAAAGGAATTAACAGCAGTGCAGTTGAAAGTGGAATTTTTCTCAGCATTTATACAGGACACTTTAATAATTCTGACAGCCTCCTCCCTAGAAGTGAACTGTGAAAATGGAAACATTGAAACTGTAAAAATACTCTCCATGTGTCTTGCTGCTGAGTATCCTTATTTCATCACTTTTTCTGGATGGGAACCAGCACTAATAACTATGATTTTTCACTCGGCAGAGCACCTTGGCTACAGCTGTGCAGAGGGATTAGGAATAATCAATTATACAGGCTTTGAAAGTGATATATTCCGTTCTTTGGTTTCATGTGGTTTTTTGCAGGCAGAAACCCTCCTCCTGAGAGCAGAAAAGAGAGGCCTGTGCGACTGCTTTCGTGCGATACACTGAACTGACCACTGAGATTTGGCCAATGAACACTTATTAGTTTTTAAAATGCTGTTCAATAGATTACAGGAAGATACAGAGTGCAAGTTGTGCCACACTGCAAGGAAAAGGACTTTTACCCCAACAGGTACAGCTCAGTTAGATCATTTTTGCTTTGATGTGTTTTATCATTACCGTGTGCGCTATTGCATCTGCTGAAATGGCAACAGAAGAAACAGTGCCAAAGTCTCACTCACGGGTTTTATGCAAGGATAGCACCTCGCTTTTCTCGTTTCAAGCCAAAAATTGTCCTTGGACTCTTAGGCTAACCCCTCAGCACATGTGAATTGCCATAGATACGTGAAAGTCAGTGGAATCAAAGTTTTTAATGTATTTGTCATAGAATGTATCCCTAACATGGAAAGGAAGTGACTTTGCACCGACGCAAAGCTAAACATTTACAAACAAGCAGTCATGGCTCTATTTAGAAATTAACAGTTGTCACTCAGTGCTTGGCAGTCCAAGGAAGGTATTTGTTCCTAATTGTGTCAATAGTCCAGTGAACAGCAAACACAGTAATCTGTATCACAATTTCAGTTTCTTCAGAGCCACACAGTAGCTGTGATCTTTTTGGAGAGATTTATTATGTCTCTAATGTGATCAGTAACATTTGTAATCACATGAATACCGCCTGGCAATTGAACTGATTGCATCTGCCAAAATCTGCTGGAGAAGTGTCTTTCATTAGGCAAATCACATACTGGATTGAACCACTCAAACTGGCCCTTACAGAGAGCTTTGGCAGAGAGCCTGTGAAATGCCTGCATGCCCAAGAGTCTCTTGCAAATCATATTTTGAGAATATTTAAGTTCTCCCAAAATGGTCCATAGCTCTTGCATGGACTTCACGCTCTGTAACAGTGAGTTACAGTGCTGATACTATTAATATTCCTCCTGCAGTCAGTTTGAGACAAGAGAGGACAAAACAATATAGGCAGTGTAGTAGCTGTAATAGTAGCAACAAGGTTGTGCCTTGTTACTCTTTGAGAAAGAATAACAAATCCTTTCTTATTGTTCTACTTTTTTCTTTATTTTGGGGGGAGAAGAGCAGAAAATGTCCCCAGTGGAAAGTTCTTGCAGGTAATAATAAACTTTTCATGGGGCTTACAATGTAATCCCCAAAGTATAATTGATAGCGACTTGTATATCAGCTAGAGCATCTAGGTACAAGCTAGACACCTTTATACAAGCAAAAGCATGGGAGCAGTATCAGCAACATTGGTTTTAAAGTAATTTTACCATTCTTATTGATATGTGTGTCTTCCCATTAGTGGCTATTTTGCTGTCAGGCTGCTCAGTAAGTTAGGATAGTAGCTCTCTGTATGTTTCCAAACCACTTCCCTCCCATTTCATCTACTACATTAGGCATAGGGAAATAAGGAACTGTGACCCACTGCCAACTCACTGTTTTGTGTGCAGTCATACTCACTAACACAAGGGAGGCTATTGCCATATAGAATGCCAAAGTTGTTTGAAAGGCGTGTGGTTCTCAGCAAGGAAAAGCTTCCTTGCACCTGCATTTCAAATAGGGAATTTGCTTTGTCCTTTGTGGTATTCTATTAAAACCCTTTATAGGTCATCAGGACCTAGTCTGTATAAAAGAGAAGCAGCATGACTTGCTGAATATGTGTTCAGCAATGTGCCAACAGCAACACAGTGCTCCTAGTAGCATTTCACTCCACCATAGCACTGGTAACTGACTGGTGAGAATCAATAGAGGTTCTTATCATAGACCGTATTTTATTCTACAATAGGTTTAAAACCACTCCTTTGCAGAACACCAACCTTAGATTACTTTACTCCCGCCTACATTTGAACTGAAGTAATGCACAGATTTTGAGGTGGCTTTTTGCAGGAGCTCCAGCACTGAACCTGTGAATTTTCCAGCACAGATCAACCTTTTTGGGGACAGCATGTCTATAGTTTTGTATTGCTACTGTGCATGCTCATTCTGCTGGCACCTTGAACAATCTTGCAAAGCCCTGTTAACAAGCATTGGGGGTTTGGCTATGTTTTTATATAGAGAAATAGTTGGAAGTTTTGTTCTATGCAGCTTGTTACAATAAAAAGGTGGAATGAATGACAAGTGGATGTTCTCTGACTCCCAAAGGGATCAGAGTGACACTGCAACTTTACGGTTGTGACGGCAGTGATTATTCTGTATGCACTCATCTTTGTCTATAACACAATACAATAAAAGGGCAAGATGCATTATAGTATTTGGTGTGCTTTGTTACTGATTTGACAAATGATAGTGCTTATGCATCAACAAATATCTAGTCTTTAATTAGGTGGAAAATCCACAGGGAAAAAAATGCTATTTTGAATACAAAAAGAACTCTTGTCCCTGGTCTAAATTTATGAATGCATTCTTATTTGCTGAAGTGTAAAATCGAACTCACTCTTACTTGAAATTGAAAGTCCTGCAAAGATTTTTGAGAGCTTTTTTAAGGACCCCATACCCTGTATTTGGTGGTTGGGATAAAGCTCCTTACAACTGCTGGAAGGCATGAAGAAAGACAGTATTCATTTATCATTGCTCATAAAGTTAATTTACATTCAGAGACCACTGGAGTCTCTACTCACCAGATGAAACTGTATTTTACAGAAGGATTTAATTGCAGGCGGACTTAAAGCAGAAAGTCTGCTTTCCCAGCAACACTTCCAGCACCATTTTGCTGCAGAGCCAAGACAGTTCTTCTGACCTTTTGAAACCAAGCTGTGTCTTCTTTTCTCTTGGTGCAGTGCTGCTGCAGGCAGCCCCGGGCACATGGCATTTGTACACAGTGGAGTGCAAGTGGTAGGCTGCAAAGATGCACAGCCAAATCCTCTCTGTAAGAGAAATGGTGCGATCATGTTAGTGTGGTGCTGTCTTTGAGTAGGCAAGGTGATGGATAAATCCTGGTAATGATCTCCACATCTTCAGAGCTTCTCATACCTGAGATAATGCCTTTGGGTGTAATTCTGTGTGCATTCCAAGCTAGTAATTTTGAGCTGGGTCTCAGGACACCTCTCTGAAGACATGGATCACGCTCCATCCACTCAAGTGTTCAAGGCCAGGGTGGGCAGAGCCCTGAGCAACCTGGTTTAGCGGGAGGTGTCATGGGGGTTGGAACTAGATGTTTTTAACGTCCTTTCCAACCCAAACCATTCTGTGATTTAATACTGAAAAATGGGAACACAATTTATCTTGCTTGTAATGAAGATTCCTGCTAGGCAATGTCAAAGAGAAGTAGTGTTATAGCTAGCTGACTCTGGCTATGGTATGGCCTGGTGTTCTTTGCCTATATTTTTGTGTGCAATACTGTGAAAGCCCCAAGGAATGCCCTCTCCAGATAGATAACTCATATTAGAAATCAGTTATTTCTTTGTACTCAGAACTAGTCTGTAGGTAACTCTGGGGTGATCTGAGCATCCAGGTTTTTCCAATCCAGTATTTTCTAAGCAATAAAGTGTGTAGGTAGCTCCCTTAAGAGTAGTGATGTGGTTTCTGTGCCCCATCTTTCTCCTGCCCCAGGCTGGTACCCAGACACAAGACCTCCTCCTGTAACAATGGGACTTGTGGAGGGGGCTGATGCTGGCCGTTTGTTTACTACCAGAAGACAGATCTCAGCCTTTGCCTTTGCCTCTCTTGGCATACAGGGAAAAGCCTCCCTTGCCTAAACCAATGTTTTGCTTAGTCCTTCCCTGGCCAGGACTCAATGAGTGGGAAAAGGCGAGCAAGTGTGGAGCAGAAAAGAAATGCCTGCCTTCTGCAGCCTGGCTGAGCTCCTGGCAAATCAGTGCTCCTGACTGAGACACCAGAGCTGCGCCCTCCTAAGGATGTATGTGCTGTGCATGGTAAGCGGAGGCTGCAATCATTCTGAATGGGGGGCAGTGCTGCAGACAAAGCCAGCACAGCGGTATCAGGGACAGGATTTGGAACAGGGAGCACACAGGTGTTGTGTGCGCTGATGCAAAAGAAGGGATTATTTTCCCCGGTCTCTTCAGGCATGGCATGTGAATTTTCCCAGTTTTCCAGAGCTTGATTTTGAGAGCTGTGCAATGAAAAGCAGATGGAAGAGGTGGTTGTGAATAACCCCTGCGCTCCTCAGCTACGGTTGTGCAGAACATGGAAAGTCTCAGGCAGGCTTTGTGCTGTACTTGTTCCCAAATGAAATACGGAAGAGCTGGAAGCATCTATCTTAAGCTGGTACTTACCAATTTGAAAATTAAAGGGAAACAATTTGCGCTAACTAGCCAAGGAGAAAGGCAGCACTCACTTAAGGAGTGTTATTGGCAGCAAAAGTTAAATGAAGGTGGAAAACTACTATCAATTGCAAATACATAGAGGTATGTACAATATGTATATATATATAAAATATTTAGCCTCATTTTTGCTCCAGTAAACATTCTGAATAAATAATTCCTGACAGCAATGGATGAAGCAGCACTGGTCTGTCTGCTGGACTTAGGAAAAGACACGGGGACTTTACAGTGCTTGATTCTGGCTCTGCTTTGAACCAGCCTTGGGGCTCTGTTCGGGGCATGCACTCAGTGTCTCTGCATCTCCACACAGGCAAATGAAGGAAAGGATTATGCCCCCATATACTCATGCTAATTTATTGACTGCTGGAGAAGGATTCCACACTAGAAGCACGTTTGGTCTGACCCAGTGTGGATAAGGTTATGTGCTGATGTTGTGTTTTCTATGTATATGGCTAGAATAGACATTCAATTTATCAGCTTCCTTCCCCAAACTCCAGAGGGGAGGAATGAGAAGCACAAGGAGGCCTTTAGAAAACCACTTTATCATTCGCACCATTCTTGAGGAGACCAAAGCACTTTAACTTCGGTAAGTTTTTGGTAAACTTTACCAGACCCCACTCCCCTCAAACCTGTCTCACTTGTTCCATCCCTGAGCTGGGTGGCAAACAGGAGACAACTGGATCCCTGAAACACGTAGTTCCAGTTTGCCATTGAGATGATCAAAGATGATGGAGAGGAAAAGCAAAACCAAAAGAGCCAGCAGCAACATCCATGATGGAGATTTATACTGTGAGGAACCCGAATTATCTGCTTGCTCTGTCTGTATGTAAACACAGCCCTGTTCCTAGCAGATAAACAAGAATTTATATTGATGATGTTCACTAATGTCTGTCATTAAAGTTTCTGTTCACTGCATCCATCATTATGTTTTCCATGCAATAACTCTGCAGAAAAGTCTGCAGTAAATTATGGACATTTTGTTCAGCATGGCTTGTTTGAATGTATTCTTTGAACTCCGTATGCTTCTGCCCAGGCTGAAATCATGATCAGAGCTGTTTTCTCAACACTGTGGACCAAATTCTACCCTTAGATGCCCACATGGAATTCTTTGGGAGCTCACTGGAAACCACGAGAGGTGACTCAGGCCTGTTTCACACTAAGATAGTGCATTTTTTACTCTGTGTGTGTCTAAAATAACTGTCTTCTGGGTTTCCTACAGTTTTTTTGCTGTATTGTAAAAGGGTTTCCTGGGCAGAGCAAATTCCTGTGCCCTATCCCAGAAATAGAGAACAGGGCACTGAGGGCTAAATAAATTTGATCCTATAGTGTTTCTCAAGTTAGTCACAAGTTGATTTCCAGATTAAATGTTGCCCACAGTTTAAGTACTGATCATATGAAATAACAAACAGAAGCCTAGCCATTTTGTTATAGTGCAGAAGGTATTTCATCATCTTAAAGCATTAAGGTACTAAAAATAGATGGTGTCTATAACATTGGTTACTGAAGATACCTGTTTTTTCTAACTGTTAATGCACCAATCTACTTTTAGTAGCCTGTGCATTACAGATGGAGTCAGAATGACACTTCTCTGGAGGACGGATTCTCTTTGTGTCAGATTTTATTCCATATAAATAAATGAAAAAGGTGAGGTAAAAGTATGGATCTATATTTTTTTGCAAAGTAATGGTATTATAACAAGTCCGTCTTCTCTGATGTTTAATTCCTGTTCTTTTTAATTGCTTAAGAAATGTGCCTGCCTCTCAGTACTCAGGTGTGCATGGCAGTTGAATGTATAGCAGACTGTAAAGCGTGTAAAGCTCAGCAGCAGCAGTTAAGTATAGTGTAAGCCCGAATAAGAATTTAGAAACCGGGAATTCTTGAGCTGTGTTACAGCTTTGTCACTCAGGTGCTTTGGGCTGCAGATCAATTCCTTTGCCATCTCTGTTCTCCAAATTCATCAGTGAAGGAACACGCTTCATAAGAAGAAAGCAGACCACTTTCTGTTGTGGATGATTTCAAAGCAAACATGTCTATAGCAAAATCTTCAATTGTTTTGGGGTGAAATCTGTAGACATCATAGCTCTATATGACTTCAAGTGTCAAAGATAAAAATAATTAGTGTCTGTTTAACTATTGCCTGAAACATTTGGATCATTTATATAGGAAATAAAGAGGTGAGTGTTACACATTTAAATAATTTTATAAAATCGTTGATTTTCCTGCTTGTAAACTAATGAGAAAAATTTACTTCAAATTCTGGTCCTCATTTCTAATGCATGTATGCATTATATTATATATATAATATATATTATATATATTATCTATTATACTTCTTATATTTCCTCTCCCTGAACAACCACATGAGTAAGTTTCAATACCAAGATGGCAACAGCAAGGAAATACCAAGGTTATTCTATGAACATTCACAAAGGAGGACAAAAAAGAAAGTTATGGGGTTTTGTTCAGAGACTAGGTTTAATATGTGACTTGCAAGATGCATCAGAACATGACCTTCTGTATCTGAACTGACTGCTTATTGCAGTGTATTGCCTGCGACAGAAAAGTAATAATGCATTGAATAATTATAATCTTGAATTTGTGATACAATTCTGAAGGATGGGTTTCATGGACTCAATAATGTCTCATTGTTGGAAAAAAACCCCAAACAACTAAAATAATTTAAAACAAACAAGAACCTGCAAAATTTAAAGCCTTCTTCATTGCAGATAATTAACTGTTTCCCATCCATACAGTTATATAGCAGAAGTGCTATATAGTGATGGAGTTTGAGTTAGTCTCATTCAAATATTTGTTGGGAGGATCTGGATATGGAAGTAAACGAAGGCCCCCAGTGGATTTAATTAGTATTGGACCTTGTCCAGCTCTCTAAGAACAAAGGCAAACATGCAACACTCAAGAAATAAAATCAAACCAGTAGCTAAAGGTTGGGAAGACAAACACGGTGATCTTGGGAAAAATGCATGTACCTGCTTTCCATTTGACACGAGGTCTGATCTGTGCCATGTCCATTTGAAATTGTCATTGTACCTGGCATGTGAGCAAGGTTTTTGTACTTCCTCCTTGAGATTAGTTGCCTTTTAGACCTGCAGTTTATTCATGGGATGCCACCAGATACCTCAGGTACATCAGGCCAGGAACTTCATCATCCAAGTAGTAGTCTGGAATTAACAAGTGTGAGGTGTTCTCATTGAGGCTGGCAAAGAGTTGGGCTCTTGGATGCCTGTATATTAGGCATAGATATACTTGTATACCTATATACTAGGCATATATACACTTGGATGCCTATATACTAGGCATATATACACTTGTATGCCTATATACTAGAAATATATATACTTGGATGCCTATATACTAGGCATATATACTAGGCATATATACATTTGAATGCCTATGTACTAGAAATATATATACTTGGATGCCTATATACTAGGCATATATACTAGGCATATATACACTTGGATGCCTATATAGTATAAATACATATTCTTAGATGCCTATATACTAGGCATGTATAGACTTGGGTGCCTGTATACTAGGCATATATATACTTTCATGCCTATATAATAGGCATATATATACTTGGATGCCTATATACTAAAAAAGTATATACTTGGATGCCTATATACTAGAAATCTATATACTTGGATGTCTATATACTAGAAATCTATATACTTGGATGCCTGTATACTAGGCATATATATACTTGGATGCCTAGTATATAGGCATCCAAGTGGCCAACTAGGATCCATACCTGGATGTCTAGTCCTTGGGTGCCCAGGCACTGCAAACCTGGAGAAGCATCCAGCCACTTTGCCTGAGTGACTGATGGGCTAGCACCGAACACAGGGAGCAGAATGCCACGCACTGCAGATGAGCTGCAGCCACCGTAATGCACAGAAGCATGTCAAGGTAGATGTGAATCAGTGAAGAAAACCTCAGAACCTCAGTTTTGTGTTTGATACCGACTGTATTCTGCGCGTCTTTGATACACGAGCAAGCCTGAGATGAAGCATGCTCCAGAAGCTTCCTAAAGCACAAGATGAAAGGGGTACGCAGTGAAGGGAACCACCTCCCGAGATGCTGTATCTGGATGTCCAGAACTTATGGCGCCATTCTGAGTGCCCTGGCCCAGGCGCCATTTTCTTCCCTTTAAAATGGCGCCTGTGAGAGGGGTGGACAAAATGGCTACCGGTGGGCAAAGTCTCAAGACAGAGGACAGCCCTGCCATCACCACACTGAGGACCTGGCTTTGTACCCCAGAGAATGAGGTTGCTGGCACTGCTGAGAGCTTCTATGTCTTCCTCTGGGCATGAAAACACTACTCTGAAGCACTGATCCATGAGGGACATGTGGGAGCGAGGGGCGGCAAAATGGCGGATGTTGGTTGGCAGCCACCTTCCTTCCCCAAGTGTTGTGCCTGAAGAGCTGCCCTTGGCTCCATCCCTCATAAAGTGAACGCAAAGCCTGAGCAGAAAGGCAGGCTTGTACATACCTTGAGATACAGAACGAAACCAACAGCTCTGCCTGTCTCTGATGGCTCTGTGAGCCAACACCAGTGTGTCAATGGGAGAAAGGCACATTCAGGCTTCATCTCCTGTGGGAATGGAGACCCCCAATTGTTTTTGCCTAAGGTGCTTGCACGTAGCCCCTTAGGAAGGGCATCCCCCTTCCAGCAGCCTTTGATAAAACTCAAGCCTCGCAGTATTCGAGGTCAGTCACTGCTGAAAGCTGCCCCTTCATCCTGAGACAGCCATATTGCAGAATTCGGGATGGTTCCAATGCAATTCCATAATGCTGGTGCATTCACAAAGAAGGAGCAGACTTAAAATGCAGTTTGCTACTACATTATATCCATAGTGTGACTGTGATTTAATTACGTGGGAACGACCATGTTAAAACCTCACTGTCAGCCACTGCAAAACCCAGGCATCCAGAATCACAAGCGCCACAGGAGAAATCATGGGGGCTCTTATGAAAAGCACGAGATGAAATTAATACATCCATTTTTGTTCTCTTAATTTTGTGCCTGCTCTCAAGCTTTAAATCATGCTGGCTGGAAATTACAGCAGGAAACTGTGCAGAAATTGTATTAAATCCGAAAAGATGATAACTCCAGAGAGCTGAGGTTTTAATACATTACCTTTGGTTGTTACAGTAGATAGAGCATGAAGAGTTCCTATGCTGCTGCAAAGACCCCTGCAGCCTGAAGTCAAAGAACTCCATCAACTTTCTGAGTTCAGCTACTGCTTACTCAGCCTGGTGAACCAGGCAAAGGATGCTTCCACATCGCATCCTTCATTACATTTTGATGTAGGCTTGGACGCAGTTTGTTGCATTGTCTTTTGCTGTACCACGTAAAGCAAAAGCAGACACCGCGTTTACATGCACAGATGGCTTCTCAAGTGTTCCCTGAGGAAGTGATTGTAGAGCTCAAGGGACCGAGGTGTGATCTGAGAATCAATTCGATTTTGAGATGCTTTATGGAGTTTTTGCTTGGAAAGCAAGACAGGAAACAGTGCATGGGATACTGATGAACAGCAATAGAGAGACTGGATAGATGAACTAACTGGATAGAGCAGTGAGCCAAGATACAATGCTCCACCTCTAATACTCTAGATATACTTTCTGTAACAACTGTTTCAGTTCTGCACATCGCAGGAATCAATATGTGCCTTCGGAGTATGGACAATAAATCTCTTAAGGTGCTACAATAGCAGCTTGCTTAAACCAACAAACATCCATTGTTAACAGCTTTGCAAAATTGGACCTCGAGGGCTCAGTACTCTTTGGGATTCATTGCTCAGTGAGCTTTGCTCTCTGCTCAATGGTGCCATTATTCAAGCCGTGACAGCTTTTTCCATTTATGTATCCATGTGTTTGGAACTGCTGTAAAAAAGATCCGCTCCAGATGGAAATACAGTGTGCAAACTGCCCAACTGCTATCTTTGCAAAGAGCGTTCCAGGAACAATTGTTCGGGACTTTACAATATAGGCACTAACAAGGACAGGGAAAGGCGATTTCAATGTGGCCTCCAGCAGGTTTTTCCCACTTAAGGACAGTTCATGGGACACTTCATTTTACACTGCCACTGGGCTGCAGAGTTAGAACAGCTAAAGCCAGAGAACAGCTCCATCAGTCCTCTTTCCTGGGGTGTCCCACAGGGCAAGATACAGAAGAACATAAAGGGTATCCCAGCCCTCCTGTGCAGTGATTTTGGAACCCCAGCAGGACTGTGCTAGGAAACCCTACTTGCGAGTCAGAGGGATCTGACTGATAGGCCCCTGTAGCTTTCTTCCAGGCCCTGGGGAAGAAGGTAATGTTTGGCCAGGAAGATCTGAAAGAAACAGAAAGGCTCCAGCCCATTCCCTGGGGACAATTCTCTCAAAAACCATTTAGAAAAGCAGTGTTGGGCTCTAACTTGGGGAAACTTGGGGGTGAAGCGTTTAGGAGTGTATTTAAATGAGTGAAGAGATAAGCAGATGCTACTACACTCAGCAGCCCAGATTTATGTGTCAATCAGGACTGTGTAAGGAAGTGCGAAGGAGCAGAACTTCGCCCTGACTCCCATCTAACTCAGCACACAGTGCCGGAAACTGAGGCTGGGCAAGCTGTGGTGAGGAGCTGAACAAGTCAACCCGCCTCAGCCTTCAGGTTCTGTAGATGGAAGGGGCATTCCTTACAGTGTCCTTAAAAAGGTCTGCTTCTAGGGCAGTGAACAAAACGGATAGGAAAAAACGGTCCAAGCAGATCACAGTGAGATTTAAGCTGTGCTAAGATGATGCATTTCCTTGGCAAACAAGTGGTTTTTATATTATTGCAAGTTAAAATGCCAGTATTTGTACCTTTGCTAGACTTTAAACCATTTATTCTCTTTATTGTCTGGAAAAGCATGACTAAACTATCACCATTTTAGGCTCTGTTTTGGGATGGTAGGAGTGGTGGCTGGGATGGATTAAGCTGTGCTGTGAATCAGTACCATCACCTTGCTTTTAAAGTCATTGTAAGAGAGTAAGCTCTTTAGTGGCACTAGGTGCTTCTAGCCAAAGCATAGATTGATGTGAGTGTCCCAGACTAAAGCACATGTAAGATCACTCAACAATCTGAACTGTGTGAAAAGGGCTCAAGGCTGTGACTGTATAAATCACATTGTCAGTCATAGGCTGCTTTATTTTTGTTTTGCAATGGTTTGTTTTATCAATGCCTTGAGTACATTTGGACCTCCAAGTCTTACTGGTACCTGTTGGCTCTTTGCCTATCACATATGTGTAGACAGGCAGGCTGAATTTCACATTTGCTGGCAATTATTTTGCTTCCATGCATCTGTTCACTTTATGCTGTTCCACATTTCCCTCTGAGCTTTTACAACAGTAAAGATAGAACTCACCTTTCTCTTGAGGAGATGGAAAACCCCATTCTTCCTAATCACTAGCAGAAAATAGGCAACCTAATCTTCCACCTGTCTTTCCTTTCCCCATCCATCTGCCTGATTTACAGGGGCTCGTCACTGTGTGAAACATGAATTGTTGTCCTTCATTGATTTCAGCTTCTTGATCACCAGATTTCAACAGACACAGAAACACTGGAGCTGGAAGTCTCTGCTGCAGTTGTTCAAGGCTAGCTTTTCCCTTTGGGTATCTTCTAGAATATGTTCTTATAAATAATGTATCTCTGTCACCGTAGGCTTCTGTTTCCTAGTCCTCCAAAGCCTTGGTGCTTCCTTGGCACACTTTCAATCACAGTGCTTTGGAGCTTTTTTCTTTTGTGGCTGAGAGGCATTGCTAGAAAATGCCTGAGGAAAGCACAGCTATATGCGATAATGAAGGTTCATGTCATTAGAAAGGGAGGCTTATCTTGGATAGTTATTCCACAACTCTAATAATTAGGTTTCATTAGGTTTTGATGTGTCTAGCGGTGGTGGTAAGGACCGAGCTGGAGAGCACAAATGGAAGTGCAGCGAGGAAGGGACATAGGTCTGCTCAGCTTACTGGCAGTGGCACCAAGAAAACTTGGTCAGTGTTTTCAGCTTTAGCAACAATTTATGTTTTCATCTAGGACCATGATTTTTCAAACTGACTGTTCTATTGCGTTTCTGCATAAATAACAGTTAATGATCCAAGTAACGGACTCATTAATGATCCAATGTGATTGAGGGGGAATAGAAATGTCAGTGGAGGAACGTGCTGCAAGCGATTGCATCCAGGTAAGCCACATGCCAAGCTGTTCCTGGGACAGATGGGGAGAACCCAGTGCTCAGGGGACAAAATACCAGTAAGTAGAGAAGGTGCTGGGAATTACTGTTGGAAGCTGTTGCTGAGGAAGAGAACAGCAGCAGTGGGGTGGTGAAGTCTCGTCCTTCAAGACATTAAGCAGGCATGATTTGTCGACCACTTCAACTGTGGTATCTAAGAGGCTTAGAGGCTAAGTTAGGATCCCCACCACACAGGGGCAGCGCCAGCTTGGAGCACATAAAATCCACAGGCAAGGAGGTGGACAAGAAAGGATACAGGGATCACCAGTGCTTCATCCCCATGCTGCCAGTGCGCCCAGCACTGTGAGGTCAGGGAGGCAGAGGCCACTCCAAGAGCCGTGGCGCTGTCACCAGGGTACAGGAGCCAGTCTAGTGCTACTCTGGACTCTCCATCCCTCCCCGTCCATGGCCAACGCTGTCCCTACAAAAGAAGAAAGGAAAAGAAATAGCTCAGCAATCCAGAGTATCTCTACCCCTGAGCTATTGCTTTGCAGCAGCCTGAGGTTGAGAAGGGACCAGCTTCTACAGTTTTAGGAGAAGGAGGTGTGCCTGTTCACAGTGGGAACACACAGCATCTGATGTACTGGCAAGTTGGGTTGTTACAGTGCTTCCCTATTGTTTATTACCATTGCAGAAAATGAAATCAGTTATGGATTGCTCCATCTATTGCTGTCTGAGAACTGGACTACTTTTATGACACTGGCATTCAAGCATGGGGCCCTACAGACCCATGAGGCATAGCTGCAGGGCTCGGTTCAGATCTCAGTATCTCAGTTCCTCTGAGACAAAGGGTGGTCAACAGTCAGGCTCAGCCTCTCAAAGCAGAATGTGGCAGGAAGATAAAAGTGGATCCCTCTGGCCAACAGTGACTCCTGGGGACTTCTGAGAAACCAAGCGCATTGGATTGCCTCCGAGAGCCAGCAAGACCAAACTAGTGGGTAGGAGGAGGTGACAGTAATTACTCCTCCGGGTGCTTTTGGACCTGGCAAGCATCTTTATGTAAGTGTCACTCAGCTGGTGAAGGTCTGCAGGGCATTACTTTTACACCGATTATCTCCTTTGGTTTTAGTATCTGTTGATGTTTTTCTGCAGAAGACATGGGTGCTTTCTCATGCACTTACTCTCTGCTTCAGGGCCATTAGCACACTTAATACAATTATATGTGAGTTGGACCACACTTCAGACTTTACGATGAGCTGTTTACTTCTTTCACTCTGGGGACCTTTCAGACATGGACGTGCCATATTCAACCCCACGCTGAACTCCTGAAGTAATCACTATTTCTTTCCAAGCCGCAATGACACTTTCAGCAGGCTCTTTGTCCCCATGAGCAAAGCAAACAAATTAAGCGGCCAATAGCCCTTAAATTTACAAATCTTACACTTCTGTGTTCATTTTAAGGAAGAGAACTGCACAAACATGTATCTCATGTTATTCATACCCCATTGTACTTGTGCTATCTCTAAGTCAGCAATCAGGGGTAATTAGATTTTGCCTTATAGGAAAACGTCTGTTTTGATCTTTGAACTTCTACTTCTGGCTTGCCAGTATTTGAAGCCTTTGGGTTTTTTCCCCCTGTGAAGTGGAAAAATGGATGGTCAAGGTCAGGCTTTTCTTGGATGCAGCCCTGCTTACTGTGTGTAATGCCCTTTCTCACTCAGCACTGCACCGTTATAATTCAAGGCCTCTTCTCTACTGCTGTCTTTGAACACCAGCTCCACAGCTGCCTGTTCCCTGGAAAAGGAGATTTACTCAGCTCTGAAGGCGGCGAGCAGGAGGAGCCACTCGCTGGGTTGCTGAACCCGTAGGAAAAAACATACTTCAAATCTGCTGTTTACATAACTTCAGTTCCAGGAGGGTTACAGGAAGGCTGCAGCAGAAGGCAGGAATGGGAAAGATAACACTGTCGATGATTCAGAAGGAAAATTCACCACTACAAAAGATCTGGATGCATTATTTATAGGGCAGGCTGGCAGTACTTCCTGGAAATCACTCTGCTCTTATGTTTTGGCTGCTCTTCTGTGAGTCTGCAGGGAAGTGGGAGACAAGATGATGCAGCAGAGGCAATGTGTGAGAGCCTGGGGAGAAGGCTATTTAGATGGGTTATGTGAATGAAAAGAAATAAACCTTGGCTCTTTCTTGTGCACTTCACTGAGAGGTGTTTCTCAAAGTTTAGCTGAGGTAGATAGAAACCTTCTGGTCCCCGCAAATGGGGATACAGCAGAGCTGGAATCCTGCGCTCCTCTTCTGAGCAGGGAAGAGGAATCACAGGCCTACACGTGTCTCATCAATTCTTCACACAAGAAGGCAAATGCTTCTCACTTCTTAACCTAACTGTGTAAAGCTCCCGTTCCGTGCCACGGTTAAATACACAGTGAGCTCCCTGCTCATCAGCGTTTTCACTGAGCTCAGTACATTTGCATGCTGGAGGTTGTGCACATGTGTTAGCAACTGCTTTCTAGTTCACTTGCTGAGAGATGCATAGCCTTTGGCTCTCTTGCTTCAAGTGTGTATGTGCCACGTACAGTCACTTAATTCGCCCCCCCTGTTTGATTTCTGGGTTGAACTCTGGGTGTTGTTGACTTGTAGCAATTAAGGAGCTTTCTGCCAATTAGGCAGTGGAGATGAGCAGTGCTGGGCTCCCAGACCAGCACTTGGATGCTCTGGCTGCTCAGTGCTCTGCTGAGCTGCCGCAGGCTGTCACAGAGCTCTTGGCGCTAGCATTTGTCTTCTGCTTGCTGAGGGCTCTTGGGTCAGCCTCCAAATGTATTCAAGGGTAAATGAGAGTTGAAGTTCTTGCATAAGAGTAACAGAGAGAAAAAGGCCAGAAAAACATTCTCTCTGCAGCAATTGTTAGGAAACAAAAATTTTCTCTCTGCATTAAAATCACCATCATAGCTCACTGGGGAATACTATGTGATGTTATTTACTAAGATAAGGCTCACAGATACAGCTTCAAGGCTCATCAGAAACCAGCACAGCTTCCAGAGCAGTTTTGGGAGCCCTTGTAATCCCTTTGTGCCCCACTTTCAAATCAGTTGAATGAAACTCACATTCGTTTTTCCTAGCGCCTGCTCTGTTTCACTGGGAAGCAGTTTGGGTTAACAGCTGTCCTATCATAAGCAGGAGGACAGCTGATTGCAGCTGCTGGTCAAGACTTAGGCTTTGCAGCAAGAATACAAAAATCACCTCAGCGCCAAACCCAGTATAGACCAGTTGCCCCCCATCTAAACACCTGCAGCAGCATTCAGCATGCAGTCAGGAGCAGAGTACAAGTGCTTAACAGCGCCTCTTGCCATTACCATCAGTACCTTGTCCAGAGCCCTGCGCCATCCTGCCTGCCCTAGAAAGTGGGTGTCAATGGTGTGTATTTATAGACTCATAGAATGGTTTGGGCTGGAAGGGACCTTAAAGCTCATCCAGTTCCAACCCCCTGCCATGGGCAAGGACACCTTCCACTAGAGCAGGTTGCTCAGAGCCCTTCCAACCTGGTATGATGCACATTGCAAACCTCGTGATGCATAACCAAAGTTGACAAATGTTACTAAACAAGCCAGGAGCTGAACTCTTTCTGGAGAGGCTGGGCACAGACAAGATGGCCATGAGGTGTCGAACCTCACCATTGCACATACTGCACTCAGAGCAGGGGCTCATTTCTTGCTGGCATCATCCAGGCTGCTGGCAAACTCCATCAATAAAAGGCAGAGCTCAAAACTCATCCTAAATACCTGTTCTGGGTGCTTTCCCCAGCCAATCAACATCACTCCAGTGTTACCAGGTGCCATCCTGCCCTCACTGATCAGGTTCTGGGGTCCTGAGTAACCCAATGAGCCAAGCTGGGGAGGCCACAGGAGATGGAGTGATACAACTGTGTGCTGGGCACTGTGACAGAGCCTCCTCACAAAGGAGTTTGCCTCAGGAGTGTGCTTATCTTGGTGAGAACCTTCTAACACTGTTGAAACCATTAATGCAAGGGCTTAAGGAAAAAGGATATGTAACCAGCATTATCCTCAAATAATGTCTCTGAGGCCTCCTCTACTTCTTTCACTCTGAGAAGGAGAAAGTCCCTCCTAAAATTCCCCTTCATCCTATAAGCTGTTTGCTGATTGATCCTGAACATGAAGTAAATCAAAGAAAGACCTTGATGTCAGTGCTCCCTTGTGGACTTTCAGCACTGACATGAATTTCAGTGGCATTGCACCTTCTGCAGACATTTGCCTTTCCAGGCTCCATCATACAGGATGTGTCTGCTAGATCTTCTCCTGAAGACCTGCTGTGATCAAGGCTGGTCCTTCATCCACTTGTCTCCATACCAAGTCCCACCGGCTTTGATCAGCTGAGGCCAAAGCCAGACAATCCCCATCTAATGACTCTTCAATGATTTTATTCCCCAGTTCAGTTGGTGCTTTCCCAGCCTTTGCCAGAGCCTGCCAGTGTCAGAAGACTCTCCAGGCAAGCTGTTATCATGTCACACACTTCAATCCAGCATGAGTTTCTTTGCTTGAAGGGTTTGTACCTCATTCCATACTCAAATGATGATTGACCTCTCCTGGACCCAAACAGGGACAATTATCAAGGATAAAGTGCATTTGGTAGATGTAAACACTCCATGAAAATCAATGCTCCTGGTTACAAGAGCTCTTAGCTTTCTCCCCTACGTAGATAGCTTAATTTCACTCCTTAGGAGACAATGGTGAAACACAGAGCTGTTTTAACCTTTTATTCATTTTAATTTCCCACAATTGGTTTCCACTGCAACAATCTCAACAGGAACTAATAAGACATATAATCACCATGCCCTTGATAATGATGAAAGTAGGTCTGCTGCCAGCAACTATTATGCTTGTCCTGGGACTACGAAAAACCCTACACATGCTTTTGTTTGGGTGAGATAAGGGGCACTTTTATCGTGAAATAGGGCTGTCAGGGTGGCATTTTCTTACTCAGTGGCTTTGCTCCCTGCTCATGTCAGATCTGCTGGTGTTAGGGCAGACAAGTAAAATTGTACTACCTCAGGGCTTTAACCACTCGCTACCTGACAGCATCAGATGTGCTCAGTGGTTCGTTGTCATCCGAACTGATTCATTACCACTCTTTGCACGGCTCCTCAGAGCAGCATCTCAGCCCCGAGGCAGAAGTGCAGTGGATCAGTGGAGCTGTGAAACTCCTTGAAGTAAGTTGGTGTCCAGTCAGGCAGCTTCCCCACACAACCTGCAGGACTAATAGAGCTCAAAAGGGTTAACTGGGCTGTTCCAGCTGTCACCAGAATAAATGACTGTCCCCCTGCATGTGGTGAGGTGATGAGGTGGCAGGCAGGACAAGGAGAGGCAGAACTGCTCCCATGAGAAGCAGTAAATGTGACCCCCTTCACCCTCAGGTGCCATTTGGACAAAGAAACTTCTTGGAGGTAGCTGAAGTTGATCAACTGATGGTTCTCCCTATTTATCTATGCACCAACATAGCCCTTGTCATCTCCATTGTCAAGCAGCTCTCTGAGCATAAACTTGCAGTATTCGAGAGTGACAGGGGAGAGTAGCTATGCCACCATATAGGTGCTGCCTGGCTCAGAGGGACAAAATGTGAAGTGCACTGAGACTTCCAGCTCCACATGAGAGATATGTGGGATAAATCAGACGTACAGGACTATGGAAGAGCAGAGTGCCAAGGCTAGGACTTACTAGGACTCCGAAGCCAGCCTATGAGCCAGTGCCAGGGATGTGTCTGAACTCTCTTGGCACTACCTGCATTTTGAGGCTTTTCCCATGGCTGCCATTTAGCACCATGTTGAAACTGGGATTCAGTTGGAAACATTACCAACCTCCTGCTGGTTTTCCTCCTAAAACATGGACAGTGGTGGAAGTGCTGGCACTTATGTGAGATTCATCAAGGGCGGTTGACAGAAGAACTGAACATTGTAATTGTCCCACCTTTCTGTCTTCATCATCAAGTCCATCCTTGTAGGCCTTTAAAATTCATCTGGAATGTAGATTGAACTCTGCCGGGTTTACTTGTCTGTAGTGCTCATGGGGCAAAGACATGTTAGGAATAAGCTGTGAACAGAAGATCAAAACATCAGAAACCTTAGAGAAACACATCTTTACGAGTAAGTTTTTCATATCTTTATGAATACGTGCAAGCGACACTCATTTCATCAGCAGCCACAAGCAAACGTATTCATTAACCACAAGCTCATCCTCAGTCATTTATGATCTGATTTTTTACACTTTCAATTTCCACTGAATTCACTGGCACTTTAGAAAACCCAGGGTATCAGGTGCTAAACCTCTTCCCATGTACTCGTGTTCTCCTGTTCTAGCTTTCACCATGTAAGAAGCTTGGCCTATTAGTTAAAAACCCTTTCAGGACTTGAACATCAAATTTCCAGTAAGGACAAAGCTACATATAAAGTCATGTCATTTAAACAAACTGCTCATTCGGAAATTAAAACATCGGGTAATTCCAGCCAGGAAGGCAGACAAAATGCCACTGTATTTTTCATAGAATCATAGAATCGACTTGGTTGGGAAAGACCTTTAAGATCATCAAGTCCAAACATTTTGATGTGGAGAAATTCCCTAGAACTAAGAAAGACAAAAAGAAACAAAGAACGTTATATAAACCCTTCTCCTCTTCCTCCATGTATTCAATGCAATCCTGAAAATCAATTCACCTCACTGACGCAAAGGATCACAATTAGCAAAAATAGATAGAGGCAGTTTCTTAATAATAATGTAATACAGAAAAACATCAGTAGCATACAGAGGCTGTGTATTTGTTTCAGTAAGCTTCACCCTGCTGTTTCACATATGATGATCTAAAAGCAGTGCCCACTTCCATAGGTATCTGCTGAGATATATCTATGTTCAGGCTTTCCTTTATGTTCAGGAGAGCCTGAAAATCCTCCTCACTTGTAAGTGAGCTCCGAAAAACACCACTTCTCACAGTATTCAGAGTCCAAGCTCAGGGTCACCAGCATTCCTCTGTGAGGGCAAAACAGATGTTTGTGTGAAACACGTCACCTAGAATGGTACTGCAGCCAGAGGCCAGCTTATCCAAACAGCTTTGGGTCAGGATGACCCCCAGAAAGGTCTGGGCTTTCCAGAGTGTACCTGAAAGTGTGGTCAATGGCTCGATGTCCGGCTGGAGACCGGTAACGAGTGGTGTCCCTCAGGGATCGGTGCTGGACCGGTCTTGTCTAACATCTTCGTCGCTGACATGGACAGTGGGATTGAGTGCGCCCTCAGCAAGTTTGCCAATGACACCAAGGTGTGTGGTCCGGTTGATACGCTGGAGGGAAGGGATGCCATCCAGAGGGACCTTGACACGCTTGTGAGGTGGGCTGATGCCAACCTTATGAAGTTCAACCATGACAAGTGCAAGGTCCTACACCTGGGTCGGAGCAATCCCAGGCACAGCTACAGGTTGGGCAAAGAAGAGATTCAGAGCGGCCCTGCGGAGAAGGACTTGGGGGTGCTGGTTGATGAGAAAATGAACATGAGCCGGCTTCAGTGTGCGCTCGCAGCCCAGAAAGCCAACCGTATCCTGGGCTGCATCAAAAGGAGCGTGACCAGCAGGTCGAAGGAGGTGATCCTGCCCCTCTGCTCTGCTCTTGTGAGACCTCACCTGGAGCATTGTGTGCAGTTCTGGTGTCCTCAACATAAAAAGGACATGGAACTGCTGGAACAAGTCCAGAGGAGGCCACGAGAATGATCAGGGGACTAAAGCACCTCCTGTATGAAGACAGGCTGAGGAAGTTGGGGCTGTTCAGTGCTGAGAGCATGTGTAGGAGAATGTAACCACAGGTCTGGAGCATGGCTCAGGATTCTGGATGGAGCATGGATTTATGAGTTTGGAAGAGAGACTGGAATGGGCTGTGAAATGCTTTCCAACACACATGCAGCAGCAGGGATATGGCTAAGCAAGCCTAGAGCAAGCTCCTGGGAATCAGGAGTCTATGTGACTGGCAGGGATAGGGTAGAAGTGCAGAAGCAAGCAGGAGTTCCTGTAAGAGGCAAAGCTCTGCAAATATCCGGAGTCCCTGGAGGTCGTGTTGGGTAATATATGCCCAAGGAAGGGCAGAAAGAGATGAAGTCCATTTACCCCCGATTCTTCTCATCACTCTGCACATTGTCCAACCAGGAGTGTTGGCTTCGCAACCTCCTGCCCCATAACTCTGGAACTTCCCCTCCCCTGTCTGCTGTTCAGCAGCAACTTCAAATCAGTCCTGACAGCTGTGGGGATCAAACAGCTTGGTGGTGATCTGGGACATCTCTTTGTACCACTTACAAATGTTCTTTGACATCGAGGAGTTGCTATATGTGTATTTTGCTTGAATTACGAGCTGTCTTCTGAATGATCTTACTTTTCTGTCTTTATATCTATTCTGGGGACAAAATAGAGCCATAATTTGTTAGTCACTGAACCCTGGCAGCCTTCTGTTTGTATAACAGGAGCCTTTGGTCAGACCAAGCAATGCAGTCTGTGCAGGAAGCTGGTAATGAAACAGTGTATTGCCTGGTCCTGGTCATGGGTCTGTTAGTGGGGTTGCTGGCAAAAGAGCAGTGGAGGTGCAGGAGGAGCTTGTGTGGGACCTGGGCAAAATACACAGATCCTCTACAGAATTCCAGTGCACGTGTGGCAGCAGGACCTTTATCAGTCATAAAATGAATGAGACACAAGAATCATCTGTCCAGTTGCAACTGGCCCAAATGTCTGAGACACCTCAGCTTTGTGCTGAAATAGGTAACAGCACCTGGCTGTGGTGTAGCTGAAGGCACAGATTGCCCAAGGCAGGGTCACCAGGGCCTCTCTGAGCTCTCATGCCCATGCAGTATTAGGTAGCACTTTTTGCTGATGGCTGAAAATTGCAATGAGTGCCAAGCAAGTATGCCCATGTGCTGGGCTTAGTGCAGCATGGAACCTCTCTCTTCTTCCTGTAAGCCACAGCAACAACAAAAAGAAGCTGCTCTGCTCCAGAGGTGGCTCTAAAGATCTAGCTTCAGACAGCTCCAAAAATGTATGATGATTTGGGTTCAGCTTCCCAGTGTGAACATCCATCACTTAGTGAGGCCAAGAACCAAACCAGCATGTCTGCAACAAAACAGATCTAACAAAGACTGCTGCTGGTGATGCTCTGCTGTCACACCAACACCAAGTTTCTCTTTCATTATGTTCAAATCAGTCTCATTAGTTCAGTCAGACTTCATCTTTTCAATGCCTGGGGCCTCCTGGAAGTAAGGCGCATTAACTTCAGCTTGATTCATAGCCCCTGGGTTGGTTTCACTGGTTTGTAAACTGAACCCCTACACATTTTTCCTTCCTTACGGCTGTATTTTCTGTCCCTTTCCCTCCCAGAGCTGCTGTCTGATCAGCCCATGTGCTGTGTAGGCTAGTTAAAGATTAACAGCCAGACTGTGGCAGTGCAGATCTCGAACAAGCACGGAAACATAGAAAACACTCCTGCAAAACAAGTTACACAAGCCCTTCACGTAAAAGATTTGCTCACAATATTTCCTTTCGTTTGGTTTTATTATCAGTCAGTGCACAAAGTTTAGGGCTGTTTGCAGTTCCACCTTCTTGGCATGAATGTTAAACCTAAAACTCATGTTGAGAGACTAGAATTCAGTCATTCTGCAGGCGCATAAGGGTCTAGAAGCTTGTGTTACTGCCCAGGCTCCCAAGTGACCTCGGTGGCACTTAACTCATTCTCTTTGGGGAATGATGGGAATGCTGGGGCTTTTCCTGGTTTGTGAGAGCAGGTGGGGAATTCCCCAGTGCAGCCATCTCCTCTAACGACTATACAGAGGAGGGAGGCCCATGGAGAGGCTCATGGGTGCAGTTCCCAGTGCCCTGTGCTCCTTGTGGACACCCTGCTGCCCTTGGTGGTTTCTCTCTTGCATGCATGGATCTGTACCACCCGCAGACTCCCTATTCCATAATCCCTTGCCGCAGCTGTGTCAGGGCTTGGAAGGACGCTGTGACCTCATTGTGTAGCAGCAGTGATGCTTCAAGATGAGGTTGGAGACAGAATGTGTACATAATGGCGTTTATAAACCCAGAATCAGGCGGAGTAAATGCAAACAAAACAGGGTTTAATAATTCAGAGCCTCCTAGAGCGGTCAGGCAGCTGCCTGGTCCTGGTTTCTCCAGTCATGCCCTATACAGGCTGGGGAATAGTTGAATATCCATAAGAATCTGCTTTACCTATTTGCCTTCCTAGAGGCAAGCCCCAGCACTCATCATTTAATAACCCCAGTTCTCAGCATCTGATAGGAGGAAGGTCAGCATTCATTCCTCTGGGCATTGGAGAATCAATCCCAAGGGCTTAGAGCAAAATTTCCCTAGGAAAACCCTATTCTAAGATAAGATGCTAACAATGCTGACACATCTTCTGGTGGGGTACAAGCTTGTAATGACTTAAATTGTGCAGCCCTTTAGCACAGCCTGGGAAAAACCCATGCTTTCTGTGTGCTACACCTGCACAGCGGGAGACACGGGCACCTGCCTCGGCAGCAATCCCTAGTTCCTAATCCCAGTATGGGTATTAGAAAACTTGGGTGGAAGTGTAAAAATCCTTTTATCGTACAGCCATCATCATCCCATGACTCAGTTGTTTCCTCTGTGATTTTCTCTTCCAATTATACTTTTCATTGGCATTCCTAGACTGAAATGATCTTTTTAGGATGTCTTTGTCTCTGCACTAACCTCAGAGCAAACATGGCCTGACATGATGTTTTGTTGAGTCATAGGAGTCTTTTTCAAGACAACTATTCAGTCTGTATTTGTTTTACTTCTGCTTCCCTGCTCAAATATCCGTGTCAAGAATTCCCACTGATGCCAGCATCTAAATCCACGTGTTTTGCTACAGAGCGTCTGCACTACTGTGGGGCTGCATTGTGCTAAAATCCTTTCTTCCTTCCTCACAGAGAGACTGGAGCACTTGGGGATGAGTCCTATGGGGTTATGTCCCGTGACGGCACTGTTGAAGCTGAGAGGAGCACCCCTGGGAGAGGAGTTGACTGCGACAGTAATGGTCATGGTTTGTACCATGGGGCTGGGTTTGCTAACTGGTATTAGTTACTGCCACTGCTCCGATAAACACAGGGAAATTGCATAACTGCACATCCAGCATAAGAGTACCTGCAGTTTCTACATTTCACCTTGTGCTGAACCGCATTGAACCACAGCATCTCCAGCAGTGCTGCAGCTTCCTTGGCACAGGTTGTGGTGGGCGCAAAGCAAAAAGGAAGGCAGGAAAAAGGAGTGAACCAACCTCTTCCCCTCCCAGACCGGGGGGCTACTTACCCTGATGCACTTGCCCTTCTGGTCATCATGCCCTCTATAGGCTCTTCACCATGGTCCTTCTGGGACTCCACCCGGATAGCTGCGGTTTCACCAGCTATGTGTGCTCAGTTTAGGAATCTGCTGCAAATCCCCTCTCCAGAAGGGAGGATGCCAGAAGATCTTCATTGCAGTGGGGATGAGCAGTGCACACTGCGGAAAAGCAGGGAGGGACTGGGCAGGAATTTCTATTCCCAAGGGCACAGATTGCTATGAAGCAAAGGGAAAACAGCAATGTCCAGAGATGCTAACTCTCTTCTGCACCCAGCTGGGGACCAGGTGAATTGATTTCCCATCATTTTGGGCGCTCTCAGCTACAAACTAAAAGGCACACATTTCAGAATGCTAGAGGAGACCCGAAGCTTTCCAACACCCCCTCCTCCCCCCAGCCATTTCTCTGACAGCGGCAGCACAAATATGAGTAGTTTTACTGGATGCCAGTTTCTTAGCAAATCTCATCCCTCAGGGAGCAGAGGGCTTAGAAAATACTGAAGGGGGCTGGAATGTTGCCGCTGCTCGGCTCATATAGGTCTTGGAGTGTCTGATGATGCTCCAAAGGATGTCGGGCTGCACTGATGGGCCAAGTTCCTTCAGATCAGGCAGAAGATGGTGTTTTGGCAAGAAAAAGTAGCAATCCAAGGAGGTGTTTTTAGAGAAGAAGGGGTTTATATTTGTGCTGTGTGTCACACCAATCCACACAGGGCCATCTCCAGCACTGTGTGAATATTAAATTCAGGCTAAAGCTGAGAGGAGCAAAGTGCAGAGTGGGCAACTCTCCAGGAGCAGACAATGGCTTTTTGCACACCCTGCCTTTTCATTTCCTTGTGTAACCCTGCAGTGTGCTGCCAGTTGCTCCTACTCTGTTTATAGCTATGCACCTACTGAGACTTCATTCCCATGGGTGCCATTTAAACAAGGTGCTTTTCCTCTCTCCTGCTCTGCTGCACATGAGGGTAAAGTGAGACAGTTAACAGGGTGGATCTTCTCAGCTGATACTGAGGGCCTTTCCCTTCACAAAGCTTCTCTGTTCCTTTTCAGTTCAGGGTTCATTTGATTTTCACTTTGCAGCTTGCTAGGACATAGGAGGGAATGAGCTTCAGTGAGGGTGCAATGCCCTGCTGAGGGAGAAAATGTTATCTCCAGCGATTCACACTTGCTAAGACTTGCTGTCCCCATCATTGCTTGGTACCCTTTGACCCCACATGGCTTCTGCACAGGAACTTTGCTCCTGACTTGTAAATATGAGAGATTGTATCCATGGCTATTCCCAACAGTTCCATACAATATATTGTCTGGTTGTTTTGCAGAAACAAGAGAGCTGGTGGGGAGAGATGGCTGAACTGCCACTGTCCAGAGACAAAGAGCCGCTCTGATTACACGAACAAATAGATACATGGGTTTGGTTGTGTTTCCTTCTTTGTGTCATGGTATTTGTCATTTGCATTGCTGAGAGTGCTGCAGTGGACAAGGCTGGTAGTAGGTGTCCAGCAGTGAAATATAGGGGCATTTTCAGTAAGGAAAACACAAGATCTTGCTGCCATGCAAGAAGAGCTGCCTGTCTGTCTGTTAGCACTCACCCTCTGCACAAGGTGGGACTTGTCAGAGTGAGGACACTTTTACTTGCCTGACTGGTGACAGACAGATCAGCCTCCTGGAGATAAACACACTTTGCAGACTGTCCTTTGCAGGTATCTGCATGGCCCCTGTCACTGTGTTATCTGTCACTGTGTTCCTGTTCCAGCGGGTGAGGTCTGTTGTTCTCTCTCTGCAGTTAGAAAACCAAAGCACAAACCCCTCAGGGTCTAAATCCACGAAGTCACTGAGATGTCTGACTTTTGTTGTGTGGAGCTGGGGCACTGAATGCCTTACCTCTAGTTAGGAAAGTAATACACTGTACCTGGAGCAAGTGCAGCATGTTCTGCTGTGAGCATCCCTCATCCCTAGCCGTGAAGGTTCCTATTCCCTGCAAGTATCACAGCTCCCAGCACAATGCCAGTACAAACAATATTAAAACCAAGCATTCTCTGAGCAGGGTTTTGCTCTTTCCACCAACTCCTTTAGCTCTGAGGTTCAAGGACAACTTGTAGCTTATGCATCAATATCCATTTCAAACTATCTACTCTTTTGACACACTTTGCACTTTACCCACTTAACGCTGTCAGCCTGCAATCACTGCACATGGCTTCCCTCTCCTCGTTGCCACCTTTGAGAAGGGAAACCGTTTCCAGCGTTTCAGCGCTCTGTTTACCTCTAAAAGGACACTATCACCTTAGATTTAATGGGATTGCATAACAACAGATGACTTCCACACAGCAAAAAGTGAAATACCTGTTTTCAAATAAACACCCTGCTGCTGTACTGTGGTGTTGAGGACCTGACAGAGATGAGCTAGGGTCAAAGATAAACCTGACTTGTTGGCTTGTAGTCTTTAAATAAAGAGGAAATCAACATCTCGCCTAGAATGTATGCATCTGCCCCAGCTTAAATCAGAGCAGCCCACTGCAGTGCGCTGCCTCCTGCTCTGGAGCACTGCCACCTGGTGGCACAGCGCTGCCACTGTCACCGGGCCCCCTCCGGCCCCCAAACCCTCGCCGCAGGATGGGCTGCGGGGACCGATCGCCGCCCGCTGAGCTCAAGGACTACTCATTCACCCTCTAGTCACTGTTTCTAGCGGGATTTCCGTCGCTGTTAGGTGGGATTTTGCGTTCAATGCAACCTCAGTTTCACCCCTCTGCAAGGGCATCCCTTACACACAGACCTGCTGGGCTTCAGCTATCAACCTCACAGTGAAGGTGCAACCTCATGGCCGTTTTACAGTGAGTCAGCTTAGTCAGGCTTGTCTCCAGTGAAAGCCCAGGGCACTGCATCCCTTAGTCAGCGCTTCCCGATGTCATCTAAAGTCTTTGCCTCACACGTTTCTGGTGAGGTTCAAGTCTGTTGCCTCCTCTCTGTTCTAACCTACTTTTAATTAACAGTTCGGGCCTTTGCTGCTACACCCATGGAAGGTGATCTCCGTGCACAGTCTCAGTTATCTCTACGGACGGGTGTTCACGCCTGTGCAAAGAGCTGTAACATGTTGTCCAGGCAACAGTATGGTTGAGAGCAAGGATTGGGGAGCATAAGGACAGCTCTTGGGAAGAGGCTTGCTGGATGCTCCAGGACAGGATGCCAGGCTCCCTAACTAGAATGGCAGCACGCCTACAGAAAGAGGACAGGGAGCCAGTGATGGAAAACTTGCTGCTTTCTGATGAACTAGCTCCAGATCCTGCCGGAAGGACAGTTGTTTTCACTGCCCACAAAAGATGCAAAGCAGTCAGGAGAAATACAAGTTATCAGAATAAACCCTGTCAAATTGAACGGCTTCATGGCATGGGATGTATGATTTCCCATTTTTCTTACTACAGGGGCAACTCAGTGCCCATGACTTGGTAACAGATTTATCCTTCTTGATCACGATACAGTTGCAATGCATCAGGGCCAGATCCTGCAAGGGACTGAGGATCTTTTGAACCCTGCTGAGTGTCTTTGGTTATCCCCTTGTCATTAAGAGCAGACAGGGGGACAGGCAGGCTCAGCACTTTACCAAGGGCTGGGAGAAAGTCGTGGAGTCCTTTGGCACTATTGCAGCCCAGAAGGGCACAGAAGAGGCCTACAGGGAGTGTTCAACCCAGCCAAAATCTGTGCAGAGTCTGGCACTTTTGCTTGCTGTGTTTACAGGGGATATCGTCAGTATTTATTGATTGGTTATTTGTGTTGCAGCAGCATTTTGGCTGTGAACCTTCAGGCCATGTGCATCAGAGGCTGTACAAAAACAGAACAGAAAGACAGCCCTTGGTCCAGAGGAGCTCTCAGTCACAAAGTGAGACAAGAGACGACAAACAGTGTCATGGGAAGGGAAGAAGGGGCCAGTATTACTAAGTATGAAAAAGTATGACTACACAGTCAGGTATTGCTGCTAAAACATCACAGAAATTGCCATCTCTCCTGCCTGTTTCCCCTTTCTAGCTAGATGCTCTGCACAGCCAGAAACGTGTCTGTTGCTCTCAATGTGCTAGGTTTGTTTTACATCTTCCTGACCTAAAACACATGGAAAAAGATGGGAGTGTTTTTGCTGGCTTCAGTGGACTTTGGATGAGCCAAGTCTTCAACACAGAATACTTCAGTGGAAATGAGATATTATGTTTCCAGTCCAATTTTGTCAGCCTAAAGACCCTAACGCCTCAAAAGATTTATTCAGGGGCTTCCTTGTTTACTAGCACTACTGGTTTAGTAGTTCCTCACACATTTTCCCACTTCAATTAAATGCATTCCAAAACCAACTCCTGCCACCTGATAATTGGGATTGGTTTCTGCTTGAATCAAGTACTTTGGTCTCAGAGCCATTTTGAAAGCTCTCAGTTAAAATGCCAGTCGTTCCACCTTAGTACTGCCACCAATCTGACAGGTATTTCACATGAGGACCTTTTAAGAATCTTTTTCTCCAGCAATTGTGTATTCTGAGCAAGTATGTCTGGTGTCCCCAACATAAAAAGGACATGGAGCTGTTGGAACAAGTCCAGAGGAGGCCACGAGGATGATCAGGGGCCTGGAGCACCTCCCGTATGAAGACAGGCTGAGGAAGTTGGGGCTGTTCAGCCTGGAGAAGAGAAGACTGTGTGGAGACCTCATAGCAGCCTTCCAGTATCTGAAGGGGGCCTATAAGGATGCTGGGGAGGGACTCTTCGTCAGGGACTGTAGTGACAGGACAAGGGGTAATGGGTTAAAACTTAAACAGGGGAAGTTTAGATTGGATATAAGGAGGAAATTCTTTCCTGTTAGGGTGGTGAGACACTGGAATGGGTTGCCCAGGGAGGTTGTGAGTGCTCCATCCCTGGCAGTGTTCAAAGCCAGGTTGGACAGTGCCTTGGGTGAGATGGTTTAGTGTGAGGTGCCCCTGCCCATGGCAGGGGGCTTGGAACTGGGTGATCTTAAGGTCCTTTCCAACCTAAACCATTCTATATGATTCTATAATTCAATGACATGGGTTTGTGCAGCTGGAGCTGAGGATGCAGGCGGTATCTGGATACCTGTACATCATTTCTGTTTACAGTCAGAGGGTAGAAATGGAAATGTCTGTGGATGTTAATGTCTTTTTTTCTTTTCCAAAATCCGTCGCCGTTTATTTTGCTGCAGAACTACCCTGTGCTCTGAGGTTGAAAACACTCAGAGCTGTTTTGCACAGGTTCTGCCACTTCTTTGCTCCTGCTGACCCACAAGTTTGAAGGAACTGTGACTTCAGTGGAAAGAGCTGGTATTCCACTAGTAACTGCTTTTGCTTGCCTGTGCCCTCCATTGCTTATTCAAAAGAGTTAGAAAACCAGCTTTGACGGTGATAAGTAGCAGTAACCCTGCTCACTACTGCCACTGCACATGCAGGGAGGCTGCACAGAGCAGGCACCCAGCAGCAAAGCTTCATTGTGCCATCAAAAGGAAAATAAGAGAAAAATCAGCACAAAAGCCCACTCATTTAGAGAAAAAGGCCCATCTTCGAGCGTCTTATACAAGTGGAATAACCTGTAAGAGAAAGGGCTGAATCTAACAGGTACCTTCACAGAGCGTCAGAGCAGCTGAGGGCAAGAAGATAAATGAGCTAAGTGAGAAAAGGGAAACTGAGAGCAGCGTAAGCCTTTAGCAAGTGCTGCATCTCCTTGCAAGAAGAAAAGATCTCTCATCTGGTTACAACAAAGAGGCAGAAAGTCGCTCTGCCAGCACTTTGGTACTGATAACCCCAGCAGATGATTGTAATCACTGAACGTGTCTTGAGCAACAGGGCAAATCAACTGGGAGGTTCTATTTCCTACTTTACTGGCTGCAGCTAAAGGTCTGATTTACCTTGTTCACAGAGTCATTTTTAGAATGAGCGTCTTCAGTTAAGTCCGCAAAGAAGAGGGGAAAATACTTGCAAAGCTGGAAGATGGCGGCACTTGGAAAAAGGGAATGAGATGGGAGATGGAAGTTCATGGTCCAGAAACAGGAACAACACCTTCATGAATGTGTAGGAGTTATGCCCATTCCTTTTGAAGGTGAGGCACTAGCCATGCCAATGGGAGGGCAGTGGGCACAGGTCTGTCCTAGCAGGATTAACCTGTATTCCTCACAGTACGGATCAGACCCTCACCTGGGAAAGATACCTCTGTGAAGTGAGATAACTTGATTTAGGCATCCAGGGGCACATCAGTGCACCTCTGCTCCAGATGCTGAGTTCGAAGCAGCATTCAGCTCTCTGTCAGCACTGGTTACATGTCCTCAGACTGAAATGGCAGCTTTGATACACACCTGGAGGTGCCTAAATGTGGGTGTCTCATTTTATGAGCTGGATGTCAACCGCACAGCTGAGGCAAGGCCATCAGAGCTACCCCAGCTGGCAGCAGCTATAAATCCCATCCTATTATTTTCCTGGCTTCAGGCATATCAGTGTCTTTATTTACATTAACCAGACCTAATGGACACAATTTGCTAGCAAATTCACCACAGGCAGCAGGACAGAAGTGAAGGTGTTTTATGGATCTTTGTAAAATACATTGCTAACTGTCCATGAAATATGAAATTCAGGGACTTATGCCTGGAATATCTGATGCCTCTTTGACCTCTTTTGTGCTTTTGTGGTCGGCCAAAACATTTGTGCATCTGGAATTTGGCTTTTTTATGAAATGTTAACTGAAGGTACAGTTGTCAGCACATATACCAGAAAGTCCAGAGCTTTGTATGTTGCCTTTGAAAATCCACCTTCACTGGGTCTGTTCCTTTGGGTAAAATGCCACATTTTACATATCTGTTTGGATGTAACAGAACTTTTGCCAGTGTCAAGGAATGTAACACTTGCTGCAAGTTGGGGCAAGGATTTTCCTTCCTCTGAAGTGCACACACCACCTAAAATGAGCTCAGTTTGCCTGCAAAGACTTCTTGCAGGGCTGTGCAATAGCATGGCAGGTAATAGCTTAAACCTGCTGATAGCAGCATCTTTTCAAATCAAATTCCCTGGCAGCATCACATTTAGTCAGCACAGGAGATGCTGTCAGTGCTCTAGATGAGACTGCTGAGTTTTAGCCTTGCAAGATGGTAAGTACAGCCTTCCTCTTGTGGCCTGCTCTTCCCAAACAGGCAGGCTGTGGATTCACGCACAACCGACATGTGCTGTGGCATGCTGAGGAACAGTGAACTGCAGGCAGTGCTTTCAGGAAGAGGAGCTCTGGAGGGGAAGCATATGCCAAAACCTGTGCTGAAACCTGCCTTTCGGTACCTCAGAGCCTGAAGAACTAAAGGAAACGTGCAGTTACGGTTCAGCTTTTTCTCTCTTTCCACAACAAAACAAACAGACTTTAAAAATCATTTCCTGGGTAATGGATTGATCTGGGTTTCTAAAAGGGATTTTATTGGCCTTTCACTGCCTTTTCTGGAGCATGGTTCTATGCCTTGAACATTTATTCACCTGGGCTTTTGCACAAGTTATTGTAGAGTTCCTCTCTATTATTTCCACCCTTGCTTCTGTCCTGGATTATTCTCCTTCCCTGATTCATTATACAGTTCTGATGTACTCATACAAAAGATGTAATAGTGGCTCTTTCCTATTTCCACCTCTTCTTTTTAGCAGAGATTTTGCTCAGTGACTTAGGATTTATCTCAGCTATAACAGTTCATTTCAATTCTTGCAGGAATTTGGGAGGAATTGTGCTTAGCTTTGTAGGTTAGTTGCTTAGCTACCTAGGTTGCTCTGGGAACATCTCATCTTTTCTTCCCTCTATATTTAGAGTGTCCAGTGGAGTCTGAACTTTCTTCTGTGCCTCCTTTCATCCAATATGTTAACAGGCTTTTATAAGGTTTTTCTGGCTAGCTCTATGGGAGCCTGTGACAGCACATTTTCTTAGTTAGTGCTGTATTGTTCCAGTTGCTGCTCTTCAGTGGTTGTCCCTTTTGAATGGGCTTCTGGGATTTCATGGTACCATTGTGTGGTTCAATTTCCTTAAGGAGCTGTGAAGATTTCTGGGTATCCCACACTTGGTCGGTCAATTCAAATCTGGCCCGAGTATAAACATCTCCATTGACTTCACACATAAACACAGAATGAGTTTTAACACTTTCTGAAATAGCTGATCCTCTGTATTCATCACTAAATGCTACTTTGTTTTAGGAAACAAACACCATTATGCAAAGGGCACAAGCTTGTAAATACATTCAGCAGGTCGCAGGGTTCTGGGTCACTGTGTGAGCTCTGGTTGAATTAGGAAGGAATCAACAGGGTAAGTAATCCCTTTGAATCTAAAGGGGTATAAAATGCCTAGGCTGCCTTCAGCCTGCACATTCCCCAGTGCCTTCAGCTTCCACATCCCCCAGTGCCGCTCCCGAAGCTGCCTGCACACAGACAGAGGTTTGGAAATGTGCTCTGCAGCTTCGGGGGACTTCTCAGTGTGGAATTGGGACCTTCCCCTGGGGTGGCTCCTTTCTGTAGGGCTCAACCCCATGTAGACCTGGCTGTGTCCCTGCTGAGCAGGTGAGTGGGGCAGGGAAGGAACTTCACAACTGAACAAACAGCCCTGCCAAAGGACTGTTCTGTTGGAGTGGGGATGGCAAAGTGGAGGTAGGAGAGAGAAGGAGAAACAGCTACTATAGCTGCTGGCCCTCCAACACAGCAGTCCCTCGCTGGAGAGGACAAGAGGTGAATTGACTTCATTAACTCAGAAGGACTGAGACTTTCCAGGTTTCCATCCATCCCAGGCTGGGCTCTAGGACAGAGATGCCCTGCCCATCCTGCTGGCCTGTCCCAGAGCCACACACTCAGGGGCTGCTCCTTCCCAAGCCAAGTCTGCTGGACGTGTGCTTCCAGCTGCCCCCTCTGGCTTTCCCTTTCCACTGCTGGTTGCTCCTGTTGATCATCATTTAGTGATTTCAACTCCACCACAGAGGGCCCACATCTCCTCTGCCATGCTTGCTTGGCTGGCAGCTCCAGCAGTGCTCCTCCCAGCCCTCCCCACTTACAATCTCCCTCTGGTTTCACACAGCCCAGCTCTCTGAAAGGTCACCAGAGGAAAACTCCTTTTTCTCAACACAAAACCCAGAAATCCAGTTGAAATCCAGTTAATTAAAAAGACTTTTTCTTGCCTCATTCTTTCAGCCTGATGAGGTTTCAGAACAAAACAGTGGCAGCCAATATGGACCTGCAGATGCTCAAAAAGCAAAAGAGAAGGGGAAGGAATTGATGCAAACTGATGGGTGTAACAACTGCCAGTAGAGAAAATGCCACAGCTGCAGCTTCACTCCCAGCAGTGGAGGGTTTAGCCCTCAGGTAGGTTTATTCCAACCAGATCTGTGTGTGTCATGGTGCTGGATCCAAATCCGGGTGTGGGAGTGATGGCTACGTTGGGAAAACTGGAGTGGGTGGCAGAACGCTGTGATGTGCTTTGAGGCTGTGCCCAATGTTAGATTTTGCTCAGAAACAGTATTAGCTCATGAGTAAAAAGTTGCCATGAACAGTCCACTGCCAGCTACTGGGTGCTGTGGGGACAAGACAAACCTATTTTAGTGAAAGAAAAATAATACTCTTCTCATATAATTCCTAACTGATCCATAACATAGAATAGAATCGGGTCCAGTTCTGAAGCTGCTGAGCTTCTTGTCTGGGACTCAGATTTTCATTAAACAAAGGGGAAAAAAAGATAATATGTCTGGCCTTTATAGCTGTGAATAAAACCTTCCAAGCATGAAAAGAATGTCAAGTCTTGCCCATGCACAGAAGTCTATTGCTTTAACTACTTTCAAAGGCAAAATGGAGGAAATTAGCCTGGTATAAATCTGCTTTATACCAGTATAGCTAATCCCCTATGGCAGGGAAACATATGGGCACAGATTTTAGACCCTTTTATCCTAATAGAGGACTAAGCACACCAGCGGAGGCATTTCGGCCCAGGCTGGCAATCAGGGACAGCATAGTTTAGCACAAGCACCAGTGCAAAACTCAGCTGTAACCTTGCTCTGAGCAAGGCTGCTGTGCTCAGATCAGAATAGATCAACTCCAGCAATGTCTGCCTGTATTACAGCACTCAGGGCTTTGCTTTTCCCTTTTAATAACAGATGTCTGGTTTAATGTCTGTTTTCATGCAGACATACCTGGGGTGGCAGACAAGTCATCTTGCTAGCAGGGCTTTCTGTGCTTCGAAACTCTTCTAGTCAGCAAAAAAAAAAAGGATCATTACGTCTGCAGAAACCGAGTTTCCCCTCAAATGATGGTTGATAGAACAGCAAGTACATGTCTGCAAGAAAGCCCAAGTCTGAATCTTCAGCTGCCCTGAAAGCTTTGTTCTGAGACAAGTGGCTGCCGTGCTCCTTCTTCTAGAGGGCACCGACCCCAATGAAGATACCATTCTCCTGATGAGCTGTTTCTCAGGAGTGTAACTCCAAGGGGCTTGTTCCAGTGCTTTCTCCCGTGACCTTCAAAGGTGCTCTGTCTCCTTTTTAGACATCCCATAAATAAATGAGCTTCCAATGGTTTCTACAGCTTACGTGAGCTCCCGGGGGCCTGCAGAAGATAGTCCTTCTGGTCTTTTCCTCCCTTGTCCTCCAGCTCAGCTCTGCAGCTCCCTGTAGCAGATGGCAGAGCCTAATTTGTCCCAGGTAACTGCTCTGTGCCAGCACCTGGAGTTCTGCCTGCAGGCCCTGGGCCCCCAGGACTCTGCCTTTGAACTTGTGCTTCCTTTGCATACTCATCTTCTCAGATGGTCTCAAGCCACAAGCAGATAGATCCTGTTAGTGCTCTAACAGCCAGCATCTGCACATGGGGTATGGTATAGGTTGTGTAATACTGCTTCTATATATAGTTCAACAAAAAGCTATAATTACAAAACACCCAGGGGTAAACATGCAGCAAGAGTCCTGACTCTCTAACAAAGTGCCTGGTGCACAGATGCAGCCAGAGACAATCCTCAGCCCCCCAGTTTACTGAATAAAAAGGCAGCTGGAAAAGCTAAATGACAAAGTAATACAAGTAAGGTCATAGACTGGGTCAGTGGCAGACCCAGGAGGGAGCTCACATCACCCATTGCATCACCCATCACATCACCCATGAGGTCGTGTTCCTACCTTGCTGTGTCTTACGGACTTAGTGCAGCCACACTGGGTACCAGGGTAGCAACTCTGAAAGAGCTTTGCTGAGCCCTTCTGCTGCCAAGAGCCACACTGCCTTCAGGGAGTGGAGGGGACTTGTTTGCTCAGCGCTGGAAGGTGACTCTGGTTTTGTCTCTAATCTAAAGATAGACATAAAAAGCCATTTTTTGAGCATAGGAGGCATTCACACCCCTGAACTACATCCAATGGGCTCCTCAGCCCCCAGGAAGCAGGCAGAAGCAGTCAGTAGGGGAGTGAAAGACAAGAAAGCGGGGAAAAGTGCTTTCCTCAGAGATCTGTTTCAACCATTTGCTACCTGAATGTACATTGTTGGCACACAGCTCGGGAGATCCACCTCCCCAGTTCATACCAAGTTACTCAGGCACATATCCCACATGCCATGCTTGGAGCTGCTGGGGTAGATGGGCCTTTCCCATTTACTCACCTCATCCCGGCCTCTTTTCACCCTGCAAAACCTCACTCAATCAGAACTGACACCAATCAGCAGCCCTAGCCCTGTGTCTGTGGCAAACTCTAAGGAAGAGCATGGGGCTGGGTACACCAGCACTGAGGGGTTCCTCTTGCCATGGCAAACCTCAGCAGGCTGAGCAGCCAACCTCCCACTTCCCTCTAGTACTGAACGCCTCCAGCCCAGGGCATTCTGCAGCACTGCTGGGGATGTGGACAAGCCTTTCTTCCTCAGGGCTTTGCTGCATTTAGACCCGCAGCACTTGTGTCCCATCTGCATCAGGTGAGAAACACAGAAGTGACTGCCAACAAAAACAGACCTGAAGGGATCCATTTCTATAGGAAACACCAAAAGACTGCAAGGGATGTAGTGCAGTTCATGAGCTCTGCGGGGAAGGGGTAGCAGTACTCTGCCAGGAGAGGCTTGGCAGTCAGAGCAGACTGGGAAATATGCAGTGCAGCATCAGAAGATTGATCAGAGGTAGGTGTAGGCTGTACAATATAGAGGTGAGCTCTGAGCACAGCACTAGGGCAGCCAGAGCATCAGCCTTGCCAGGGAAAGAGGAGGTGCTGAGAGGGCTTGAGACATCCAAAGACAGCCTGACAGTACCTTGGCTGCCACGCTGCTCTGCTATGAGTTCCAGGAGGAGTGAGGGTTTTAGCGCAGAGCTGGATTTGTGCTTTGCTCCTAAAAGCATTTATTTCCTTTCCTGTTTTATTTGGCTTATCTGTAGTTTTCCTTGTTTGCCTTCTCAACCCTGCAGTGGTGGCTCTGCTTCCCTCTCACTTCCAGGACTGTATGCTAGGCAGGAGAGCCATCAGGTACATACAGATGGGCTGTGAGACCAGAAAAGGGTCTGCATTTGGGAAAGCTGCTTTCCAGTTTGTTCTAAGCATTGAGTCCTTTCCGCGTGGGACCCCTGGAATGTCTCTCAAATTAATCCAGGTGTTATGCTGCACCGTTGAAAATGCCATTGAACACAAGGAAGGAACCCTCACTGACCCACACGATTGCCTTTGAATAAATAAGGATTCCAGATGATGGGAATGTAAGTGATGTGTGTGCAGTATTAGAAACCCTGCAGGTAAGCTGCCCAGCACCAGGATTACTTTGCAAATCCTTTCTCAAAGCAGGAGCAGCGGGACACAGCCACATCAGACACAGACCAGTTTTCTCCTCACAAATGCCTTCAGACACTCCATCATAGCCTATGGCATGCTCACAAGAGGATGTGCATCGGAGCGCACGCTTGGTCCATATGCTCTGGAGCAATCCCCAGTTCCTCCTCACTTGCAGCCAAAAGTGGCATGAATCTAGGGAAAGTCATCTGTCTTGTCAACATCAGCAGGATGGATGTATTCCCATATATTATAACCAATGCTTTCTTCATTATCAATCTTTCAAATGAGACGGTTACTCCCAAATGCACCATCTTCCTTTAATAACATCAGATCCTCAGAGCTTCTGATCTCTGCACCCAGGCAGATTTTTGTTTCAGCCTGTGCTTATGCACAGCATGAAATTTGTTTTCTATTTCTCTTGCTTGGTAAATCACAATTTATCACATGCTGCCACAGATGCTCTGCGGGGCCAGACTTCCTTCTCTGATTGTTCACCTTCAACCAAACACTGCCTGCATGAGAATTTTGCCTTTTGCTTTTTATGGGAACTTAACGGGGACAGACATATGCTGCCACCAGCTCATGCCATGTCTTTCGGGCTTTCAATTTCCCTCTGTTCACCTTTTTGTAGAGCACCATCAAATGAGAGCTTGGCAGGACTGCAGTGTGCTCGAGGGTATCTGGTGCAGACACAATTTCTCCCACAGAAAGGATCCCACCAGAATCCAACCCTGCTGCCCCATGATGGGGGAAGGAAACAGCAAAGGAAAAGAGTAATTTGTTTCTCTGCAAGAGAAAGAGATCACTGAACATGGCACTTCCAAATCCAGCAGCCCAGGAAGCAAACTGTGTCAGAGAGCAAGCTGCAAAGGGGAGGAGGAAAAGCCAGTCTCTGGGGACAGGAGGATGCAAGTGTGACGTCCCAGCCTGGCTTTCCAGCAGAAGGCTAGAGGAGCACTGGAGCAGGCTTCTCAGGGAGGCTCTCACCTCCCCAGCACTGGAGGTTTTGAGCAAGAGCATCTATTAGGAACAGTTGAAGGCACTGCCTGTATGCAGGTGTGACTGCAGGGCTTGTGTTATCCTTTCAAGCTCCAGATCACTCCCACAGAGGGCACTGGCAAAATATTCACTGTCTAAGGGCAGGTGGCCAGGTTTTGGGATAGAGACTTAAAAAGTTATTGCCCTCCTCTGGGTTATCAGCCTTGGCTCTTCTAACCGCTCTTACCTTGTGTCTTGTAATGGAAATACCACCTCCCTCTGCCAGCAGAGGGAAAAAACTGACTTGGAGCCGAGAGAAATGAATCTTTCCCTGCTCATTGCCCGAGCTGAGTACAACACTAAGATAAACAAATAGCATATGTGCCTAAAGCTACTTGGATTTACCAGTTTTACATCCCAGGTTACCCTGGTTCAGTGGTCCCTAGGGGCATTTTTCACCTCAACACCTGAAAGGGGAAGGATCATTGTACCCAACACCCTTCAGGGAACAAGAACTCTTAAAGGCCAGTTCCACAAACAGTGCTATGTCTTCTTCAGCACCCTGTGGCCTTTGGGAAGCTCAGATCCAAACTCTGCCTGCTGGGCCCAGGTGTGGATAAAACTACCACTGCAGCTGTGTTGCAGGCAGGTACCGGGGAGCACAGCCTACACTTGGGGAAAGTTCTTGCTGTCTTACATCATTCTGCACATTTGGTAACATCTCAAACCATTTATGTCTTTGCAGTGCTGAGCACCACTCAAGCAAGAAAATGCTTCCAAAACCACCTAGCGAAGAAAATTATAACCTTCCTGTACTCATCAGAGTACAGCCCATATTGGAGCCAGTTGGCATTGGCTCTATGGGATGTAAGGGAAGTTTCTAGCAGCTTCTCACAGAAACTACCCCTGTAGCACCCCTGTTACCAAAACCTTGCTGCACAAACCCAATACACAAGGCAAATGCAGGAAGGAGAGCTCTGTCTTGGCAGCTCATACAAGGCACACCCTGATGGGCATCAGTGGGAGTCAGAACTTCATACACTGCAATGCAATGCAGTGCAGAGCTGAAATAACCACTGCTGGGCAGGAGGTTCCTAAAGTGCCCTTCCAGGATCAGTCGCCACCATGGCTTTGTCCAGGTAGGAATATCAGTGGTCTCCTGTGCATGGTGCAGAACAGGGCTAGTGAGGAAATGCAAGAGGGAGCACAGCACAGTGTCTAATAATGAACATCTGGCTCTCAAAGCACAGGCTGCAAGAGGCTGATTTATAGGCACCAAGACAATAGACTATTGTGCTGTATCAGAGGGACCATTTGAGTGGGTCTATTCATTCTTACAGATATATGAACTACCCATCTCTTACAAATGATCTCCTCCTTTCTTAGGTTGTTGCCTTCTCACTTCTTTTCTCTCCTGCTCCTCCTGGAGGGTATTTTTGAGCTGAAATATAAACAAATCTGACACCAGTGCACTAATGATTTTTCCCTTGACCATGGTCAATGGCAGCATGTACAAGGGTTATCTGAGGAGGGTTGTTCTACTTGTAGCAAAACCAGATCCTCTTACTATGACTTGTTCTGGCATGTGTGTGCAGGGCTGCACGCACCAGGGTAACAGGACCACTCACTCAATGGTAATTAAGACTGGGTGAGGACTAAGCAGCCATGTGTTCAGCTGTGAACTGCAGAGCTGCTCTTCACAGGTTCTTGATGGCTGGTGTCACCAAACACCAGTGACTGAGAAAATCCACTCTGCATTGTTATTGTGTAATGAAGAAAACAAAGGCACAGTCAAGTCCCAGCCCGAATTATGAGCTGTGATTCTGGGAGATCCTAGTTCTTGGCTTCCCAGTGTTGATGCCAAGGGCCCCATTCTCATGTGTTTGGCATTGTATTTTGAACCAGTGTAAAGTGGAGGAGAATTGCTGTTTGAGAATAGAAGGATGCACTTGCTGACTCTGTTCCGTTTCCATTTCCTTTGGTCCACATAATGCTGCAGGGTACTAGACTTGAAGAGAGAAATTGCGCTAATATTGTTTATGCAGCGTTAACTCAGTCCCTGCCAAGCATATGCATCTGAAGGCAGACTATAATTGCCCACATTGTTTCCTTTGGTCCCCTGCCTCATTTAGCACCCAGAATGGATGATGCTCAGCGAGCAGCTAGTCAGTAATCTCTTCTATCCTTATTGTTCAGTGGAAGGGGCCTGTGTCTTATTTAATGCCCATCTTTAAACCCTTCTCTGAATACTCTGTCTCCCCTGGGCATGGTCTCTGGAACTCTTTGCTATTTGGGTACTTCACAAATATTAGTGCTTTTTGTCACAGCCTGCAAGTTTATTAGTGAGACCAACCCCCTTGTGCCTCTGAGGGAACTGAGACACAGACCAAGGCTGGAAACCGTCTTTAAAACTGGATGTCCTCTTTGTGGTCTTAATGACTGTTAGTTTCATTTTTAACCACTTGATATGATCAAAGCCTACAGCAGAATGACCTCAGTTTAGCATTGCCACTGTTCAGGTCTTCCCCTACAAAACAGCCCTGTTGGACCCCTTGATATTGTATGCGTACGAGCCGTGCTGGAGCTCTGAGCCTGGCACTCCACAGTGTCAGGTGGATCAGGCTGGTTAAACACAGAGTAGGACCAATAGATCTGTCCTGACAGCTCCAGCCAAACAGAGCAGGAGCATGGCTACACCCGGGCAGGCTGTTTGCAGCAGCCTGGGCTCAGCCACGAGGATACTTCAGAGCAGGACAGGCAAAGCCAGTACAATCTTGGCCTCAGGTTTTCCAGATTAAAGGCAGCACTGGTGCCTCTGGAGCCAGGAGGAAGTGTCAGGCTTGGGGAAGTGTCATGCTTCACAAAGTGCCACTCCAAAATTGCAGGCCAGTTTTACGAATACTCTGCAAGCATTTTGGCTACTGTCATACGGGAAATCTGTGGCAGGCTAGAAATACAACACAGACATCCATCTCCCAGCCCTGTGTTTCGATAACAAGGCTGTCCTTCCCAGATACCCATCTACTTAGTTATGTTTTCCTCTATCAGAAGCATTCTTTATGCATGTCTATTATGTTTCCCCACAGCAGCTTTACAAGGGTGGGTGCTGCTGTAGGCCATTTCTCTACACAGAATACTGAGAGCATTTTGATGAATTGCTTGTGAAAATAGCTCTGGTGATTAACTTTCAAGCACTCCAAATACATTTGCTGCCCTACAGGAGTCAAATGTAGTGAGAATTTAATAAACCAGTGAGATTCAGTGCACAGTGATCTGCAGCTTGTCTAAGAGGTATCAGCATTTAGGAACCACAACAGAAGAGGCAAAATGCTGCAATGTGCTCCATTCAGAACTAGCGGTGAGTTAGGGTAAGCAGAAAAGCTGCTCTATAGAGTAATGCTTGAGGAATAGCTTGAGGAATTTTGCTTTGTGCCATTTACGCTCAATGCTTCCAGGCACAAGATGGGTCTTTTTCAAACTTCCTAATGAATAAAATCTTTTAACTTTCCTTGTTGTTCTTCTGTGCAAGTTTAAGTCAGGCTAAATGCTCTGAATGCCTGGTGACTCAGGAGCTCAATGAAAGCACCAGGACAAGCCACTGGCCAGGAGATAGTAAAGGTAGACCATCAATGGTTGTTCTCAAACACCTTAGTTAAAACTTGGGCACACTTCCCTCCACACCACAATAACCCCGAAAGAAACAGTGACCTGAAAAGGTTATTGTGAGAACTCCTATTTAGACACTTGTTGCTGTATTTCTTTACCTGCATGCCATGGAGATAGTTTAAGACCAAAGTCATCCTCTCTGCAGGGCGCAGAGCTCTACTGGCTATTTTAAGACATAGAGGCAGCAGGAGAGGAAAGACTACTGATGATTTGAGAAATGATAATCACTGTGCAAGGGCAAGAAGCACAAGTGTCAGTGACTCAGAAAACTGTGTGCCAGCCAGGACTGGGAGGTGAAGGGGTGTTGAGCAACAACCACTGCACAACCCAGGCTCTAGGGGTTGCTGCTCATTTCAGATGCAAGCATGCAGTGATGGCTGAGTTTCAAAGCCACATCAGCCAATTTGAGGTATTTCTGAGCAGTGAAATGTGAGCAACCTCTTCTGAAGCCTGCATCTACCTCTTCAAAATCACCATGCAGCTATTTCTGAGGTGGCAGAGTTATGATTTAAGGACAGGTTTTGTTCTTCTGGCAGGGGCTGAGCCAGGAGATCTCTGGAGAGCTGTTTGTGTAAGCTGCAGCAGTGACTTAATGATGAAACGGGGGAGAGCAAACTAAAAGACCAAGTGTTAAAAACCTGCGGATATATTTTGAACCAGATTCTTCCTAAATTAACTTTTGGCAACAAGTATCTAAACCAGCAGGAGGTAAATAAGGTGAAATAATGGCACATGTTGGGGCTCCAGTGGCTATAGAGGGAACATAGACAGGGTAACTATCTAACTTGGACATGTAAGGTTTGGTGGGATGTATCTGACCCACACCATGAGATGGAGAATGTAAGGCCAAGAAGACTCACTGTCATTCCCTGCTGAAATGAAGGTGGGTCTGTGTCATACAGAGGGCAAAAGGCTTTGCTAAAAATGGTGAAGAAAATACCTACAGGAATTCAGATGAATCACTGCAGAGATGTTTGGGAAGTGCAGGAATGTTTATGATGATTCGTGAAAAAGTTACTGCTGAAATACAGAGGCAGAGACAAAGATGATGAGAAAGAAACCCACAGACTGAAAGGGGTTTTCCAGCAATTCCAGCTATATTAACTCTCGATAGACTATGAAACACACAATGTCCTTATAGCAGCAGAGCATGGACCACTTTGGTGCTATCCAACAAACTAAACTGCCTGATTGTCATGTGCTGCTATTTCTCATCCCAGTGGATGCCTTGCCCTTGGCTCTTCACCTCTTCCAAGTCCTTCCGTTATTGGAATATCTGTTGCTTCTGCATCTCATGATGAATTCTTGGCTGGTGAGACCCATTCATCAATCTTTCAGCAAGGCAGGGACCAAATAGCCTTGGTATGAGTCTGCATCATTGCGTACAGAGCAAAATGCAACAGTAGAAAATGAAGAACGTTCAAAAAGAGTCCTTTTTTCTTGTACATATTGTCCAGAGGGAAGTGAAAGAGAGATTTGAAAGGGATGTTAGGAAGTGTTCAGAAGCTGTCAGTGTAATGCTGCCATGTGATAATTAATGCAGGGGAGAAGGCGATTATACTGAAATTATACAAATAGCCCTGTCTCAGATTTGCAGCAACTGGCTGGAGTTTAAATCACTCACCAGGATTAATTCAATATTGCATCCAAATGTCTTGGGAATTATCATGGTGCAAATCATCCCAGAACAGGCCTCAGCCTTAGTTGGTATGAATTGGTTTATTCCACTGACTTTAATATACCTTATTAAACCAGTGTCATCAAACAATAGGAAACAATAATCAAAGGCCTTATTTCAACCACTGAATAATTCCAGCAGCTGCTCAGAAGGGGCTATTGTTATCAGTGTTCCCAGTGTGAGGTCTCAGTGCTAACTCCTGTTACCAGACCAAAAGCTATTACAGAAAGTAAAGATAGCAGCCTCAGAGGCTGCCTCTCTGAGGAGATACCCAGAGATGGGCTGAGTTTACCACTTTGTGCTAAGGCAAACTTAGCCACTATCTCCCTATCAACAGGAGGCCTGTGGATATTCCCCCATGGATGCTACCCACTCTTGTCGTTATACCAACAGACAAAATCAACATCGCCCACTCCACAAGCAGGTAGGTGGGCTTTGTTTGAGATGGGGCTGTCCTGAGAGAGCCCCACCTAAGAGAGCATGAGGTTCAAAGTCTTTGTAGGTATCTGGGCTTCAGGGAGCTTCGGAGATCACCATCTTCAGAGAGGACAGAAAAGGTCCTCCAAAGTTGGTAGGATTGCTCAAGATGGAGAGCTACATGTGTGGGAATGGGGACAGTCCAGGAAGGAACTTCTTCCACCCTGCTGTGCACCTTCCCTCTTAATACGTACATAGGCAGGTGTCTGAGCAGAAAATCCTTAATCTTCCAAGTTGCAGGTAACACTCATCTGAAAATCTCCCTCTAAAAGTCACTTGGAACTGCAGCTGCTCAGCCTCCTTGTGACTGCATGCAAACCCAGGCGAATACACTGCGAACCCAGGTACCCACCACCAGTGAACAAATTAAATCAGCAGCAAGCTTGTTACTAGTGCTCTTGTGCTACAGACTTGTCAAATGCTCACCCTGGGTACCTTTGGTAGTGCACTTCGCCTCAGCCTGCGGAGCTACCAGCCAAACCAGTCACCTTAAATCAGCAGAGCCTTCAATCTCCTGCTCACCGCATCACAAACGTGCCTTTCTCAGCTCATTTCTCTTGCTCTTGCTGAGCTTTCTGACACAAGCTGCCTCTCTCCGGCTGCATTTTCTTCAACAGGGCCTGGGGACTGTCCCATGACAACTGGTGATAAGGTGAATTTGCTCTGCATCGTTTGCAGTTGCCGTTTCTCTCTTCAGCCAGGGAGAGCAGTAATTATTTTCCCCTCAGGAGCTACGCTAAGTGTCAGGCATTTGCACTGCCTGGCATGTCAGCAGGAGACTGTGCCAGCCCTTGTGACTTGCAGTCCATCTCTCGGCTGCTGTACTCCCAGGCCCTGGCCCCCAGTCCCTTTGGATCTTGTTCTTAGGTTATTGCAGGATAACCAACAACCATCAGTCACCTAACGCCTCTTAAATGATTTCCTTCATCATTACCTTGTAAATAGTGTATTAGAGACAATTGGAATCAAGAGGGAAAGTCAGGATCACTCTGACTTGTTTTCTGGAAAGGGGCATATCCATGGCCATCATCCGGCTGGGTTGTTTCCCTCTGAATGTGCTTTGCAGTTTCCTTCTGTACTGCACAAGGCTTGTGCTGGGCAGCATTTTAGCATTGTGGCTTTTAGCCTGTGTAGGATGCATGGACTGTTTGCAAGCACAGAAGCTTTCCACCCCTGTGGTGGGGTCCCCCAGGCACTCGCACTCCAAGTCTCCAGCACTCACCCTCCAAGGTGGAGGCTGCCTGGGGAGGCCAGGCCGTTTTCCAGTGCTATGGATGTTTGCAATGAAAGCAGGGACAGTGTAAGGCCAGGAACTGTCACCTCATAGAGTCATAGAACAGTTAGGGTTGGAAAGGACCTTAAGATCATCCAGTTCCAACCCCCCTGCCATGGGCAGGGACACCTCACACTAAACCACCCAAGGCTCTGTCCAACCTTGAGCACTGCAAGGGATGGAGCATTCACAACTTCCTTGGGCAACACGTTCCAATGTCTTGCCACCCTCACAGTCAAGAACTTCTTCCTTGTATCTAACCTGAACTTCCCCTGTTTCAGTTTAAACCCATTACCCTCTGTCCTCCCACCACCCCTGGCTCTGAGGTGCCTTTACTCAAACTACAACCATGTGTACTGCTCTCCAGCACATGCAGAAGTGGAGCAGCAGCCACAGGGTCTGCCTCAGACAGAGCAGAGCCTGGGGGAGGCACAGTGAGCAGCCAGGGCTCAGTCACCCCATGTGTGCATGTGAAAGTCAACACAGGAAGGACACAACCTTCCCCTCCGCTGCTCCCCTTTGTCACCGCTTGTGTGAGTGATCAAGCTCCCAGCTTTGCTCTGGAAACATTCCAGCGCTCTCCTAATCTCTGCAAGTTTTCTGTCTGCCTTTTCCTATCTTTGTGGTTCTTGGCAATTTACTCTTCTCATCCAGTTACTCAGAAATGATCCCAATATTCAAGGGGCACTCAACAACAACCCAAAAAAGAGAGATGTTTTGTCTCAGAAAGACATGCAGAGCGTCGTCTGGCTGGAGGAAAACTGCAGCATTTTAATTACCCTGTGAGTGGCACACGCAGAAGGACATGATTTACACATGTGTTCCGGGAACCAGCACATTTCTGATGGAATTACTGTGCAACTGACAGCATTAGGCATAAACAGGAGCAGTGAGCAGGGTCGGGAGGTTTAGAAAAGGGGAATGTGGTGTCTAGAATGCTACTGTTCAGAATAATGCCCCAGACAATAGATTACTTGAAGAAATAAGGATACGTATCAGAGCTGGAATAGTGAGAGGAGTAGAGAAAGCCACAAAATCATCAGAAATGGAACCAGGTAGGAAAACTGTTGGGGCCAAATCACCCCAAAAATGGTTTTGTTTCCTTGCTCTCAATTATTGGGAGGATGGGACTTGTGCAGTAGCCACTGCCCAGGCTGCTGTGGGATGCCTAAGTTACTCCTGGGACACAGCAGAGCACAGGACCTCATCCCCATGGTGTGGGTACGGTGCAATTTGGGGTTCAAGCCTGATCCTGGCCTGTCTGTTCTATATCAATGAGGTGGGCAGTGCCTCTTGTTCTGCTTACATTGTGGACTGCTGTAATACCTTTCATCAGCTGTCAGCCTTTGGTGTATCTCATTTTGGGTTTCTTTGGGGTTTTTTGCAGCTGAGAAACTGGAAGGAAATTGGATTTTGTGTTTGCTCTGAAAGCTCTCTAAATCTTCATGTAAATGAAAATTCTTTGTCCTCTACACTCCTTTTGTGGCAAATGAAATTCATTCTTTTAAAATATATGATAGGACAAAAGAATAAAGCGATAACAAATCTTGTTTCAACCAGTTTTGGTTAAAAGGAGATGCCGATTGCACTGCCTGTGCCCTGCAATGCTGGTTTGCACCAGTGTGAGTGGAGCTAAATGATGTGGGGAGCAGTGGATGGGACTTGAATACCTGAGTTTCATTTGCACCTCAGTTACAAGCCACTTACTATCCTGTGGATCTCCACTGCTCTCCTGTACAAAGGCACTGACCTCTTCAGTGAGCTGGTCGGGGAGCAGCAGAGGAAAAGCCGGCTGGTGTCTCACACCAGGAGCTGCTTCAGGCTTGCAAATGGCCTACAAGGGCAGGGGCTGCTGCTTGAGCGTCACAGGTGGGATGTGAAGGAGAGCTAGTCCAGACCTGGTCCTGCAGCAGGGTGGGTGAGGCGATGGTGACTGACAAATTAGATTCCCTCTTGTCTCTAGTTGATCCTTTGCAACCCAGGGAAGGGCTCTGTGCTTCCTGCTGACCTATCAGCAGTCCCAGCAAAGGCTGCAAAGTGGATAGCTCTTCCACCAGGCACAGTTCAGCTCCTGGAAACATTCAGGTTTGTTTTCCTGTGCTTTTAAGCCAAGAATCACAGCAGTAAGCAAGACCTTTGGCCACAGCTACACTAACTTACTTGTTACACGACCCCGGAGTAAAACATGCACTGGCCTGTTCTTACAAATGTCTACAGAACTAGCAAAAACCATCAAGCCCTGACCTGAGCTACACAAAGGGCAGAACCAAGGTCTGTTTCCAGTTTTGATCTTTCTTCTGACCTAGGCATGGCTCAAAGGGAGACTTGATAGTGGGGTCAGGTCTCCTTGCTAGGAAAACGATGTGGTGAGTTTTGTCAGCAGTCAGTGGTGAGCAGTGGTGGTGCAGCTTTACATGTTAGACCCCATGGTCCTCAAGCGTATCTCTGTAGGATGGATGCAGGATCTGTGGATGAAAGAGGATTATATTAAAAGCCACTTCTTTGTTGTTGACTCCTTCTCTCCTGCATAAAATACATCACTTACCTGAGTGCTGCCTTCGCCCATGTATGCAGATAATGATGAACAGGAAACACTGACTTTTCAGGCTCTGAAGGAAACTGGAGAAGAGAACGTCTGGGCTCAGGGTCTGCAGGTTTTCTGCCTGTGTGCTCAAACACATAGGGAGCCACACAATGTCCTCAGCAACCTGGCTGCGGGCAGACCCTTTGGACCAGGCTTTTTTCTCCTAGAAGTAACCCCAGAGGGTTCATGGTTTAGCCCCAACTAAGCCCCACACAGCTGCTTGCTTACCCTCTCTGATGGGATGCGGGAGAGTCAGAAGGGTAAAAGTGAGAAAGCCAGTGGGTTGAGGTACAGCCAGTTTAATAGGAAAGCAAAAGCTGCACACACGAGCAAAGCAAACCAAGGAGTTGATTCACCACTTCCCCCTTCACTAGAAGTCTTTTTGTTGACTTGAAAGGAACACTGGCAGCTCACCTGCGGTCCTGCATGTGGGAGAGCTCTCCTGTCAAGCATTGTAGGCTGACTCCAGACCTGCTTAGCTGCTATCAAAAACGTTGTATGGCCTTCAGCAGCAATCAGCAGGTGAGTAAGAAGCTGCCCTTTATCTTTTAATGTGCAGACAGTGGGGTAGCTTTTCCTCTCGGAGAAGCTTTGGCCAACAGCTTTGTTTCAGTTCTGTAGTGATGGATTCAGGCACCCTGTGATGCGCTTCAGCCTGTTGACAAACAGAGGAGTTCCTTCTTTCCAAAATGCAGGTTCAAACTGAAGGTCACGCAGGGCCTTGTTTGTAGCTCCAGCTTTCTCTGTCACATCTGGAGACTGAAAGGTGTCTTCTCTGGGATTTGCTTCCAACAACCGTTAACAGCATCTTGGATTCAGCCTTTCTTGGTTTGCTTTCTTCGTACCTTTCAATGTGCTGCCTAACACGGCTGCATTTTCCATGGTTTCAGACAGGGGCATGTCTTGGTGGAAGGTGTTTTAAGAGCAGCTTAGCTGGTATTTAATATCAATTATAATAGAGCCTGTTAACAGGGTAATATGGTGCCCACTAAGTATAGCCCAGTCTGGAACAGCAATTTGCTGCCGTCTACAGATCAGATGGATCACTTTAGTCATTTAAAGATATTCCAGTTGCAGTCATTCCTGGACAACATGGGTGGATATCTTTTCAAACTGGGCCACAGCTGGTTTATATTGTAGCTGCACTCACAGCACCAGAGGAGTCGGTGTGTACTCAATGAATCATCCCAAGAACCTTTCAGGTGTGGGATGGGAAATCCATTCATGTTTTATCAGGAGCTGATCCAATATGCAACAGCCTGTTACATGCAGCAGATAGGCAATGCATGTGGAGTGTAAATCTCTGCCTCCCACACTCTTTCTCTCTTTCAGGAGAGAGAAAAAGGATAAAATAGAGGTGAGCTTGACTGTTCACAGAGGAGTCCTTTGGTGGGCTGCAGGGAGGAACATGTGTCACCACGAAGTTAAATCAGACTCCCAGCAAAAGCATTAATAAGCTTTAAAATCATGTTTGTGGGGTCGGAGTGAAGGCTGGAGGGGTGCTGTCGGGATGTCTGTCACACCCTGCAGGGTCCCACTGAGCTGCCCGCATTTCGTTGGGCACCAGGATCCTGCTGGGCAGGAGGAGTTGCTGTTGTGGGACAGCCCCCAGGGCAGAGGCAGATGCACTGGCCACAGAAGAGTGCCGGAGACCTGGCTGGTGGTTTTGATTCACGGTCGAAGGCCACTGGGGAATGGCACTGTCAGGATAAGTCATGCATCAACCTTGTAACTAAGAAATTCCCTGCGGCTGCCTTTATCCTTCACACAGGGAGGGGATTCTTTGCAGGCATGGGCCTGTCACTGGCTGCAGAACCTTAGGGAAAAGCTGCTGGGAGCCTGTTGGTGGGCACTGCCTCCTGCAGGAGCCGGAGCTTGTGAAAACACCGGCCTGGGAGTTTCAGTTTTAAATCCACAGTTGCCAGAAGCTCTGCTGTGCCTTGTTTCTGCATACACACACTTGGTAGGAGAATAACACAAGGAGAACAGAGCCCTGCGCCCCACTGCCGAACTAAGAGTGTATAACGGAGAAAAGCAGCGGTTTAGGCACGTGCTGTGCACTGCTATGGCATGGGGAGTAAAAGGGACGCAAAAGCTGTGTTTCAAATAAATAATAGTTATCGATGTTTTGGCAGGCTTAGATTCTGTGGCTGTGCTCAAAGGCGTTTCAAGAGAGGTTGAGTGGGATAGGGACTGTAAAAGCAGCCATGCAGATGAATGGTCTCGATGCTGCTTATGTCTTACGGTCACTGTCCCCTGCCTGTATTAATGTGGTTGGCAGACAAAGGGCTTGGCAGACTAGCACATAAAATGCCGCACTGTAAAAACACAGTGAATCAAGACCTCGGCTTGTCTGTGTTCAAAGGAGAACAGGTCCCTTGTAGAGGATGTAAATAGTTCCCATCCCTCAGGAGGGACCAAGCGTGCCTCTCTGTTGTTCTTTGCTGGCCCAGATGCAAAACAGCACGAAGAGTTCGGCGGGGAGCAAAGCAAAGGAAGCCTCCCTGGTCCAACAACAGGGACAGAGGATGGAAAACCTTTTAAGTGGGGCTGTAATGTGATGGGGGAAAGAGAGACAGGAG